>NC_143535.1:22791240-23131240 GCF_031878675.1 Megascapheus bottae
ACTCTACCACTTAAGTAACAGCTCCACTGATAGCTTTTTGGTAGTTAATTGAAGATAACAGTCTCATGGATGTTCCTGCCCTGGCTTGCTTCAAATTTCGGTCCTCATATCTTAGCCTCCTGAGTTGCTAGGATTACAGGCATGAGCCACTGATGCTATGCATAATGAGGTGCATGTTTAAGTATAATTTGCTTTACTTTTTAAAATTTATTTCAATTTAAGAGGAATTTGTGAAAACACAACTCTAAGAAATTGAGGATCATCTATACCCTCCAACTCCTTTCTTTACTGACTTAGATGGGTCATTCTTAACTCTTCAGTTTTGAACTGAAATATCAACTTTCCAACAAAAATTACCCTTGCTTCTATAGTTTTCATCTGGATTCTCCCCCAAAGACCCATCTGGTGAAGTCTTGGTACTCAGATGTGGGCCTTTAGGGAATGAGTAGAACCTTCAGGATCAGTAAGACAAAGTTAATTTATTGAGCATGTACTCTTAAAGGAGATATAGAAAACCCAGCCTCTTCTGATACCGCTTCCCCGCCACAAAGTGAACAGCTTTGTTACAACACATACTCTTTGCTACAATGCATTGCCTCACTATAGACCCAAAGGTAATGAATGGCCCAGCTAACTTGGCTTACACTTATAAAACCATGAGCCAAATTAACTTTCTCTTCTTAAAACTTTCTCTTTTGTTTTCTTTTCCTCAGGTATTTTTGTTATAGCCATTAAAGTTGACTAACTTACTAATTTTCCTTTGGGTTAATTTGAACCAACTTGAAATTTTATATATATATATATACACATATATATATACATATATATGCACTTAGTTATAGTCACGTCTCACCAAAATTTAAAGGCAGTGAGTCCAGGAACTGAAGTAATTTTGGTTCACTGATTTTCTGTTCCTCCATTTAGCCAAGACATCTTGAACATAAAAGGCACTAAATATGTTTTATTGAATAAGAGAATGAAGTGTAATCATAAAGCCTCATGGATAATTTTTTCCTTTGAAGTACCAGTAAAATTTGAACAGATAGAGGAGAGAATGAAAAGAATAATCAGCTAAAGGAACAGCATAAACAAAAACTTAGCAATATATCCAGGATGTGGAGACTGGGCTTATTTATTGCCTCTGAGTGGGCAGGAGCAGGAACATTTATCAACTTAGGTCTAAGAGTCTATTTGACTATTATAGGGATCAACTCAAGTGCAATCAGCACATTTATCTAGGTGGCTGTTGGGAAAAATGGTCTGTGATTTAACAAGAAGGACAAACCTTGTCATGGGACCATTGCCAGGGAACACAACCCTGATACTATTTTGTAGCAAGAGTCAGGGGCAAAGGCATAAGCAGGACTTTCTGTTACCAGGCAGTGAGGACATAGTGAGGTTCTTGTAACACCATACCCTGATCTTCGACATTTCCTTTAGACATACTTGAGTCAGCATTAGAGAAATGTATTGGGAAACAGCAGGCCTAAGATTAAGCCCAAATTGCTGCATTTCTAGCCTCAGCCTGTCTGGCTCAATTTTGACTCAGCCAACTTACACTAAATGTGTGCTGTTAACAAATCATTTTGATATATATTAAGATACTTATATAGAGATAGATGTGTGCATTTATATAATATGTATATTTACATAATATATTATATATGTGTGTTTATACAATGACTTGCACATAAAATTCTCAATAAGTCATCATCATATTATTTTATGTCCTAGACAATTGAGATAAGAAGAGTGAATTTCACTGTTTCCCCTACCATCTATTCACCTCTAGAAGCTGAAAGTTCAATGTCTTTGTAAAAGGGCAGGATTTGGGTTGGGCTATCTGCCAAACACATTTCTTTACCTCCAGTCTAAATGTAACAGATCATGTTCAGTTCACTGGCCTCTCAGGTGTCAGCAAGGTGCTCTTCTGTCAATGTAGCAGCACTAATGTGGCCCTGAGAATTAGATTCTGGGGCTTTCAAAAACTTTCCATTAAAAAATGCTTCTTTTAGTTGATCCCCATATTTGAGCACAAGTCACATTGGCCTCCAGGGACCTGGGATCTTTAAAATATCAAGCCAGCCTCCTGTTACACTCAGAGGAATTGTGAGCCGATAATGTCTGATCCTTTGATAATTGGAAGTTTGCTTTCAAACAATCAATAAAAAAATGTCAGAAAGCTCAACTCCATGCAGCAAACAAATGAATTGGTGGAACATAATTTAATAACTAATGTTCAAGAGATAGTTTCCTTTTAACCTTGCAAGGATTTTAAGGCAATTAAACATCAATGGGAAAATTATCTTTGTAAAATGAGACAGCAAACCTGAATACATTTACATTATATTAATGAAGAGTGTTTCCAGAAGTTAGGATGAAATGAGGACGAAGTAAAATAAACACATAGCACGGAAGAGCTTTGTAGGAGAGGCATATGTAGGGCCTGCTGATGGAAACGATTGTGGTGAACTTTGGTTATGTAATTAGTCTTTGTGTCAGGCACATACTTCCACACAAACAATTTTATGCTCTAGGCACACTTTGTAGACTCTCGAGGCTCCTCCCCCTGGATGTTCAGGTATTCCTACATTGCCTCATCCTTGTCACTAAACAAGCATTTTCCTATAAAGGAGACCCATATGTGCCTTACACTTCATCTGCATCCATAGCTTTCTCTTCTATAGTATCCTTTCCTCTTCTCTATGCTACATACTACCTGTGAGTTCTTAAACAAGGACTTGACATTCTCAATAGCCAGAGGAAAGTGCCTTCCAATGGTTGGCTCTGACCTCAACCACTTTCCCCCTGAATATACCAAGAGATGCTTCACTCTCCTTAAATATGATTACAAAGCCACCTCTCCACTCTGTCTACCTCCAATGCCTTTCTTTTGTTTTCTATCTTAAATTCGGATAATTATACTCTTAAATGTAAGTTCCTTCCCCTCAATTTTTCAGCAAGTACTTCCTGAAATGCTGGAAAATCTCCTCCTTCTTGACCCAGGCTGAACAGAGTTTTGCTGAAGAAAAATGTCCGTGTTTTTTTTGTAGGAATAGGAAATCCACCACATTTCTCAAATATACTCATTGTGTCCTGCCCTTTTACAACTGTTCTGGATATTTTACCTTTTATTCAAATTCTCAGCATTCTTCACTGCGGGAGCAAAGAAGAGTTCCTTTATATCCTGCTTAGAAGACAAGAAACTTAGGAGGAACTAATTTAGGTTTTATTTATCCTCTCAAATAACTACAGATTAATGTACTTTTATCTGCCCCCTCCTTGGAAACCAGAAAAATAACTTTGTCTGTAAAACAGCTAATAGTTATGAATCTTTTATTTTACTATTACGAGCCAATGAGGGAGGCAGCATTGTTGTTATTATTATTATTGGATTCCCCACCCCCCAGCTCAGGTGACTGAAACATAAGAAGTACAGTAATTTTCTCAGAGTTGAACAAGCACTGGGCATTGGGGCCAGGAGTGGAAGCCAGCAAATCTGGCAATGGAGCTCAAACTCTTGATCTTGGACTAGAAGTTCATCCTTGCCATGTGCTCCAACTATCATCCTGCTTTCCTTGTGCAAGGACTTTGCTTCTTCAGTGATGCCAACATCTTCCAGATTTTTTTCTCCTCAATTATATCATTTCAACTAGTGTTCACAGTTGATGAAGTAATTCTCATTTCAAAGAGCTGGTGGCTCATGCTTATAATCCAAGCTACTCAGCATGCTAAGATCTGTGGATCATGGTTCAAAGCCAGCTCAAAAGAAACATCCATGAGAATCTCATCTTCAATTAACCACCCAAAATTCTGGAAGTGGAGCTGTGGATCAAATGGCAGAAAGATAGTCTTGGTGGAAAAACCCAAGGGACAATGCCCAAGCCCTGCTTTCAAGTCCTAGTACCAGAAGAAGTTAGTAACAACAAAGTAAAAACTCAGAAATAGATTCTAAGCCAGGTACAGGTGGCTCTTGCCTATAATCCTAGCTACTCAGGAGGCTGAGATCTGAGGATTGTGGTTCAAAGCCAGCCCAGGTACTAAAATCTGTGAGACTCTTGTCTCCAAATAATGATCAGAAAACCAGAAGTGAAGCTGAAGCTCAAAGTGATAGAGTATTAACTTCAAGCAAAAAGACTTCAGGGACAGTGCTTAGGATCTAAGTTCAAGCTCCATAACCACAAAAAATAAATAAAAATATTCTATTTCATGTTAAATGAAAGGGAATCAATGTATGTGAATTAATGCACCTTCTATCTGGCAAATATCATGTAACCCTTCTATTAATTACAATAAAAATATATGAAAAAAAAAGTTAATTCAGGGGCTGGGAATTTTGCCAAGTGGTAGAGGCTTGCCCAGCATGCACAAAGACTCAAGTTTGATTCCTCGGTACCATATACATAGAAAAGCTGGAAGTGGTGCTGTGGCTCAAGTGGTAGAGCTCCAGCCTTGAGGAAAAAGCCCAAGAGCAGTGCACAGGCCCTGAGTTCAAGCCCCACAACTGGCAAAAAAAAATAGTTAATTTATTACATGTACCATCAGAAAATTCTCAGGCATGTTTAAAATATTAGACCACACATTTGAGGAAAAAGTCGTCTAAAAGAAACAATGTTAGGCCATCAACAATAAGTAATTTTATCTGATTTATAGAAGGCTGAAATTTCTTGAGAGCAAGTCTATGCAAAGCAATGTGAAAAAGTCTTAGCACAGGCATATATTGGATGAGAAAAGACATTCAGCCTAATTGGAATGACCACATGATGGAATGAAGACGAGAACAGTGGGATTCTGTGAAGTTGTACATTCATCCCTTTGTAGATGGCATTGTCCCATTATACATAATGCACACATATATAAACAAGCTGATTAAATTATGGTATATTTAGGGCAGGGTTCTAATGATATAACTCATTTGAGGAACTAACTTACAGTTTAATAAACAATACAAGGAATCTGAAATATGGTTTTTCAGGGAGGAATAAGTGGGAGGGATGTATATATCTATCTATCTGTATATATATATTTGCATCAAGCACTTGCATATAATCACAGCACCCAATTTTCATATTGTTGACCTTTGTTTCTATCTTTCACTTTTAGAATGCCTTGCTCTTTATGCTGTAAGCTCTGCCTTCCTTTGCTTTCTGAGTTCTCACAAGCCTTCAAAATATAGATCAAAACATAGTCCAGACATGTTAATAATTTTAATTTAACTTCCACATACGGAGAAAACATGTTTCTTTGTCTTTTTGAGTCTGACATACTTCCCTTAAAATATGTTCTAGGTCTACCAAAGGAGCATAAGCTCAATGGTTTCCCTCATTTGTAATAGTTAGTACAAACCTTAGATTCTGCTAGCAGAGGATTATAATAGCTCAAAACCTAGATACATAAGGCCATATAGGATGAGGCTAAATGAAAGGACCTCCAGGATATGGAAACAGGAGCTGTATATTGGGTGAATGCTATTTTCAATGTACTATGTTAATTCCCTCATCTCTTTTGTTGTCCCTTGGTTATTCTCATATTGTTACAGTATCTTATCTTGTTATCTAGTATACTGTATATACATTTATTTGTTTATTTGAAATAGGAAACGGAAGGGGGAAAACAAGATGAGGGGGAGGAAAATGGGGACAAAACATGAGAAGGGGTATCAATGTGTGAGAAGTAATATACCTTCTATCTGGCAAATATAACTGTGACCCCTCTATTAATTCCAATAAAAAATATATGAAAAAGAAGAAAAAAATATGTTCCAGGTCTAACATGGCCCTGCAAATTGCATAATATTCCTCTTCTTGATGGATGAATTAAATTGCATTATATATACATATACATACACATATACATATACATATACATAATCTTACATTTTTCTCGATCCCCTCATGCATTTTAGGGCATCTGGGCTATAATGGCTATAATATTATAAACACGCTGATTAAAATATGGTATATTTGGGGCGGGGTCCTAATGATATAACTCCTTTGAAGAACTGATTTACAGTTAAATAAACAATATAAGGAAGCTGAAATATGGTTTTTCAGAGAGGGATAAGATCAAAGGGGAGGGGATAGAAAAATGGAGAGAAAGGAAAGGTAAGTGAACTTGGTCATAATATTCAATGTACATAGGTGAAATTGGAACCAGGGAATCTGAGGGGATAAATGGGCTTGGGACAGATGGGGGAAAATGATGGAAGGGATGACATTGATCAAGATGTATTATACTTCAAGGGAGAAGTCAAATAATGTAATTCCTTAGAAAGGCTAGTTCATAGTCCAACAAAATGAACACCAGGAGTCTGGTATTTGACAGTGGGGAAATCGGATCAAGGGGAAGGGTTAGACAAATGAAGAGAAGTGGGGCAAGTGCAGCTATGAAATTCATTCGTATTATAAAAAATTTGGAAAATTGAGAGAAAGGGTGGGATGGGAAGGGATAAAGAGAATGATGGAAAGGGTAACACAGATCAAGATTCATCCTATTTATATACTACTTTGATGAGTGGCCAGTCCTTTGAACAACTACTTAAAGATAAAAATATGATTCAATAAAATTTTAAAATGTAGACACAAAGATTCATTGTATTTATAATTTGACATGATGACTTGAAACTTCTTTGAACAACTACTTAAAGATATTACTTTAAAAAGGGGGGGAGGCTGGGAGTTTGCCCAGCATTCACAGAGACCCGGGTTTATCTCTAATAAACTGCTCAAAAGGGCTGGGAGTTTGGTTTGGTGGTAGAGTGCTTGCATCGCCTGCACAAAGAACTGGGTTTGATTCCTTGGTACCATAGAGATCTTTTGCAAGAAGTATAATCTACTTCAGTTTTTTTCTCTGAGCAGTGCTACTTATAGTTTAAAGATTTTTATTAGCATACACTAATTGTACAGGGGTTTTCACTGTTATATTTCCATACATGCTTACTTACCCCATCAAACTTACCCTATCATGTCATGCTTTCTTGTCCTACTCTTCTTAAAGCAATTTCGATTGCTTTTTTTTTTTTTTTTGCCAGTCCTGGGCTTGAGCTCAGGGCCTGAGCACTGTCCTTGGACTTTCTCAAGGCTCTACTACTTGAGCCTCAGCACCACTTCTGGCTTTTTTCTATGTATGTGGAATCAAACCCAGGTCATCGTGCATGCAAGGCAAGAACTCTGCCACTAGGCCAAACTCCCGGCACCTCAACTGCTTTTATTGTTCTGTTTTCATATGTGCATATAAAGCACTTCGACCATATTCACTACCACTTAACCTCGCCTTTCCTGCTGATTCTTTCCCTCCAACAGAGCCTATTTTACTGAACTGTCATTCTTTTTTATTTGTCCTATACATTAATTATCCTGCCACAATAGGTACTTATTTAATTGTCTATGGTCCATCTCTTCCAGGATAGCAGATTTATGTTCTATTTCTCCACTGTGGTCCTAGTGCCTAAGATGGAGCCGAGATATGTATGCAAAGATGACAGTACAAAGAGGAAGTCATGAACACATTACCTGAAGAGGAGACAGAGGTGAGGGAACACACACACACACACACACACACACACACACACACACACACAGAAACAGAAAGATTTGTCCTCATGCACATTAATCCCATACATCAGTAACGATAGCTTATCCAGAGACTTTGTAATTACTAAGTCACTTCTTAGGAAAACACAAAAAGCAGTATGGAGAAGATTTCACTCTACATATACAGAGGTCTGAATCAATGAAAGTGGTTGAAATCTGGTTTTATTATAGGGTATAGGATCACAGTTTTAGGGCATCTAGAAACCTGGTACCATGCAAGATAGCTGGGTGACAAGAGGCAATACAAAGTAAGATATAATGGATGATCTGGAAACTTGAGCAAATAGTCAAGGAAAGAACCATACCACCAAAGTCATTCACTTTCCCAATCATCAATCCAATATTTACTTTTTTTAATGATGCATATTCTATTCTTTAGGCATCAGAGGAGATGATGAGATCACTGTTTGAAATAATCAATAATGAGTTTATAGATAGTAAGGAGCTCATGACTTGAGTTTCCTGAAGGGGATTTCAGTGGCTCTGAGGTCCAGGGAGAGCTGCCTCACCTGGGAGAGTAAATGCATCAATCACAGTAGTCTCTCAGAGACACTTCATTTTGTTTACTTTCAACTTTCAAATTTTGGATCCTCCCATAGTACAGTCAATTAAATTTCCTAGAATAGTTCATGTTTTAACTATTTTTTTCTATCTTGTAAGTTTATTGGGCCAAAGGACTTGCTTTGGCTGCTGGCCTGTGGCTGTAGGTTCCATGTGGAGACAGAGGTGTGAGAAGCTGGGGTGCCTCTTATGTTCCTCTTTACTGTCCACAGTTACTTGGAGACCAAATACTGAGAATGTGGGCCACTTTGAAACAGCCTGGATTACTGAAAAGGAAAGGACTTCCTACTGTACTTGTACTTAAGTTTTCATAAGTAGAAAGTAAGCCAGGGTGGTACTGGTCTCCAGAGATTTTTATGGCTTGCCTGTGGTAAATCAGGAATTATCCTGATTTATATGTCCCTAAGCAATGTCCTAGGTCCTTCCTTCGTTCCTTCGTTCCTTCCTCCTTTCTTTTTTATTTTTCTATCTGGGGCTTGAACTGAAGGACTTTCAGCCAACCTCTGTTTTCTTGCTAAAGACTGACACTTTAACATATACCACAACACCAGTCCAGCATTTTGCTGGTTAATTGAAGACAGAGCTTTATGCAGATTTTTCTGTCTGGGCTAGCTTTGAACTGTGTTCTTTAGGGTCTCAGACTCCCAAACAACAGGAGTCCAAGTGTGAACCCTATGTGCTTGTCTCGATTTGCACATTTTAATTCTTTCTGATGATGTCTGGGAAACCTAGAGCTCAGCATAGGGTGAAAAAAAGTTCCTTAGGGCAGATGAACTTCTTCACTGGATGGATACATCTTCAGCTTCCAGCATGCTGGAGGTGCTGTACCTGCCTATCCTCTTGCAATATCCTTTCCACTTCCTCTACCCCATCCCATGGGCAACTAATCTAGGAATGATTCTCATGCACTCGCCTGTGCCATGTGCGTGCCACTTGGTCAGCAGAGCCTAGGGAGTTGTTGTATATTTGTGTTCTTCGTGCCTCCAAATGAGTCTGGTGTCTGCAGGAGCAAGGGTCCAACAAGTGAGTTTTGAATATGACAAGTATGAACTGATGAGTCTCCACTGATGGGACCTTCCTCTTTGGAAAGGACATATTAGAACAACTGGTGTGGTGGCTGTCCTTTCTCAGAAGATTCTGTTACCTCAAACTTAGAGGTCAGGTAAAGGATCCCCATCTAAGATGACTTCCTGTCTCCTTGGGAGTGGCAGAAACCCCTTTGTTTTTTTTCAACTTCTGTGTTCCTGATGACCGTATTAGCCATGCAAAAGCCTGTTATTCAAGTTAACTTTGAACCTCCACTTTATCTAAATGGTGAGGGCTAGGCATACCTTGCTGGTTAGAAGTTCGTTCTTTTACTTTTGTCTGATGGAGTCAGACATTCCGTTCTGACATCTAAATAACATGAAAACTTGATTTATTATGTTCTTGCTGGGTGGCTAAGCTACATCGAGCTTAAAATCCTTAAAACTGAGATATTTTCAACTTAGGAGCCACGCTTCTCTTTGCCTTTCCAGGTTCTACCAGATGTAGAGCAAATGTATGCATCTGGTGTGGGAGCGTGGTGACAAAAAACCAACACCAATTCCTCCTCAGTGCTAACCATATGCCTGTACACAGTGTTGAGATCCTGGAGTTTGTCTCAGACAACTGCCTCGTATTTCACAGGGAGAACTAGAGAAAGAGATATTGAGAGCTCCATAAATCCATACCCAAAGCAGTAAGCACACTGAAAGAGCACATCCTAATCAGGAGCAAAGCTTTGCTTGCCATGAATGTGGAAGCCTCAGAATAAAGCAGGTAATGAGAAAACACATAGTTTATCATACCTGTTTGCAGAAGATGAAAATTGCTTTTGTGCTGAATGATTTTTCATGAATTCCAAAACCCTAGAACTGCTAAATTTTTTTCTGCTCAGAGATAAGAATTAGATTGAGAATGCCCTATCAGGGATAGAGGGGTGACACTCCCTGACATTTATTGACAAAACCAAGCTCACTGAAATCAACAGACTCAGTCCCCTTCCACTTTGGGTGTGAGGTCAGAGCTCTACACAGGAAGGTTATGTATAGATACAAAATAACTTTTTTCTCTCTCCCTCTACCCAATGCACTGCTCATCTTCATGCTGATGAAAAATGTAACCTGAGGAAGCAAAGGAGGCATAGAAAGAAAGAGAAGCTGGAAACTGGGATGATTGACAGTTTAGAATGACAGGCTGTTAACGCTGGAAAAATCCCAGAAGTCATTCAATTTATTCCTCTCTTTCCCTTCTCCTTTCCTAGTTTTTAACTGCAGTGTGCCATAAATACAGGAAGTGTGTATATCAAATGTATAGCTTAGTAATTTTTCATAAACTTCAACAGCTGTGTAATAAAACAACAAATGCAGCCAAGACTTCAGAAGCCCTCATTGAGTTCTTTAACTGGCCACCTTCCAATAATGTATCTCACATATATTGGTTTTGCCCTCTTAGGGCTTTCTATAAATTTCCCCTTGCATCTGTACCTTATATATGCTCTTTGACATTGTGTTTTTGAGATTCCTTCATATAGTTGTATATGGTTGCAGATTTTCCTTGTTCATTGCAGTTATGTACCATACTTCTATTACTCCCAATTTACCAATTCTAGAAATTTACAATTTCTGTCACTTGTCAATTTACTTAAAATGAAACTGAAGTCTCAAGGATTGCAATGGCCTGAAGGCCCACAGTGGAAGGGGTGCCCCAGTGCAAGACCCTCTCAGCTGTACCCTGTGCCCACCTTCAAGCTTTTTTGCATAGCCTACTGTGTATACATGTCACGTTCCTGTTATATAGAACAGAAACTAGACTTCCCACATGTGCAGAGAGAGGCTAATAAAAGCAAGTTTTGTCAATATATACTCCTTCCTTGGCAGCTAAACTCCAAGTAACAAATCTGGATGTACATAAAGGCGCATAACACCAAGAGCTGTGGTGATATTTCATCTGCTCAGAATGCAATCTGTATTGCTGGATGTACTCACTTGGCAGGGATTTCTGCTATTTAAGAGTTACCAGAATAGATTTTCCTGGGAAGCAGGTGAATTTCTTTTCTGCAGAGTCTTTTTGAGACTGGCGATACATCACCTACTTCTGCCAGGGCAGGCCAGATGCTGGGATCTGTGAAGGTCAATGCTATGCTAAGAAATTTAGGCTTGCTGTAGAACTAAGATGTATCTGCCCTCTCACTACACTGCCTCTCTCTCTCTCTCTCCCTCTGTGCCTGCCTTAGAACTTGACATGCACCCCGATATCTTCAGGGATTGGTTGATCTGCTGGGAGGTTTACAGTCTGGGTGAACTGACTCCAGCCATGTGCATGATTTCTCCCTGTTCCTGTGACAGGAACTTGCAATCATTCCCTGTCTCTCTTTGATGATGTTGGCCACAAATCCAGAAAGGCTCATCAAAGTGTCTGTGTGTGTAAGAGAACCTTGTTAGGAGGATTCATTGGTGGCTGGATTAAACGGTGCCTCTGCTTGCATTGGTGAGAGACCATAGAAGAACACTGGTCTGAGCTCTTCAGGAGTCATAGGCAGCAGAGCAGGCCAAGGCCCTACATGGCCAGACAGCTGGAAAGGAAAGAGGAGAGATGAAAGAGAAAGAAGAAACTATTTTTATTCATTCATTCATTTGTTTGTTTGTTTATTCATTCATTGTTTTTGTCTTTACTACCATTTTTCCTCTCTATCTTCTCTTGAAAATCTCAGGTTGCACTGGTATAACCCCTAACATGGTTGAGGGAAGATTCCTCTGAGTAATCACAATTAAGAGAAAATGCCGTACATAGGCTTTAGGATGCTTTTCATGAAAAAATTATTTCATTCTTCTCTGATGTACCTTAGATATTCATTGAGGCAGCCAGCCATGGAAGATCAATATGGTGAGATCCTGACCACAATACGAGCCCCCTGGACATAACAGTAAACCAAGGCAATGTGTTTATTCTACTTCTTTGACAATTTGTTGTAAGAAAATGTTTCTTCAATTAATTAGAATCCTTCCTACTTAAAAGAATAATTTTCCTTATTTTGAAACATTAAGGAATGAAAATATACACTTAATAACCTAAGAAAGTGTTAACATTGTCACTATTTATTTGCCTTGGCAGAATAAGAGTTGGATCAGAAGGAGAGGTAAGAAAGCTGAAGTTCTTGTCATGGGCAAAGAAACCCATTGAGAGTCTACCATGATAGAAGACATAACTTGCTTTATGTCCACCTAAGTAACAACATTTTTAGAATTGGTGGGAAATATTTATTGTTTTTTATTCCGTATGGTGCTGATTGATGCTTTGTGGATCTTAGCTGGCCAAGGGCCAGGTATAGAGAGTTGAAGTACTATAGACTTCTACATGTAAAGCTTTAATATGTTTCAAACCTTGGCACAAATGGTTAGATATCATTCCTGACATCTGGGATAGCATGACCAGAGGTCATTATTTGATCAGTCAGATAAACCTCTGCATATACTTTCTCAATAGAATTCTTTCCAATCTAAAGAGAAGAATGCTGAAGTGACATGTTTTCCATCCTCTCATGCCCAGTGGGCAGTGGTGAGGCAGGTATGGAATAATGTTGTGAGGATCATTGCTATTCTAAATTCCAGTTACATAGCTGGTAAATTCCCTAATTGGAACTCACTTATGTTGCTTGAGGATGATTGTGGTTCTTGGTTCTCACTCATCCTTCCCTTCAGAAAAAAGGGTCTGAATTGTGGTTGGATAGCAGTTCTCACTCAGCCTTTTTCCAGCCCATGTAAAGTTTTGATTCAGAGGAATCTTCATTTTCAATTGTTTCTGTTTCTTCTACTTCCAGTTATTGTTGCATCTATCAATTCTCTTAAAAACATTGTTGACTTCTATGATTTCATTTCATATAATACCTTCCTATCGGGCCGGGAGTTTGACCTAGTGGTAGAGTGCTTGCCTAGCATGCATGAAGACCTGGGTTCAATTCCTTGGTACCACATACATAGAAAAAACCCAGAAGTGGTGCTGAGGCTCAAGTGGTAGAGTTCTAGCCTTGAGAAAATCCAAGGACAGAGCTCAGGCCCTGAGCTTAAGCCCAGGACTGGCAAAAATAAATAAATAAATAAATACTTTACTATCCACTAGTAAAAGACACACTCAGATCCTTTCAAAGAAGAATATTTCAGATTTGGACTGTTGCTAACACCCTTAACACCCTCAGAATCTACTGTAAGGGATTGAAAACATTTATGGCTATAGAACAAGGAGACAAATTAACCTATTAGAAAAAAAAAACAATGTGTACCTGATGAAGTTTGTATTTCTAAGCAATAGAAATTTGCTCAAAGTGACTAAGCAGAATATGAGCTTATTGAAAAGATGTCTAGCAGATATTCTAAAAATCATTTGAATTCCAGAATTGTTGGAGGCTTTTCAGGGAAATGATCCCAAACCTCACTAAAAGCGGGCACGGTGACAAAATTTCACCTAAAGGATATACTTTATACAGCCTGTGTATATTGAGAACTTACTGCCTCTGAAGCAATATTGCTGACTGTGGTGATGTTTTCCCTCTATACCAGAAAAGAAACTCTTTGCAACATTTACTTACTCCACACTCAGGTACCGACATTCTAATCTTTCAGCCACAACAAAATGAATTGTATACAGTTCTGGCTTTCTCAAGTGCTGTGACATTTTGAGAAGTGCATTCACTTAGGGGATTCTGGGTCACTAAATTCATACTATTTCATATGAATTGGTAGGAATTATACTTGGTGGTACATCTCAGTCTGGACAAACCATCTCTGGGGCTCTGCAGGAGTAATCTCTGATTCTTCTGCTTTGGAGGTCTTGATGTATTCAAACCTGGTCCTAATGATGGGCCTTAGAATTCTCTGCCAGATCAGATTAGCTGAGAGGTAGCTGAGGTAGTGCTAGAGCAGAACAGAAAAACACCTGGTAATAATGCTTTGGTTTCCAACTTCTACACTGGAATTTTTTTTTTTACTAAGCAAGGTCTGATGGGAGAGAGGAGGAATTAATCAATGTGTTTCCTGTGTTACTCAGAGGTAAACAAACAAAAGTATATTCAGGAATGTTGATTTAATGTGGTTTTGCTCATGTCAGTACTCCATGGCATGAGCAGACTGTAAATTGGTGCCCCAGAGGTAGCATCTAGAATTGCACCCAGAAGAGCTGACAGTAAAAGGAGAACAGCTGTTGAGAATCTACGAAAGGCTGAGAGGCAAAGGAGATGAGCTAAGATTTCAGTTAAATGATGTGAAATTCAGTACTTATTTTACTGGTTTTCATCCTCTGTCCACATGACAGTGTGCTTCCTTTCCATGCGATAGTGACTGATAAAGCTGCTGCTGAAGTCTAAGGCTAGGTTTGGTATGGATTCAGGGAGGTCTATAAAAATTTCTATCAATAAAAAACCGAGGTGCCTACCCTACAGTAACCAGAGAGGTATGATGCACTTTGTGTGTGTGTGTGTGTGTGTGTGTGTGTGTGTGTGTGTGAGAGAGAGAGAGAGAGAGAGAGGGGGGGGTGGAGAGAAACATCAGGGGACAACTGAGGGAGCATGGTCACTCTGTGAGCCAAGTGGGCAGGGGAAATCATTGGGTTCCACTGTGCCAGATGTATACTGAGTGCTAGCTGGGTATGGAATAGTGTAAAAAAAAGAATAAGTAAAAAATAGTCCCGCTGGGCTGGTAGTTTGCCTAGTGGCAAAGTTCTTGGCTAGCATGCATAAAGACCCAGGTTCAATTCCTCTATACCACATACATAGATAAAGCCACAAGTAGTGCTGTGGCTCAAATGATAGAGCGCTAGCCTTGAAAAGCCCAAGGGCAGTGCTCTGGCCCCAAGATTAAGACCCAAGACTGGCAAAACAAAAAAAAGAAAGAAAGAAAAAGAAAAAAGGAAAATAGTCCTGCCAATAAGAGAATCAGAACTGCTTTAAGACTGGATGAATCCAGAGAGAAAATAAGTAAGATAAGGATAAGATAAGAAGATGAGGGTAACTGAGTTGCAAGTCCCACGTGTTGGATCTTTTCACCTCATGTGGAAGGGACTGGAATGTGACTGCTGACCAGCTAACTGTTGAGCTTAAGGTTGGAAGGAGATATGCAGGGTGCATTTAGTGAAAGCTCTCCTCACATGGAGATGCAGCATTCAGATTTCTTATTGGATTAGAATTTAGAAAGTTTTAGCACCTGCCTGAGATTGAATTTGGGTACTTTCAGTTCAAGTGCTAAATACATTCTAAACAGACTTACAAAAAATCCCCTGGACCTATGATGTTTGTATGTGTGTAGTTGCAAGGTTGGGAGTATTTGTATCTTTGTTGGGAAGGTTTATATTATGGGTTCCACAACTTTCTCCCCTTCTAAGTTTTGGTAATCTATAGGGACAGAGCAGAGCAAAGTTGTTTATCAATTAACCTTGTTTGAAGTCACCAGGTATGTTACGTTTCCAAGCCTGCCTTCAAGGAAGAGAAAGTTATTGGTCTTTGCCTCTCTGCTTCTGTCCCTATCTCTGTCTTTCAGTCTCTCTTACACATACATGCCCACATATATGCTCACACACAGTACAAAAAACACGCATGTACCTGATGGCTTCAAGTTGGGTCCAGAAAACCTGAAAAGCATGTGAACTGTCGATTTTGCTGACTGGACTGGGCCTCCCTTGTCCTCCATCCCCAGTGTCTCTTGGGGCCCTGGAGTGACACAAACCACATTTTAAATGGGATGAACATGAGCAAGGAACCAGAAGAGCTGATTGCTTAGATGAAAAACTAGAAATTACTTTGGGTGAGAAATGGAGAAAAATTACCTTAAACGTAAACAAACCACCAAGCTCCCACAGCTAGATTTCTGGTAGCGATGTGCTTGCTCTGAATTATGCTGAATTTAATCCTTTAGTGGTGGCTCTTTAAAATAGGCCGAGTAAAAAGAACTGTTTTGTGTGGGTGTTTACATGAAGAACAGACAACTCCCCTTCTCCTTTTCAAACGTAAGTCTGATTAAATCTGTTTCATGAATGCAGCGCTTTCTGTGATTGTTTAAGATTCCAGGAGACCAAGGCAATTGTGAACTCACTTTGGTTACTGCCTGTCAGCTATACATTTTATCTAATTTATCTAGGTCTTTGGCCTCTGGATAATCTTTTACCATTATGGGGACTCAGTTTGGCCATTTGTAAATGGAACTAGTAATTCCTTTCTTATATGATGGCTTCCCAAACAGCTACAATGACATATGGCAAGTGCTCAGTAATGGACGTTACAACGATAACAATGACTTCCAGACAACCAAGTGTATTTTCAAATGTTAAAATTTGGTTTCAAGGCTGGTTGCCAGTGGCTCACATCTGTAATCCTAGCTATTCAGGAGGCTGAAATCTGAGGATTGTGGTTCAAAGCCAGCCCAGACACAAAAGTCGGTGAGACTCTTATCTCCAATTAACCACCAGAAAACTGGAAGTGGCGATGTGGCTCAAAGTGCTAGCCTTGAGCTGAAGAGTTCAGGAACAGTGCCCAGGCCCAGAGTCCAAGCCCCATGACTGACCAAAAAAAGTTTCAGTGGAGAGCCAAACCACTCTGTGAATTAGAAAGCCCCTCTTTACACACCACAACAGACACAGACACACACACACACATGCACACACACGCACAGAGGTTAATCACTGTCAAAATTAACTTAAATTTGAATGGAGCTGGTTCTGAACTGCTGGAGCCCAGGGGGAAAAAATGTCTTTGTTTCCCTCCTGGCCAGTGGGAAAGGCTGTATCTTCCAGGGGTTTGGGGACAGGGGGCATCTCAGAGCTTGTATTCTGCTTCTTTAGGAACAGGTGAAAAATAATAAACCCTAAGTCCTATCTTCAGAGACCTGCTGCCACCTCTTATTTTTACAAATTGTTTTGTCCGCGGAAGTAAAGGCTTTGTGGTTTATCTGTAGATAAACCTTTTTGATTTATTTTTGGTCTGTTTTGCTGGTACAAGGGATTTGAACTTTAGGCCTCATATTTTGCTTGGTTTGCTGGCTGGGCTTGCAGTATCTCACTCCAGCTCAGCTTTTTGCTACTTACTTTTGGAGATGAAGTATTCTGGATTCAACTGCCTGATCTGGCTTCTTTGAGGAGCTAGGATTACATGTGTGAGCTGCCAGCCTCTGGACATCAGCAGCTAATACTTAATCTGTTGCTGTGCGTTGTACTTCATTGACTATTAAAACCTTAATGGCCCTTTAAATATATAAATGAGGAGACCTTTGAAGGAAAGACAGCTGTGCCGCTGAAGCCATTTTGCTCTTCAAAGTCATCAAAATTGACAGGTCTAAATGTTCTCTTGGAGTCACTCAGACTTTGATTCTCTTTTCCTTGTGTTAGCAAGGACTGGGGTGGCTTCAAGTGCAGGACATGTGGCATTGGCATTCCTCTAGTGAAGAAGTATAGAAGTGTGCCTGACAGCAAGGCTGATCCTAATGATTCCAGGTCAGCATTCCTCTGGCTCCCTCTGCACAGCAATGCCCAATGCAGGCCTATGTTATGTTCTCTTGCCTTCTTTATCTTGGACCTATGATATCATTTGTCTTAGACCTAGATGTGGCTTTTGGAACTAATAGTATTAACATGGATATGCTTTTGGAAGACCTTGTCAACCAATCTTATTATCTAGCCCTCTTTGTCTGGCTTGGCCAAGAGGTTATCAGTCCAAAGAAGGTAGGATGTTCTGAGATCAGTGTGGTACCCACATAAGGAACATCAGGAAGGAACTGGATAAGAAGTTGGAGTTGGGGAGGAATACAGTCTCTCCTTTTTTCCACTGAGATATGAGCTAAGATGGCATTTGCATGGCATATAGTGAATGATTCCTAGGCTCACATTTCAGCCAGCTAAGGATATCAGATCAATGTCAGTTATTATTGGCTCTGCTTCCTTCTTGGCTTCCCAGATTCACTTCCTTTACCCAACTATAAACCTTTGCCTCATGCTCTGCTTAGTTTAGAGCATGAGATAAAAATCTCCCTTGACTGACCAGAAGGGCCAATCAAGTGTCAGCTTAAATGAATTGAGGCTTCATAAGTTTTCTTTGTAGTTAAGGACTAGAGGATTCTGGGATTGATATGTACCAGGCTCTTTTACCCTTACAGTTCTTCTTTTCTTTCTTTGAGAATAGTTTTCTTACTCCAAGGATACCCTCTGGGTACCAAAACTCTGTCACCTCCATGGTGATCCCTCCACCAATGGTTGTGCCATCGGAGAAGTGAGACCCTTCTTGGCATGTCTCTTTTCACTGCTCATTCTTTTTCCACTCTGTCACCAAGATCTGCCATTTCCGTCTCTCTTCCCTTCTTCATCTTCACAGCTATCATCCTAGCCCACACTGCCATTGCCTGTCCTGCAGGCAACGACTTTCAGATGCATTTCCCATCAGCTCTTTCTCATCACAGAGCACTGTTTTCAAAATGCAATTACTGGGCTCTTACCTCTGCAGTTTAAAATGCTTATAGGCTATCCATCATGCTTAGAGTCACTCCAGAGTTATAAACAAGCCTCTGGGTTATCTGACCTGTCATCCTCTAACCTCGGCTCATACCATATTTTAATTCTGTTGTGGTGTGTTTGCCAAAAAAGCATGCCTACTGGTTAACTGTATTTTATGATCCCTGTTTTTAATGTCTATTGTGATTATAAATTAATATATATCAATTGATTCGTTTAAAGTGCTTCTTTTTAGTAGACCATGAGCTTCATCAATGCAGATACAATATTATTTCTTTGTTTTATTACTGGACACACAAGTGACGATATAGTAAATAATTTATTGATCATAAATTGATTAACAAATATTTAAATAGCTCAAGTGTATGGTTCTGATTCATGTATTGTTACTTATCTGTGAAAAAATAAGTATAAAAGGTTGATTCTTAAAGTACCCTTATTTGTCATTTATGGTTCATTCGCAGCAACTTTTAGTATGTTTTTATAACAGAAAACAAGATACCTTATGCAGTCACCTGCAGTTTCTTCCTCCTCCAATTCCTGGATACTTCTAATCAACATTTTCTCTAGATGGATTTTTTTCATGATGGCAATTTCACAGAAATAATACCCAACAACATGTATGTTTAAACAGAATTTTAATGATATATATCTCATATAATATGAAATAGTATACATTAATCTCCACTCATTTTGCATGTGTTAATGTTCTATTAGATGGATATGCCAACATCTATCTATCCATTTGCCACTTATATACTATTAATGAACAAAATATGTATGGACAAATACATGTTCTCATTTCTCTTGCACATAATAGGGCTCTGACTCCTTCACACTTTTTCTCCACAGTTTGTTTCTACTCTCTTTGGATTAGAGCCATCTCAGTGTGTCTGAAGTAGTTTGCTGTTGTGGTTTTGATTTGGATTTCCCTAATGGCTAATGATGTTGAACATTTCTTTCAAGTGCTTGTTAGCCATGTGTAAATATTTTGGAAGAAATTTATATTCAGATCCTATGCCAATTTTTAATTGGCCTATTTTCCTTTCTATTATTGGAATGTAATTCTGGATATTAATTCTTACGTGGTTTGGATAGTTTGCCATTCTATTTTATTGCTAATCCTTTGAAGTGTAAGAGCTTCTAGTTTTTACTTTTGCATAGTGTGAGGTGATGAAGTGGCCAAAATATATTCTTTTTCAGGTGGACATTCAGTTGTCTCTATTAAAAGGGCTTTTCTTTCCTCTTGGAATTGTTTTGGTAGTCTTAGTAAAAAAAATTAGTTGATCATAAATATAAAGATCGTTTTTCCTGGAGTCAAAATTCTTTGTTTTTCCTGGAGTCAAAATTCTTCCTTATGCCAATACTTTAGTGTTCTGTTCACTGCTTGCTCTATCTATCTATCTATCATCTATCTATCTATCTATCTATCTATCTATCTATCTATCTATCTATCTATCTATCTATCTATCTATCTATTTTTCTATCTATCTAATAAGTCATGGGGCTTGAACTCAGGGCCTAGGGGCTATTTCCAAGCCTCTTTGTGCTCAAGGCTAGTGCTCTACCACCAATGCCACAGCACCACTTCTTTTTCTGAGAAGTTTATTGAAGATAAGTGTCTCCTGGACTTTTCTGCCTTAGCTAGCTTCAAACCATGATCCTCAGATCTCAGCCTCACCAGTAGCTACAATTACAGGAATGAGCCACCAGTGCCTGGCTGATCACTGCTTATTGAAATAATTTTTTGAAATTAGAATGCATCTTCCAACTTTGTTTTCATACCTTACTTTGATTGTTCTACAGCTCTTGAAATTCTATAAAAACTTTAGCATTAGCTTGTCAATTTCAGCTAAGCAGATGGAATTTTGATAAGGATCTTGTTTTAATTGTAGATTTTTTGAGGTTAGCATTATTCATTTATTTAAATTTATTTATTATTCTTGTAAAGATGATATACATAGGAGTTAGATTTATGTAAGTCAGATGAAGAGTACATTTCTTTTCCAAAAATGTCACCCCTTCTCTTGTTCTTGCCCTGTTTTTTCCTCCTATCTCCATATACAGTTTATTTTCAATGTATTGTCTATCATTACTGCACTTGTTCATCCTTTATCCCACCATTTCTGTGCTTCCCCATTCTCTCTCCAGATAAACTTACATACAAGACATTATAGAAAACAAAAAACAGAAGCAAAGAAAAAAAAACCTGTTACCATTTCCTGAAGCTCATTTTGATAAATATGATTTTATATGATCAGATGCACATAGCTATTGTGCCCTTGTGTTCCTCTCCTAAGAATATCCTCCCTGTATCTCACTCTGTGTAAATGCCTAGAGATCAATATAATTTAACATGTCCCATTATATATTTTTTTCTTTTACCACCCAGGGCTTACTTGTAGATTTATAGGCACATTCTAGTTGCCACAAATGAGGAAAATCATGCAACCTTTCTTTCTTTGGATCTTTCCACTCCTTACAAATGGTACAATATCATTCCTTCTGATGGATGAGTAGCATTCCCTTTGTATATACACCACATTTTCTTGATCCATTTGTCCACTGAAGGGCATCTGAGTTAGTTCCATATCTTGGTTATGGTAAACAATGATGCAATGAGTATGATTGTACTGGTATCTTTACTGGTGCCTTGTTTGTGTTCTGTTGGATAAATGCCCAGGAATAGGATTATGCAGATTGTTTTGAAGAAAATTGTTCATTAAAATGTTAAGTGCTACAATTCATGAATATGGATATTTAGATCTCTTGTTTCAAGTATTGCTTGTATTCTCAGTGCTCAAATCTCACACTTTATATTATATCCTGAGTTTTAATTTTGCTGCTATTTTAAGTTGAATTACAGTCTTAATATTGTCCTAGAACTTCACATTGCTTCTGTATAAAAATAAAATTTACTTCTGACTGCTAGGTTTGTGTTCTGTTTTGGTAAATTTATTAGCTCCATTTTTTTTTCTGTGGATCCATTATACATCTACAAATAAAAAAGATTTACTTCTTCCTTTACAAACTATATGCATTTCATTTTTCCTTACTATTTTTTCAAACTTTATCCTAGTGTGGCAAAGATAGTGCAGGTGATATCTATAGTTTAAAATGTATTGAGACTTGTTTTTAACATAGTTTACTTTGGAAAAAGCGCATATTGCACCTATGAAGAGTGAGTAATTTGTTGCCTTAGAGTAGTAGATTCTCTATATTTTATGAACTATGAAACTCTCATTTTACCTATTTATTTTCTGTACTTTATTTAAAGAAAAAATTGCTATTTTCAACAATTTTTATAGGTCTATTCTGTCTTCACTCCTATAAATATTTTATTAATCTTACATTAGAAATGTAATGATTAGAAATTGTTATATCTTCTTAATGTATTAATTTTTATTGTAAATAATACAAGGGTTACAGTTATATTTGCCAGATAGAGGGTGCATTACTTCATACACATTGATTCTCCTTCTCATTTTTTTTATTTTACCAGTCCTGGGCTTGAGCTCAGGGCCTGAGCACTGTCCTTGGACTTTCTCAAGGCTAGAACTCTACTAGTTGAGCCTCAGCACCACTTCTGGCTGTTTCTATATATGTGGTACCAAGGAATTGAACCCGGGTCTTGGTACATGCTAGGCAAGCACTTTAACCACTAGGCCAAACTCCCGGCCCTCCTTCTCATGTTTTTATCTCCATTTCCCTCCCCTCATTTTGTTTTTCCCTCTTCCCTTTCCTATTTCAAATAAATAAACGTATATTCAATATACCAGATACCAAGGTAAGATACTGTAACAATATGAGAATAACCAAGGAACAACAAGAGATGAGAAATAACATAGAACAACAATCCCACATTATATGGTTCTTGTTTCCATATCCTGGAGGTCCTTTCATTTAACCTCATCTTATATGGTCTAATTGGTTCTTAACCCATGCTGATTTAGGTCTTTTTTCCCAGATACTATTATAAGCACCTAGCTTTCTTTTTTTTCCATGTATTTTTTATTGTAATTAATAAAAGGGTTACATGATATTTGCCAGATAGAAGGTGCATTAATTCACATACATTGATACCCTTTCACATGTCTTGGTCCCCATTTCTCTCCCCCCCATCCCTACCCCTCATCTTGTTTTCCCCCTTTCCCTATCCAATTTCAAATAACCAAATACAAATATATCCGATATATCAGGTAACAAAGTGAGATACTGTAACAATATGAGATAACCAAGGGACAGCAAAAGAGATGAGAGATAACATAGCACCTTAAGGACAACAATCATTCATTATATGGCTTATGTTTCTATATCCTAGAGATCCTTTCATTTAGCATTATGCTATATGGCCTTATGTATCAAGGTTTTGCTCTATTGCAAATCTCTGCTAAGAGAGCTCAAGGTTTCTATTTATTATGACTAATGAGGGAAACCATTGAGCCTAAGTTCCTTTGAGTCTGGCTTACTTCACTTAATAGGATGTTTTCTAAGTCTTTCCATTTCCTAAGAAATGGGGCGATGTTGCTCTTTCTGACAGCAGCATAGAATTCCATTGTGTACAAATACCACATCTTGTTGATCCACTCATCAACTGAGGGACATCTAGGTTGGTTCCATGTCTTTGCTATGGTAAATGGTGCTGCAATGAACATGTGTGCTAGTGGATTTAGTATGTCCTTGTTTCTGGATGATTGGGTAAATGCCAAGTAGCTTTCTTTTGATTACTATTTTCCTGACATTTTTTCTCTATCTTTCACTTTCAATCCTATGTCTTTGGATAGAAACTGAATTTGGGGGGCATTATGGAAGGCTAAAGCAGTAGGGTTTTGAAGTGAACTCCCTGCTGACAACATATAGTTGGGCAAATTTTTTTTTTTTTTGGTGGGTCATGAGGCTTGAACTCGGCCTGGGCACTGTCCTGAGATCTTGAGCTCAAGGCTACCACTGTACCCGTGGGCCTAGGCACTGTTCCTGAGCTCTTCAGCTCAAGGTTACTGCCTTACCCTTGATCCAAGACCTACTTCACATTTTCTAGAGGTTAATTAGAGATAAGAGTCTCAGGTCGGGCCGGGAGTCTGGCCTAGTGGTTAAAGTGCTTGCCTAGCATGCACAAGGACCCGGGTTCGATTCCTTGGTACCACATATATAGAAAAAAGCTGGAAGTGGTGCTGAGGCTCAAGTGGTAGAGCTCTAGCCTTGAGAAAGTCCAAGGACAGTGCTCAGGCCCTGAGCTCAAGCCTAGGACTGCCAAAAAAAAAAAAAAAGAGTCTGGGGTCCTTTTGTGCTCAGGCTGGCTTTGAACCTTGATCCTTAGGCCTCCTAAGTAGCTAGGATTATAGGCGTGAGCCATCGCACCCAGCAAGTTGTGTGATTTTTAAAAGCCCAGTTTCTAATCTTTGTTTGGATAAGGAGAGACTTACTTTAGTCACTTTGCTAATTTTATATTCCATCTAACATTTTTGTCCTTCAATTTGGCCATTATCATGATTTTGTCTGTTTTCTTAAATATATATATATATAAATATGTATATTAATATATATGTATACACACACAATTTGATTTCTTTCCAATTTGTTTATTTGTTACAACAGTATTCCAAGTAATGGTTTAAAGCAATATGATCTTAATTTTGATTTATACAGTTAAACTTCACAGTAATTTAAAAGTCTTCTATAGATGGATGTTAGTGATTCATGTTTGTAATTGTAGTTCTTCAGGATGCTGAATCTGTAGCCAGCTGAGACAAAAAAGCTAGTGAGATTCCATCTTTAAAATAACCATCAGAAGTCTAAAATGAGACATGACTCAAGAGGTAAAGTTCCAGAGAAATCAAGTTAAGCAAATACAAGGCCCAGAGTTCAAACTTTGATATCAACATCCAACTAATTAACTTACATGGCTATTACTTCTGTTGCAATTGCATCTTTACATGTTATAGCCAAGAACATCTATAAAGTATTGATCTCATATATTTTTATTTGAAATAAACTTAAAATAAAACTAGAAAGTAAATTATAAATCAAATTTATGGTAGTTCTAGCTTTTACAATTACCCATCTATTTACTCCAGCAGAGATCTTCATTTCTTTGTGTGACATGTTGTATCTGATGTCCTTATTTTAATTTAAATCTTCCTTCCTTCCTCCCTTTCTTCCTCCTTCCCTCCCTCCCTCCTTCCCTTCTTTTCCCTTCCTTTCCCTTCCCTTCATCCTTCTCTCCCTCTCCTTCCTTTCCTCTCATTTTTGCTTCCTTCTTTCTTTCTTTTCTTCTTTCTTTCTTTCCTTCTTTCTTTCTTTCCTTTGTGGGACCTTACATGTAAGTGTTACACCACTGAACTATACCCCAGGCTCCCCTTCAAGCATTTCTGACAGGTCCAGTGGTAACAAATCTTTTTTGTTTCCATTTATCTGAGAATATCTTAGTTTTACTTTCTTAATTTCTGTCTCATTAATAATATTTTCAATTAGTTCATATATGTCTTTTTTTTCTTTGTCCATCTCTCTCTTTTGCTTTGCACTATCCTTAAAGCAGACATTGTAAATGTTTGCCTTGTAATTCTGTTGGGTGCATTTTCTCAGTGATAGGTTCTCTCCATTTATTTTGTTCCATTGAATGGACTGCGTTTTCTTGTTTCTTTGTGTACCTTATGGGTTTCATTTTAGTGCTGAAAACTAGACACTTGGATCGTGTAAAGTGGTCATTTTAGAAACCATGAACTTCCCTTTCCTGGGCTTTTCTGTTGTTGCAGCTGACTAGTGAATGTAGGACACCCACATCAGTGTTGGCCCGATGTGAATGCCTGGCTTCTTCCTTGGGATTTTTCTGAGCTTGCTGTTTCCCTGCTATACCTAAATTATCCCTGTACATGGTTATTGTGGAATATTCTAATCTTTCACTATCTGGTTTCTAAAATGATGAAAAGAAAAAACAGAATTTTTTAAAAAGCATCTATATTCAAAGAAGAAATAGGGGTGGTGATGATAATGATAGAGGCGGGGTTCTCTGTTCCATTCCTTAAGAATCTTTTAACATTCAGATAATGAAGAACAGATTGTAGGTTTGGTCAAGTAACCCCTACTGAAACTCTAGGCATTTCCTCATGGCGACTCAGAAGCTTGGGCCTCAGCAGTCCTCGCAATAACAGCATATCTACTAGTAATTTTGATACTACACAGGTACTAAAGAACTTCTAATGACCCTACAAAGCATCTGTGAGGACTTAATAAAGCAGATGAACCATCTATTGCATCGATAAATGAGAGGACCCAAGAAAAGGCAGCTATCACTCATTTAGAAACAGTGTGGGAAAGTTTTAGTTGGAGTCTGAAGGCCAACAAAAGCCAATGTCCCAGTTTAAAAGGAGTCACTTAGGGGGAATTCCCTTTTAACTAAGCAGGGGTCAACCTTGGTTCTACTTGGGCCTACATCAGATTGAATGAGGCCAACCTCGCAGGGAAGATCAAACTCCTTTATACAGTCTGCCAGTTCAAACATTCATCTCATTCAGAAATACCTAACAGAAACACCAGGAACAATAATTGACCAAATGTCTGCTATGATTCAGAGAAGTTGGCATATGAAGTTAATTATCACTGTTCTCAACCTCAGGGGGCACTGAATGTGTTCAAATGCAATCCCAGGATGCAGGGAATATGGAAGGTGATGAGGACTGTGTCCAGTGAAGTGCCTGCAGAAGACAGGCCACACTCATGGAGTTCGTGCCAATCTCTTGGCATATGAAAAGTACACTTTGGTGACTTTGTGGAGGGAGCTCACATATCTAAGGAGCCAGCATATACCATGAGAACGTACAACAGAGAAAATCTTCTCAAGGCAGATAGGAAAGAGGGGACTCTTTATCCAAAGCAGGTAACATAGCTGAGGCATCTCTGAGGATTAGGCTAAAAGGCCTCACAGCACCATTCAGTGATGCTTTCCTGGATCTGTAGCCCAGATAAAAGTAGAGGCCTTTCATACCTAATTGTGTGACTCTCAGTGAAATGATACATGGCCTGGTCTGCTCTTGGGAGTTTTTAGGCAGATGGCAGACACAATTACATTGTCTCATCAGGACAGAGGCAAAATTGCAGGCCACAAGAACATATCCAGACTGGAAATTAGTGGGAGATGAGGTACAGGGGATGTGTAGTAAAGGCTAAGAATCTGCAGGAGAATGGGCCCTTAGTTTTAGAGTGGGTCACATTCAATCTATCAGAAGCTGGACATCACTAAGCCTTCTTGGGGCTCTGCATTTTATATTGGTTCTAGACTTTGAATTAGCCTTTCCCCTCAATAAGTCATGGTGCATTTGTTTGTGGCATGCTGCCTTCTCCAGTCTTGATGGACCCAGGAGTAAGACCTGAGACCTGTTCCCAACCTTGGCTGTGTACACAGATGCTGGGCTCCCCAGGCTTTTATGGACAGTGAAATGTATTTATTTGACACCTTTGGCATTAGTTATTCAGGGAAATTTAAGACTGTATTGACATAGAAATGTCTCTGAAATGTTATTAGGAAAGAAAAGATGAAAAGAAAAAAATGAAAGAAATTGTCTGCATCTGTATACAAGGGGTGCACCCAGAAGCTTTCTGGTTTTTCCCTATCTGCCTAGAAGGGCTCTTTTTGAAAATAGGAAATATAAATGGGGAAATGTGATACCTGGCTAGGGCACAGAGAATTTCAGGGAGTTGTTACTTGAAAAACTCATCTGTATCACAAGATGACCCTTAATCTATGAGACTACCTCTTACCTTCTTATACTGTGGCTCCCCCTCTTCTAGCAGAGATCTAGGCTTCTATACCTCTATCTGTGTTGGCCCTTTTTGAGCCTCATGCTATTTGTGTGTGGCTCCCACATTTAGGCATATAACAAAACCATTGCATTTCCCCTTGTTAATCTGTATATTTTCAGCTGACTTCATAGATAAAAATTATTAAATTTCAGAGGAAAAGGAATTATATAGAAACTTTCCCTAGGGAGTTGAGAGTATAGCCTAATGATAGAGCTTTTGATTTGTCTAGCCTGCCAGAGGCCCTGGGTTAAATGAATCCCTTTCCAACTAACCTTCATTTTATCTGTAGTAGTATTCACGCTTCTTTCAACACAGGGATTCAAATTTATAAAGCATCAGAAGTTCCTAAATCTGTAATTTTCCAACCAAATGCCATGTTTTCATAGATTTTAAATGTAGGATGCAGAACTCCAACCTGAGACTTTGTCAGTGATGTAGGACTGCTGCAGATAGCTCCTCTCTAAAACCAAGGCCTCCCTCCTATTGCAGAGATTCCTGACCTTCGATGTATTAAGTAGTAATTCATGTTTGCTTATCTTCACTAGGAAGCCATTTTGATAGACTGGGAGTCCTTTTATGTATGAAGGGCAGTTAACTCAGGTTCAGAGGAGGCCTTGGAGCTTGAGGCTGGAGGGACTGAAGGTCTTTCTGAGGTGTACAGGGAAGGACAGTGCTGAGCCTGGTGTACCTGAAAGAGTCTCAGGAGCTAATGAGAAATCACCCATGGTAGAAAGATTAGTGAACCCTTCGTGCTTTTCTCTCCTTGGGAAATTTCACAATGTTCTGGATCCTGGATACTTTTCTACAGTCTGGATTAATTTGTGGTGTGTATATGTTGTGTGTGTATGTGTGCAGATGCAGGAATTGAACTCAGGGCCTCATGTTCTCACTCAACTTCTTTGTTCACATCTGATGCTCTGGTACTGGAGCCATGCTTCCATTCTGGTGTTTTATTGGTTAATTGGAGATAGAATCTCTTGGGCTTTTCTGACCATGTTGCTTTTGAACCTCAGTCCTTCAGATCTCAGCCTCCTATCCCTGGCTTTGGAGCCTGGATTTCTGGGTCATACTCCTTATTAGTTTTCCTTTCTCCACTCTCCCTGCAGTAAGGTGTTTTTCTTTTATATTCTGTTCCAGCAGGATATCTCTCTCAGGTTGCTGTCCCATGGTGGGAAAATGAATGCTTCAATTCACCAGGCAATTCAACAGACATATGGTAACTTCTGGGTTACCTGGGCCAGAAAATAGCAGACCCTTGGGGAAGAAGGAATCAAATCAAAGTTTGAATAACGAGTTTCAGACAGACTTGGAAGTGAAATATTTAGGGCCAAATCTTTCCTATCCTTTCTATTCATAGTACAGAATTCTGCCTGTTCAATCTGAACAAGAGATATAGTGGCCCCATTGGCTGGTGCCTTTCCTGAATCCTAAGTCTGGGAAATGAGGTAAGACACCCCCATAAAATAAAGGTACATACTTAAAAGCCCCTGAGAGCTGCATAGCTAAAATCTCCAGGTATGTGAAGCAAGTAAGGTTTTTTTTAAAAATGCTGATTATGTGATTTGAAAACAATGGAGTTGTCATTAGGAGTGATCCTTGACCCTGAGAACTCATCTTTCCTCAGGTTTGGTAAGAATCCTCAGGAAGACCCATCCCCCAGCTTGCCCTTAACCTTGATGCCCAACCTTCTGCTATGTTCTGTTCTTTGCTGCTGGACTAACAAGCTCAGTGGTTAAAAGAGAGTTGAAAACATGGATGAAGAGAGTCAGTGCAAAGAAAAGACAGACTTGTCTTGTAATGATGTAAAGCAGACTCACTCATTTAATAATAATACCTACTCCAAACAGAATGTGTGGTCCTGAAGACACAGGGCAGAACAAGAGTACAGGCTTTGTTCTTTATAGAAGTCACTTTGTTCTTAATAGAATATTCATTGTATACATAAACATGTTTAACTTGGATGGGCCTATGCCACACTTTGCAAATAGTTATGTGGCCATATGAGTAGTGCTTCCAAGTGTCAGCAATGCCTTAGAAGCCAGGTCAAAGCCTCTCCATCCAAGCCCACATGGGCACTCAGAGGCTACTTCAGGCTCTATTGCTCACTTCACAGATCCTTCAAAGGAAACCTGTAAGGATTGTATATTAACAGAAAAAGGAGAGTCATAGGCCCTGAAGTATCATATATATATATGTGTATGTGTGTGTATTCATATATATATATGTATGTATATACATATACATATATATGTATATGTTGTTAGGAAGCATTGCAACCATCCTCTTAGAAAAAGCAATTCTAGTATTATAAAAACCCTCCACTGCTCAGAGTGTAATTCTCCCTGGCTGCATGCTCTGGAACCATGCTCCAAAGAAGCATGGAGTTCATCCAGCACATTTGACTTGGGAATCAATGAGAAAATATGTTCTATTTGTTCGCGCCAATGACTGTAGGTATGAAAACCTATTTACGTTAGGATTAAAGGGTTTACTTTCAAGTGCCCCTTGAGTAATTTAACATCCGTGCTGAAAGTCCATCTGTCCAGCAGACAGTAAACCAGGATTTTGTCTTGGGGAATAAGTTTTTTTTGTCTTACATTCTAACTCGGCACAGAAAGTCAAACACCTTTCCAAGATGCCACACAGAATGCAAGAGTAGGAGCTACATCAGACTGCCAAGAAATGGGAAGACTTTACAGAAAAATAACGGAACGTTTTGTTATACATTGCTTCTATATTTTATGACAACCCCTAGAAGCTGATATCCTTTTCCTTTCTAATGTTCTGCTTGGCTTCTCTTTTCCTCTGCTCTTTCAGATGGAACCAAGTTGTCTGCTTTGTTCCTTGGAAGCCTGAGGCTGAGTGAAAGCTTGACATTAGATATTTATCATCTCAGGCTGTCCTCCCTCAGAGAGCTGGCCAGCCCTCCACTCCAAGACCTCTTTATCTTATTTTGCCAAACAAGATGAGTTTCTGTCATTGCTGAAAGTAATTGACTTGTTTTTTAATATATACCAAGGCCCAGGTTAAGAACTGGACAATGCGATGCATCTATTATTCTCTCTCTCTTCTGTTTATTCTAGTGTGAAATTGTTTTCCAGGTAGTGATTAATTCTGCCAAAGCTTCCAGCCCTTGCTAGGTAATTTGCTGTATTTGGGCAGAATATGCTGATTGCACGAGCCTGCTATCAGAGGTGTCGGTGCAGTTTTGTCAGACATCCGCTTCTCTATTGTACTCTGTCATTCATCAAGCCATCGTCCTTTATTTCCAAGCCTGATTTTTTTTCTGAGGAATGACTGATACTTGGTTTTGGAAAGAAGGGGAATGAGGTAGCTGCTGGAAAGGTAGAGAGGGTCTCCCTCGCTGTGACTTAGAAGGCTCTCAATAGTGATGGGTAGCTGTGCTACCATGCTGAAGACTTTAGAGTGACTCCCAGTTCATCTGACCATGAACTCTGACTCTTTGGGCCAAAGAAAGAAAATGGAATCCTTCACTTCTTAGGATAGAGGTGTTAATGGACTGGCTTGGGAATGACCTGAGGGATGATGAGGCTAAGGGCAGGGCCTTGGGGGAAGTTAGGATAAAGGCTCCTGGATCTTGCTTGTTGGAGTGAGGAGATCACATCACCAAATGTCAGTGTGTTTTGACCTCAGAATAATTATGGTTTAGGTGGAATGAATCTTTTCTAGCAGCTACTGAATTCACAGGAAGGCATTTGGCATCATCCTTACCCTCTACCTATTCGATTCCTGGAAACTGGTAGCACCTGAACTCCAGCCCAGCTGAAGTCTCCACACACTGCCAAATGACTCTTTTCTCCAGAGCCACTGCTTTGACTAATGAAGAGGAGCCCTGAGCATCTCCCTTTCCTGGGTCTTTCCAAGTTCTCTTGATGGCTTCAGAGTGTGGGGAATGAGTGTGAGGTCTTAAAGTAAGAGACTTGAACCTGATGCTGACTCAATCATGTCCTCCATAACATTGGAAAACTGCCATTGGTTGAGTCATAGTTTTCCTTGGCAAAGCCAACAAACTATGAAACAAGAAAAGTAGAAAAAGAAAATTACCAATTCATTTTCTTACTAGTCTCCAGTGGAAAGTTCTAGTAGTTTTGCCCTTCTCCCTCAGTACTAAAGTGCTATAACATCCCTCCAAGCCTACTGCTCTGATAGGATTTGTAGTCAGAGACTGATTTTCAGTGCACAGGACATACCTTGGACTCTGGCCTCATGCCTAGCTGGGCTGACACCCTGAGGAGTTGTGCAGTGGCTCCTCCCACCACAGTGCACACCTTCATTTGCACCGGTGTGGTCTTCTGGATCTCCTTGCTGTCCCTAGGCTCATCTCTCTCAGATTCCTGATACATTATCCTGCCTCCACTCTGTACCCACAAGCCTTTCTGCAGTGATGTGAGAGGCTGCATCTCCTGGCTGGATTTCTGGCTGAGCTTCTAGTACAGATGCTCTTGCATGTGAATTTTCTCCTGATCCCTGCCTGCTTTTTAGTCCCTGTTTCCAAATTATTTGGGGTGTGAGTTGGCTCTCAGCAGTGATCAGAAACTCAGAGGCCCAAAAAACTAAACATAGAGCTCCCCAATGATACAGAAATCCTACGCTTTGGCATTTACCCAAATGTCCAGAAACGAGGACATACTAAAGCCACTAGTACAACAATGTTTTTTGCAGCATTAGTCACCAGAATGAAGATACGAACCAACCCAGATGTCCCTCGGTAGATGATTGGATCAAGAAGATGTGGTACTTATACACAATGGAATTCTATGCTGCCATTAGAAAGAATGACATTGCCCCATTCATAAGTAAATGGAAAGACTTGGAAAAAAATCATATTAAGTAAAGTAAGCCAGACTCAAAGGAACATAGGCTCAATAGCTTCCCTCATTTGTATTAATTAGTATATGTTTAGAATTCTCTCGGCAGAGGATCACAATACCTTAAAACCTATGTACATAAGGACTTTTTATTGCCCTTATGGTTAATCTCATGTTGTTTCTATACCTGACTTTGTTACCTGGTATACTGTATATATGTTTATTAAAAATAGGGAAAGGAAAGGGGGAAACAAGATGATTGGCAGGGGGTCAGGGGTGGGAAACAGGGACAAAAACACGAGAAGGGGTATCCATGTGTGAGAAGTAATGCACTCACTACCGGATGAATGTAACTGTAACCTCTCTATACATTATCCTGACAATGAAATAAATTTAAAAAAAGAAGAAAGAAACTCAGAGGCCAAGTCATCATAGGAACTCCAGAGCTAAGGAAGGTAAAGACTTGAAGGACCTTGGTCTGACTGCTAAAGACTACACTGAGTTCTTTGTACCATTTCCCACTTCAGGGATGACTTTCATCTATAACTACCACATGGCACAACCATTCTGTAGATCTTGTATGCAGACGCATGGCCTCATCCAAGGCTGATAGCCTCAGCCAGAGTGTGTGCCAGACACCACTTACTACCTCAGGGGCCTTGTACATTGCGATGAACTGGTGCAAAACTTGGCTCTATTACTCTTCTTCCCAGCATCTAAGATGATGCCTTGCTGGGGAGGAGCTGTTTAATGCTGTCCTATCTCTCCCTCAGTCTCAAGCTCACAGCTGGGGCACGTGACAACATGTGAGCTGGAGGAGCAGGAACCAATTGGACTGAGTCAAAAAGAGAACCTTTTCCTATCACAAATCAACAAAAAACACTACTAGCTGGATATGGTGGCTACTCAGGAGACTGAGATCTGAGGATCATGGTTCAAAGCCAGCGTGGGCACTAAAGACCGTGAGATACTTATCTCCAGTTAACAACTAGAAAACCAGAAGTGGCACTGTGTCTTCAGGGGTAGGGTAGTACCCTTGAGCTGAAGAGCTCAGGGACAATGCCCAGGTCCAGAGTTCAAAGCCCCATGACTGACAAAAAGGAGAAGGAGAAGGAGAAGGAGAAGAAGAAGAAGAAGAAGAGGGAGGAGGAGGAGGAGGAGGAGGAGGAGGAGGAGGAGGACGACGACGACGACGACGACGACGACGACGATGGCGGCGACAAAGACATGACCTCTTTCCAGGTTCTGGTCACCTTTTGCAGTTGGAAGTAAGTTCTACTTAATCCAATTGATGCTGCACGATAGTGCTTTCTCAGATTCTGGGGGCTTGTAGTACATTCTAGAACTGAAGACAAAGGCTTCTTCCACCAGGCTTTTAGTCTGGTGAGAGATGTGAATAATCTAATGAGTTACTATTTATGTGGTACTGTGTTTGTCTATAACCCCTACATGCTCTGCCTCATTTAGTCCTCAGATAGTTGTGTGGCACAGTGTTTTTTCCACCCCTATTTAATTGATGCCACAAGAGGTGAAAGGCCATGCTGGAGGCATGCATCCTGACTGTTAGTCATTAGACTAACAGTCTGTCACACTGTTAGCAGTGTATTACATTTTTACTTATTAGACTACATTTCTTCTGGAGGTAAGAAACTGGCTTACTGTGAAAAAACCAAACCAAACCACATTTTACCAACTTGGAGGTCCAGGACATTAACATTAATTCCACTCACGATATATTGCCATCTATCAGCTTTGTCTTCCTCATGGATCTATGTCTGCATCAGTGCTAAAGTGACTTTGCCTCTCTTGAATGCCTAAGGGCAGTGGTATGTTTCTGTGTATGCCTGTGTCTATACGCCTATGTTTGTATATACATTTCTGTGTCTACATCTATATGGGTCCGCATATTTCCATGCATATTTCTGTATGTGTCTATTTGTATGTCTGTGTTCACTATATGTATCTTTATGTCTGTATATGCATCTGTCTTTGTATGACTCTCTGTGTACCTGTGTCTCTGTACATGTGCCCCTGTGTATGTCTGTGTATCTATATGCGTGCCTGTCTCTTTATGTGTGTGTGTGTGTGTGTGTGTGTGTGTGTGTGTGTGTGTGTGTGTGTATCTGTATGCACATGTGTGTGAGTGTATGGACTTAGGCGGAGGTGAAGAAATGAAGTTGGGGAGATAAATGGATCCAGGAAGTACAGGAACAGTCAGGCATACCGAAACCAAAGTGCATGAAGCAGAGTGTGGCTGTGCTGAAGGTCAGCTCTTCCCATCAACTCCACTTCTGTGCAGATATTCAGAGTCCTGGATGGAGCACAGCCTTGAGGATGATTATTAAATTCTGAGCACAAAGCTGGGGATCAGTGGCTCATATCTATAATACCAGCTACTCAGAAGGCTGAGATCTGAAGATCGTGGTTTAAAGCCAGCATGGGCAAGAAAGTCTGTGCGACTCCTATCTCCAATTAACCACAAAAAAATCTCCTGTAAGTGTGGCTATGCCTCAGAGCAGTAGAGCACTAGCTTTGAGCAAAAAGAATCTCAGGGCCAATGCCTATATCTTGAGTTCAAGTCCCACAACAGACGAAAAAATCAGAGTACAAAGATTGTTTAGTTCATATGCTTGTTTGTGCATGTATCTGTGTATATGAGGGTAATGTATGTGTGTGATAGGAGATGAGTGTGTATGGGTGAGGTATATGTTTGAAGAAATGTTTTGAGGTCAGGATAGGGTATGACAAGATAGGAAATAGAGCAGCCAGGACACAACAATATCACTCCTACTTTTTGACAAACTTTATCAAGTTGTTATTCTTCTGGCAACAGAAGAATGATAATAAAATCTTTCACAAGACAGGATCGGAAAGATTTGGTGATATAATAACCATTTAAGTCCTGCCATGGGGAAGATGGATATTGTGTCTCTAGCTAGCTTTTCTTCTCCATTTCTACATTTTAATTTCCTCCCGTAGTACCTACCTGGCCTACTGAGCTTCAGCTCTTTTCCTAAAATGTGTAAAAAATAAATTGTTTGTTGACTGCTGACAGTCCACTACAACTTTGGGCCATAGAGGAGGAAGAGTGTAGCCAGGAACTCAAGGTGACCCACTGTTCAGAAGTGACCATTGCAGATGATGTGTCTGTAGCTGAGATCCGTGTTGAGGAGGCTAAATCCAAATTCTGTCATGCCTTTGTGCTGTTTCCAAAGAAGAGGAGGGATTTAATTCCTTCTAGGAGAAAGCATCCTTATTAGAATTCAACAAAGGGCTGAGAACACCATGACCCAGACAGCACGGCATGGCCTCTGGAAGCAGAGTGTGCTGGATCTGCTCCCTTATCCACTTCTTAGCTTTTCTTTTTCCTTTTTGGAAGTGCTTGGGATCAACCCAAAATATAATACCCCAGGCAGCTATCCTATCACTGATGCACAGTTCCATATCCTCACTCATTTTCACACATGCAGTCATGTTTGTCACCTTGTCTACAGTGCAAGACAGAATTCCCTCTGAGCTCATCAGCATTGTTACAACTGTCCTTAGCAGTCCTACTGCTTGGAGGTTCCTTGTACCTGGGACAAAGTGGTTTAAAACTGGAGACAACCTCCAGAACTGTGAATTAAACCTTTTTTTCTTAATAAAGTACCCAATCTCTGACATTTTACTATTGCAATTGAAAACTGGTTAAGACATACAATGAGCATGATTTTATCCTGGGGGTTTGATACATGTTCATCCAAGTATGAGATATTCTCTCACTTCTAAGTCTCCCACCCACAACTATTTTTTTATTTATTAATTTATTGGAGCTAAATCAAGTTGTGGCACATGCAGGAAACTAACTTTACTCCAATCACTAAAAGCATCTTCTCTCTGAGAGGTATCCAAAATCTTTCCCTGGACTCTACCCAAGACACACAGACAACAAATGAATGAGCAAGGGAGTATGTTAAGGGCATTTACTGGGCAGTGGGCAGATAGCAAGGGAACCTAACAGCAGGCTGTCCTGTAGGTGTGCCCCTGTTCACTGGGGAAAGTACTTCCCAAGCCTGTTTCCCTACACACGTCAATCTCACCATTAAGTCATGGGGATCTCCAGATACCATGTGTCTATTAGCCTATAACTTAAACACCAAATGTCAATATACAAGTGTGCTTTGAATTATTCTTACATGCTAGAGAAATACATATATATGATATTCAATCAGCCGGAAATGCTTATTGAAAGAATAATAGATGCAAAGCATTGTGTGATGGAGTGATTACACTGTTGATCACAAGTAGATGCAGATTATACCCCACAGAAGCCATCCACTCTCCCCTAAGTGTTAAGGGAGTCACTTCTGTAGGCATTGGAGACAAAGGTTAGCATCTGTCCTTTTCTGTTCCTCCTGTCTCTGTTTCTCCTTCTCTGACTTCTCTATTTATTTTGTGGACTTCCCTTTCTTCCTCCTTACACCACCTAGCTGCCCTTTGGATGTGAAGTCTCCTTCCTTCTTATTCTGACTTCTCAAATAAATAGGAACATGTTTGGCACAGGCAAATTAGAAATTCCGATACCGTTTTCCCTCCTCTGTTCCCTTGAGACCCAATTAAGAAAGTCTGGAGCAGAAGGCTTGGTGTCAGGCTGCAGCACTGTGATGTGGCAGCAACTCCCCTTTCTGCTATGTTCTTCCAAGTAGCCTGAGCCAAGGAGGCCCCTCCCCTAGTTTTTCCCCCTCTGCTCTCTGGCCCTCTCCAGTCCAGAGAGGATGTGCCTTACAGGAAATCATTCAAAACCTCCTATAGGAAGTGGCACTGTGGCTTAAAGTGGTGAAGGACTAGGCTTGAGCTGAAGAGCCCAGGTCCAGAGTTCAAGCCCCACTACTGATAAAAATAAAATAAAATAAATAAGGCTTTCTTTTGGGTTGAGAGCATGGCTCAGGGCTAGAGTGCTTGCCCAGTATCCATGAAGCTCTGGATTCAATTATCCAATATTACATACATTGGAAAGACCAGAAGTGGAGCTGTGACTCAAGTGGTAGAGCATTAGCCTTGAGCACAGAGAGGCTCAAGGACAAAGCCTAGGCCCCGAGTTCAAGCTCCAAGACTGGCAAAAAAAGTCTTCCCTACACATCCTATTATATAGAATGATTGCAGCTTGAGCTTGGTAGAGACAACCATTTTGCCATAGCTTGTGGGCAAATTCCTTGGTTTTAATTTGCATTGAGCATTTCAGATTCTTGGGGGGTAATAAATAAGTGGCAAGGCAGCAGGAGGAAGGTCAGAGGGCCTTCTTGCCCCTGACTGCTGCTGCACAGGCAGAGCATGTCTTCTTGGCATAACTGCCTCACTGTGGAGTCTGGACTTGTGATTTCCAGGGAAGCCCAGGGAGGCTGGGATGGCCTGATAGTCTTCTCACAGGGAGATAGAAGAGATGACCCCAGGGCCTGCCATGTAGGCCATAGGATATACAATGGTGCTGATGGATGGAGTGTACTGAGATGAACAAAGATGGAGAAACAAGAATAGAGGAGAAAAGAAGCAGCTTGGATGAGCAAACAGATTGATGATATCTCCCTGGGAAGAAAGTACAGAGGGGCTTTCAGAAGAAAACAGAATGGAAGAGGCTGGGGGCTTTATCGATACAAGAAGAGGGAGGGGGAGGAGGAGAAGGAGAAAGAGCAGAAAGAGGAGGAGGAGGAAGAGGAGAGCAGAAGAGGCAGGAAGAGAGGGAGGAGAGGTAGGGAGAGGTGCGGAGGGAGAGGAGGATGAGGATAAGAGAGAATAAAATAGAGGCAGAAACAGAATAGCCATACAGAAGGACAAATAATGATGAAAAGGACAAAAAAAAAGAAGACAGATAGCCAGAAATGCAGAAGGGGCAGAAAATAACTGTGGAATGAAATGTGACAGCTTTTATCAAATTACCATGGTTTCCAATATGCACATACTGCTGTTATTCCTGGCAAGAAAATCAGAGCATTATTTATTTGTGTCATGACCAGATAATTTCACACATAGTGCGATATTGAAAATCAACTCAATAGGCCCCACATGATCCCTCTTTTCTATTGGATTACTGAAAACTCAATAAATCAATAAGTCATTTGCCATGGCCACATTCCTCCTTGCACTTCATCTATCCTTTGGTATTCTCTTAGAGATCTGGTTTTAAGACCTGCTTTATTTTTCTGTTTTCTTCCTCCTCTTCTTTTTGTTTGATATTGTCTTTAAGTAGGTGTAGGGGTTGTAGGGTATCAATTCAACTATCACTTTATGCGTACAATATATCTTGAGCAATGTCACCACTGCCGTCATCCTGCTGGACTTCTACTAACTTCACCCCATCCCTTCAATTTACCTGCTTCTGTTTTCATATATGTTCATTGAATATGTATTTTTGGACCTCATTTTTTTTGGTCACTGATGGGGTTTGAACTCGGGGCCTGAACACTGTCCCTAAGGTATTCTGTTGTTGTTGGTGGTGGTGGTGGTGGTTTTCTTTTTCTTTGTGCATCATAGGGCTTTAACTCAGCCTGGGCATTGTCCCTGAGCTCTTCAGCTCAAGGTTACTGCCCTACCTTTGATCCAAGCCCAACTTCCCATTTTCTTGAGGTTAATTGGAGATAAGAGTCTCAGGTCCTTTTGTTCCCGGGATAGCTTTGAACCTTGATCCTTAGATCTCAGCCTCATGAATAGCTAGGATTACAGGAGTGAGCCACTGCACCTGGCTCTGTCCCCACTTTGATCCACAGCACCACTTCTGGTTTTCCCTTCTGTAATTGTAGAAAAGAGTTTCATGGACACTCTTGCCCTAGCTGTCTTTAGATCTTTAGATCTCAGGATTACAGGCATGAGCCACAATGCACCTTGAACCTATTTTGTTTTTGTTTTTGCTTATTCAACCCTGCCAAGTGTTATTCTTTTGCATAGGACTGTCACATCTCTTGCCTAATTTTTGTATCGTGATAGTTTGTGAGATAAGGCATAAATTACTTTTATAGTTCAGAGTTTTGTTCATAACAGGAGTTAAATGGATATTGACTATTTACTAACCAGGATTACTGAGACTTAAAGAAATTAAAAATAGAAAATATCAAGTTGACTATAATCCTAGCTACTCAGGAGGCTGAGATCTGAGGATCATAGTTCAAAGCCAGGCAGTAAAGTCTGTGAGACTCTTCTACCAAAAAATGCAGAAAATGGAGCTGTGGCTCAAGTGGTAGAACATTAGCCTTAAGTAAAAAAACCTTAGTGATAACACTTGGGTCCTGAGTCCAAACACACACACACACACACACACACACACACACACACACACACACACACGCGTGTATATCCTTATTGTGGATGGAGGCTGAGTCTCCTCCTCCAGGGTGACTTCCTTTCTCTTGCCACTGTGAAACTGTTCCAAATCAGAAGAATTGAATTTTCCTCAACTTTTTCTTTTTTTTAAATTTTATTTTATTGTTGGGTGATGTACAGAGGGGTTACAGTTACATTCATCAGGTAGTGTGTACATTACTTTGTGAATGTTGTTACCCCTTCCCATGTTTTTCTCACATTACTCCTTCCCTCACCCCCTCCCACTCATCTTGTTTTTTCTTTCTCAAATAAACAAATAAACACATATACAGTATACATATACAGGTACCAAAGTCAGATACAGTAACAACATGAGATAAAGCTTAAGGGGAAAAGAAGAGAAAAGAAACAGCTTTACACAGGCCATTAAGAACAGTCACAAAGATAAACCTCTTGTTTCCATATCCTGGAGTTCATTTTGCTTAGCCTCATCCTATATGGACATCCTCTGATATTTCCTCAACTTTTCAACTGGTGGTTTGGTAAGATGGAGGCGCTACCACCTGAGCTCAACAAGCTTATGATAGTCTTGGCTCCTCTCTTACCTGTGGTTCTCAGTATTTTGTACAGTATCTTTAGTATCTCCTAGGTCCATGTGTGTGCATTCATCAGAGTATTTATTCCAAAGCATATGATTACTTTGGCAACAGGATCAGTCTCATAGGAGTCACAATGCCAGTAAGTGAAACTTTAGTTTATTGGAGCCTGATTTTCAGTATATTTTCTTTCATGATTAGCCCCTTTTGGGTGCCATGGGAAAACCCAACTACTTTTTAAAGTTATTTGTTTAATTTATATGTGCAATCCATCAGAAATTGACTGCAAGGTATGGTATGATGTTAGGGACCTGCATATCCACAAATCCACATATCAGAACACAATTCACTAAAAACATCCTTTCCCCTGACGCAATGTAATTCTACTCTTTTCACAAAATCACAGGAATCCCTAGGCATGGACTTATATCTAAATTTTCTGTTTCTCTACTGTTCATTTGAGTCAAGACCATGTTGTTTGAACTAATTTAGGTTCAAATGATTGGCTATTCTCTATCCTTTTCATTTCTATATAAACTTTAGATACAGCTTAATAATTTACACAAATAATGCTGGTGTTTTATTCCTTGGAGTTGAAATTTAATCTATGAATTAATTATGGTTACAAAATAGGTGTTTTTACTCTTTTTTCCCTTGACACTTGCATCATAAGGCAAAAGTGTTGGCAGATTTCTTTCCAGTCCCATAAGGAGCTGTACTTAGTACCAATGAACTGGTCAGGATAAAGATGGGATGCTGAGACTGGGACTCTTAGAGTTCTAGCTTTTTCTGGTGGCTACCTACTCTTCCTCATTCCTGGGATCTTTTTCTTCCCACTTCCCAGATGTTGAATCACTGTGTTTACAGAGTATCAGACTGGCTCTGCATACTCCCCAAAGCTATTATTTGAAGTACAGAATAGTTATTTTCATAAAATATTTATAAATCCTTTTGTAAAATGTCTACAATGAGCAGAAACATGAAACAGCCCTAGCTGGACCCTGGTGGCTCATGTCTGTAATCCTAACTACTTAAGAAGTTGAGATCTAAGGATCATGGTTCAAAGGCAGCTCACGCAAGAAAGCCTGAGAGACTCTTATCTCCAATTAACTGCCCAACAGCCAAAGCAGAGCTGTGGCTCAACTGATAGCACACTAATCTTGAGCTTAAAAGCTCAGGGACAGTGACTAGGCCCTGGGTGTGCAAGCTCCCTCACCAACTAATCACCACCATCAACAACAATGAAAAACTCTCAGCCCTTGTATTAAAGAGCTATGTAATTTATTCACTTCTTTACTTCTTTAAGAATGACTACAGACAAACTCTCTGTATGCCTCCCCTCAATATCCATGCTTTGAGAGCTCCGAAGTCTTCTCCAGGAGCTGTACTGGTTTCTCGTAGATGAGTCTGCTCTGTGCTATTTAGATGGTAGGATTGGTCATGTACATGAGTTGCTTTTGAAAGAGCAAGAAAGCTACCCAGGTGGTAGCAGGAGGAAATACACGAAAGAGGGAAAAAAGTATTTTCTTCTCATCTGAGAGCAGTCCTCATTTAGGGAAAACAACTCTATTTCTCATCTCTGCTTAAACTGTGCTCTTTATTTATTTCCTGACTCATTCCTGCCTGTAAAATCCAGGCAGTTCTTTTCTATAAAATAATGAATTGTTCTATATGGTATCAAGTTCAGATATGGAACTCTATTATGCTCCCAAATTTTCCCAGCAATCTGAGGTGGTTTGTCTTTTCTGTCTTACACTCTTCTTTCCTAGTCTTAAGCACATAACTGAATGATATAACCACTCTGGACATCTAGTTCACATGCAGCTGAACTTGTTCCCTAGGAAAATCTGTACACTTCAACAAGTGATTAAAAATTTTAGTAGCTGACTCTCTTGTTGGATTCTTGATTTTTTTAAAGAAGACTAGCAGATCAGATTTGCTATTCTCTGATAAATTTTATATTTCCAGGCACTTAGCACTTACATTTTATATCTTGTTATAAAGCTTTTTCTCTAATACATTTTCCTTAGGCTGGATGGTGTCTTGTAACCCAAGGACATTCAGCCAAGGAGAGGGAGTAGAAGGCTTTTTTATCCAGGACTACACACTCCTAATAGCTATAAACAGTCAGTATGAAGATGTGGGGTTTGATATGAGGGTCATCTTCATTCTTTTATTGCTACAGAGTACTTGGAGGTTGGTATCTACTTATGGGGTTGTGGCTGTAGTTACTATGTGGTCAGCTATATAAACAGTTTATTCTAAGGCAAAATAAGATGCATCTTACCAGCTAGTATGAGGGGAAGCCAATCTCCTATCCCAAGATTCATTTTATCCATTCAGACATTATAAAAATGTTCTCATCACCACAGAGCACATTTCTGTCATTTGATAACAGCAATTGAAAAGGATCTTTCTTTGTAGTAGTTTTGGTTGAGTTTCTGATGAAGTTAGAACAAGAGTGACTGGTATTTCTGCATTGAATGTGTCCATAAGCAAGTTAAGTTTGCAACAACTGTTTTAAAATATTGAAGTGCTTTGTGCTATGTGAATGAAATATCTGAGTATTATTGGGGCTTGTTTTTGCTTTCATTTGTGCTATCTGAAAGAGAAATGGTGAATTTGTATAAGCTGGGCCTGTGTAACTGTCATGACATCCCTCCTAAATTAGTTGCCTTGTCCATGGCCAATTCTGTGCTTCATTTGTCCTTGGTTAAGAAGCCTAGGAACTCCGTTTCAGATCTCACAGAGCCCATTTACCACTGTGTGCTCTGGACTTCCTTAACTTGCCCTTCTTTTCTTCCTTCTTCCACCTTTGATGTCTTAGTAACTACCTGCAGTCTCTGGACTCTGTATGCCTTCCTGGAAGCTGGCCTCCCTTCTACCTTCTGATGGACCTGTATAATCAGAGCCATAGGGAAGAGAAAGATGACTTCTTTCTACCTTATGGTCTTTTTTTTTAATTAAATTGACTCATGACAGATTAAAGGAAGGAAAATTATGTTTAATTACATTTATATACATCGAGTCTCAAGGAAGTATAACACTGGGAGAGTGATCAAATGATATGAATTTCTATAGCATCTTGAGTTAAAAACAAACTTGGAATTTTGGAAGTGGAAGAGGTAAGTTATGGGAGGGTGAAGAGAGGAAGTATCTGGACAGGCGAGACTGCCTTGTTATATAGATAAGGTCTTTCAGATGATCAAAGTGGTCTAAATTAGTGAGTCTTTTCCTGATATAGTACTTTTACGCATGTAAAGTTCCTTTATAGGTGTAATTTTTCTTTTAAAAGGTAGCTTCTGGGCTAGGAGTTTGGCCTAGTGGTAGAGTGCTTGCCTAGCATGCATGAAGACTGGGTTTGATTCCTTGGTACCACATACATAGAAAAAAAGCTGGAAGTGGTGCTGAGGCTCAAGTGGTAGAATTCTAGCCTTGAGAAAATCCAAGGACAGTGCTCAGGCCCTGAGCTTAAGCCCAGGACTGGCAAAACAAAAAAAAATAAAAAAGGTAGTTTGTCCGAAATACTCATAGACTGCAGTTATCGCAGTGTAATCATTCCCAAATACACTAACAAAGTATATTTTGGGGTGGTATTGTCTTATCCTGTCATCATACTTTTGTGGTACTATGACCTTGGCAGAATTAAAGAATCTCCTTTTGCAGTGCCTTTGTTTAGAGCTCCAAAAGGAAAGAGTAAGATGAAAAATGTACCTATATTTGCAAGCATACACCTTCCAAGACATCTCTTGCCTAATCTAGCCAGTGATTTTGAGCCTCACTGCATCAGTAAGACAAAATTCAGTGAATGCAGTGGTTGCCATGGAAATAGTCCTGTATCCTTGGCACCCTTGGAAGAAAATGATGGTAAATAGCCTAAGTTGCAAGTGAACCAACTCATTTTCAAATGCCCGATTTGTTAATTATTTTACTTAGCTTGTGTACAGGCTGGACTTTGAGAGCTAGAAGTGTAACTTTAGACTACACTCCACTTCAGGGTTGTGGGAGACTCACACTTCTAACCTTGACTATAGCCACTTAGGCTTATGTGAGTATCCGAGGGTAAGCACTACCTTTTTTTAAAGTTTTATTGTGAAGGTGATGTACAGAGGGATTACACTTATATAAGTCATATAAAGTGTACATTTCTTTTGGAAAAGTGCCAACCCTTCCCTCACTCTTTCCCACTTTTCCTCTCCTGTCTGCCCCCACCACCACAAGTTGTATAGTTCATTTTCAACATAGTGTCTAGTAAGTATCACTTCTGCATTTTGTTCTTCTTTTGTCCCACTTTTTCTGTGCCAAGTCGTTAAGCAAACAAACAAGACAAAAGGTAAAGAAAACAAAAACAGGAACAATGGAAAAAAAATCCTCTTGTTCATGCAGTTCATTTTGATAAGTGTTAGTTTATCTGATCATAAAACACTGCTTTTTGAAAGCTGTTACCATTTGCTACCATTTTTCTCAACTAATGCTTTGTGTGTGCTATATTTTTTCTCGCAAGAATCATTAATAAGAAACAGAGATGGTTGGGGTATTTCTAAAATCAGTACAGCTACAAGTAACTAAGTGCCTTGGCCAAACTTGGTCATTCAAGAGTCAACCTCAAGACTCAATTAGTGGTGACAGGACAAACCAGGAAGCATCTACTGCACATGTTCAGATGAGGGAAAGAAGAAAGAAAGGAGGGAAGGAAGGGAGGGAGGAAGGAAGGAAGGAAGGAAGGAAGGAAGGAAGGAAGGAAGGAAGGAGGGAGGGAGGGAGGGAGGGAGGGAGGGAGGGAGGGAGGGAGGGAAGAAAAAGGAAGGAAGGAACGAACGAACGAAGAGAAGAGACTAGGTATTCAGTTGGAGGCAGCAGTATGATCATTCCAGGCAGGGAACTACGATGCTGATTGATTGATAATGAATGCAAGATCTTGAATAACCCTTATGTCTGACTACTGACCCCTTTACCTAACCCCTTATCTCCTTTCTGTTATTCCTGCCTGGATGGCCCTCCATATTGGATGGATGAAGTCTGTCATGTCTTTATGTAGAGGAGATAGAAAAGGTAATTTAATTTTTCTCTGAAAGCTTCTTAGGGGGCCTACATTAACAACTTTGGACTTGAGGCAGCTCAACTGTTCTAGTCTTGCATTCCCAACTCTGGCCATGTTTCTAGTCCAGAATGAATATATTAAGTCATAAGAATGGCTTACAGTTTAAATATTTTTAAAATAATGAGTACTCAGACAAGTTGGGCCAGTGGGAGAGAAATTTTATGTTGTGTAGTCATCAACCTTCCAAAAGGAGAAAAAAAAGTACTAGGATATGAAGAAAACGTGTATCTGTATAGATATGACCTGAAATTTGCTTTTCTTCCTTGTCCTGGTAATGGGAATATAAATACTCTATATTCCTACTAGAGTATTTGGATCTGTGTCTCAATACCCATTTTCTATGAAATGGAGCGCTATACAGGAGCCCTCTGGTGCTCCACTGCGGCTTTTCTGGCTTCTTTTTGGCTATATTAGTAACTGGTGATAGTTAAATGATGCTGTGGATGCTATGCCATGACCCTGTCGTTCCCTATACTCTGACAATGGCCTCCTGTTTTTATATTTTTCTTTTTTCTTTTTTTTTCCTTAGGGAGGGGGAGGGTGTCATGGGCTTGAACTCTGGGCCTGGGCACTGTCTCTGAGCTCTTCAGCTCAAAGGCTGCTGCCCTACCCTTGAGCCACAGCCCCACTTCCAGTTTTCTAGTGATTAATTAGAGATAAGTGTCTCATGGCTTTGTAGTGTCCAGGCTTTCTTTGAACCTTGATTCTCAGATCCCAGCTTCCTGTGTATCTAGTAGTACAGGCATGAGCCACTGTGCCCAGTGTGGTCTCCTGTTTTTGCCTTGTTCTCCACTTCCATATTGGGGGGCCCACATGGATTCCTCTACTTCCTCTGAGTCCTGATTTCCTGTGACTGAGGTAATATTCATTCCTAGAGTCTTGTCTTCCTTTTAAGGGTCTGGACCTTGAACATAGTCCATAAGCATAAGTTAGTCGATGATTACAACCCATGGAATCTGGGCAAAAGATGGGTTCACCATGGAAACCAGATAGGAAGGATTTCCATATCCTAGAGGGCATTACTACATCTTTAAAATGTTTTTATCTTCAGTAAGGGTGAATTTTTTTGCAAAGAAACATGCCTCCAGGAAGGATAGAACTATAAATGAAGATGTTGCTGTGACTGAGCATCTAAAAAGAAGCAGCATCAATAGCATATCCAGGGGCAGACCACAGCCCCTCAAGAGAAATTGGACAGGGAGGAAAGATAAGGACCATTTCCTGTCTTGGAAAACAGATGGTGAGGTTTAAGGAGAGTGACAGGAGTGAGCCAGCATGGACAGCAGCCAGCATAGATCAGATTCAGATCAGAACAGGACAGGCCAGAGATTTTTTTTTCAGTTGCCCACAATCCTCCTCCAAACTTGACAGCATCTTTTTTTAAATGCCAGAGCATCTGCAATTCTCTAGTTACTGAAATAAAAATAGTTTTCAATTCTCACTTCTTTTCTTGGAGATTTGCCCATCACTACCCAAATCTGAGGGAAAGCTGGCCATGCTTCCCCTGGGATGTATAGCTCATTACCAAATGCAGAGGGAAGTTGGTCTTGTGATGGTTCCAAATGAAAATCAAGTACATCTTGTGCACAGGCTACGCTGGCATCAGGACACTTGACAGAGCATGAGTGTCTCCCCACAGTATGCTGCATGTAACCTTCATTGCATCACAAGGAATTGGATTGCATCCAAATATCTGTCCATCTTCTTCACAGAATTTTGCTAGGCCTATCCCTGATGTGTTGATTTTCTTCTTCTTTTCAATGCAGTGTATCAAGACTCACAAAAGCAGTACTCAGCACATTTGAAATGTGAAGGGTTGTCCCTCCTGTCTCCTTTCTGCATGTCTTTCATTCCAGAACAATCTGATGCTCCTTGAAGACATCCTGGAAGAGCCTAGAGTTTCAGGTGGCAATCAACTATTGAACAGGAAAGAGAGGTGAGGGATAGAGTGGGCTAGGAAGAAGAGGTAAGAATAATGTGTGTGGGAAGGATCATGGTGGAGGGTCGTAGAGCATAGCAAAAGAAAAGTCAGGGAAATAAAAGACCAGAGGAAGGAAAAGAAAAGAACCCTGTGCATGTGTATGTGCATGTGTATGTGGGACTGAAACTAAGTATTTCAAAAAGGAAAAAAAAGAGAGAAAATCACCTTGAGAAGGAGGTGAAAAGATAAACATGAATCTGCAAAGGAGGCTAACCATGGATGAAGAAGAGAAGGAAGCTATGGTAATGGCTGGGAGAGGGACAATGTGTGTAAATCTGTGAGCTGGTTGCAAGATATGGAATTGGTCAGGCAGAGTTGGGCTCTTTTCTATCCTCTGATGGTCTGTATGTCCATCAGCTGAGAGACACTATGGCCACGTTAGATGGTTAAGGTGAGAACAGGTAGTTTTTCTTTTTCCTTATCCCTGTTTCTGGGCCAGTTCCAACCTTAGGCCTTTGTGCTTAGCACTCTGTGATATGTTGACTGTCATATGAGCTCAAAGCCTGGGCCTGAAGTATGTGTGTATGTGTGTGTGTGTGTGTGTGTAGTGGGAGGGCTTTCTAGGAGAACTGTGGCAGCTATCCTAAACACAATGGAGACTAGGTACCCACAACAGACATTCCAGGACCAAAGTCCACCTAGTAGGAAATTATCTTTAGTATGGGTACACCCCTGCTGAGCAGGCATGGTGTTACCTCTTGTTCTCATTACCTCCCAAGGATGGCCATGGTCTGAGATTGCAAAGCAAGGCAGTTCTGTTGCTGAGAATTCTCCAAATATCCAGCCGTGCTTCCTCCAGGTAATCCTCTGATCCCTGAGGAGAATAGGAGCTCAAGGAGGAGGTAGGAAGGGGATAGACACAGTTACCCTTGTGGCTTGACAGCCACAGGGCCACAGAGACACTGAAGTCCCAGTGAGTTAGATCTGCTAGAAGCATAAACTCATAGAGGCTAGGAGTTCATGGACACTGGAAAGGAAGAATCCCGGCTCTCCTTTGATTTGAAGTCAGAAGATCCTAGTCAAGTCTGTCTACCACCAATGGAGTGACTGGTCACCTCATTTGCACAGTGAATATGGGATGCTTACCTTGCAGACTTTCCATGAGCACTAGAGTGAGGGCACTTCCCTGGACACCCTCCAAGATGGTGAGTGACCTATACCAGAAGAAGGTTCTTACCACTGGGGCCTGTAAAGAATCCTATGACCCTGCAGCCACCTGCCACAATGGAAGCAGATTTCAGTTACTCAGGTCCTCAGGAGGGCGTATGCTCCATCCAGAACCTTGCTTACATACAGCCTGGCAAGCATACTCCAGCTGCAATCTGACCCTCTTTCTCATGTGATCCTTTAGGAATCCCAGTAGTAGAGGGGGTTGGAGGTGGGGAGCTTGTGCATGAAGCTGCTGCTCAGGGAACACTCCTGGGGGGCAGAAAAGTGATGCTCCCACATTAGAGGCCTTTCTCTTCCTTCTGCCAGGTAACTCCGGTCATATTTACCCACAGAATCTGCAGAAATCTGTAGATTAAAGAAAATGCCCTCAGCTCTATGCTCCATGACTTTGTGAGTGATGGTGTTATCTTCACATTCCAAAGGGTAGTTCCTCAAATAAGCCATACCATCCACTCATTCAGGAGATGCCACAATCAGCCACCCTTCCCCGACTCAATCCTTGCCTCTGCTTCTAGCTCAGAGCCACAGAGCACTGTTGTTTTCAGAGAGCAGGAAGGCCTCTTTGTAGGGGAGTTCGGAGTCGTCACCAGCCACTTCCCACACACAACAAGGGCATTCTAGGTCTTTGCTACTCTCCTTGCTAGATAATAATAGCCTGCTTAGTTCACAGGAAAATTCACAATTTCTTCAGGACAATGTTAGGATGTAAGTTATCTGAAATCTGAATGAAGATGAGCCCTTAACAAAGGTGTTTGTTTATTATCTTGGGTAGCCAAGTTCAATGAGGGCTGATTCTTCAAACTGAGCTTTCTAAACTAATTTCAGGATCCAGGAACAGTGCCTTTCTCCTTTTCAATTCTGCCTCTGAAGTTGGGGTTAAACTCTCTAATAGGCACTTTCTCATAACTAGACACTGGTGGCTGCCAAAATTGGCCAGGCACATGGGGCTACTTTGCCACTGGAGAGGGAATGAGACCCACTCTCTAGAGGCTCCATTTAACAAAAACTAAGTGAGAGAGCATTGATTAGCAAAGAGAAGAAGCTCTGGGTTTAGTTTCCCCAGCCCTGCAATGGGTACAGCATTGGCAGAAATATGGATGTAAGACCTTCTCATGTCTCAGGCTTACCCATGGGCTGTCTGTGCTGCCCTCTCCTTAAGATTGGCCCTTTCTGCCATGCTCTTGCAGGGCCAATGCCAGCAGTTTCCTCTATTGATATGTGAAGTATGGTAGGGACTGATCAATAGAGAATCTGAATGAGCTTTCCTTTACTTTAGACTCAGTGTTGTATATTTACATGATTTGCAGTCATTCAAGGGCAGAGTGAAGACACACATCTTATAGATGATGGACTAACTTTTGGATAGTGAGATAATAGCAATGAAGCATAACATAGATGACAGAGAGCAATACATTTCCCACAGTAAACAATGCAATATGATGACTCTTTAATGTGTGCCTCAGCTCAGATGCCTAGCTAGGACACAGAGCTTTTAGCAGAGGCTCTCCAATGCACAGCAACTCAAAAAAATGTACTTCCTGTCAGTAGTAATAAATTCATCAGAAGTCAAAGAGTTAAACAGATCAACCATTCAAGAGCAAGGACAGGATTAGCTTTCTCTCTTTGTTATGGAAACTTGTTTTGAAGTGAGTGCCACATTATTAATGAATAAAAGAAAATTATCCTATTCCACTGCCAATAAAAATGTAGAAAAGGGAAAAATAGGAGAGTGTCAATCATTTGATTGATTGATGTTATTTTTCTAGAATTTCGTAGCTAATGATTTGTAATTAGCAGTTTGTTGTGATTCTGAACTTTAAAAATATTGTTATAGAACTACATTGCTATTAAAGATATGGAACCAACCCAGAGTCCCCTCAGTTGATGACTGGATTAAGAAAATGTGGTACTTACACACAATGACATCAGAATGACATTTCCATCTGTAAAGAAATGTAAAGACTTGGAAAAAATCATATTAATTGAAGTAAACCAGACCCAAAGGAACATAGGCCCAATGATTTCCTTCATTTATAATAATTAGTACACATCTAAGACTCCCCTACCAGAGGATTATAATAGCGCAAAACCTAGATACATATGGCCATATAGGACGAGGCTAAATGAAAGGGTCTGGAGGATATGGAAATGAGAGCTTTATCTTGAGTGATTGTTATTCTTAATGTACTATGTTATTTTTCTTCTACGTTGCTCTTTGGTTAATTTCATATTGTTACTATATCTGACTTTGTTACCTGGTATATTATATATATATATATTTATTTGTTAATTTGAAATAGGAAAGGGAAGGGGGGAAACAAGATGATTGGGAGGAGATGGAGGAGGAAAATGGGAACAAAAACATGAGAAGTGTTATCAATGTGTGAGAAGTAATACACCTACTATCTGGTGAATGTTAACTGTAACCCCGCTATACATTACTTCTATAATAAAAAATAAAATGAGAAAAGAATAACTACATTGCTATTAATGATTAATGATTTTTCCCTTCCTCTCTCTCTCCCTCCTTATTACCGCCCTCTGTCCCTCTTTCTCTTTCTTCTTTATCTCTCTCCTCTCCTTCCTTCCTGCCTTCCTCTCTCCTTCCATTTTTCCTCTCATTTTCACTCTCCTCTCATATATTCCTTTTTCATTCTTCATTTATTCCTTCTTCATTAGTCCCTTCTCCCTACTGTAGTAATATAAAGTTTCAGATTTCCAGACCTAGGCCTGGTAGAGATCATTTCCTTCTCCCTGGTGGAGATCATTTTCTTCTCCAGGCAGGAGCAAGGAGATAGGATGCTGAAAGTGTCATTTCAGTACCCAAGGATGTGGCCAAGCAAACTGTACAGTGTATCTGACTATTTGGATCTTCTCTAAGTTTCTTCTTTCCTATTGCCAGGATTCCTTTCTTAGTTTCCACTGTACATCTTGTGACCTCTTCTATAGTCTTCAGGGCCAGATGACTGACATTAAAATTATTTACATATATTTTCATGTTCTCATCTAGCCCAAGGATAGTGAGAGCTTTGCTCTCCTGTCTATAGAACTTTAGCCTGGTACTTGATGCCTAAGACATAGGAGCCAAGTAGATTACATTGCTGTAATTGATTCTGAAAAGTTGTCCAGAACTGCAAAAGGCTAAACTTTTATCAGTAAGGTTTAACATATTGGCTCTGGTTACGAGCAATAATTTGTCCAAAGTGGATGTGGCATGCAGCATCTTTCTTAAACAAATTTTGGGAATCTAGTATCACCAAGTGTCTTTTAACTCGACCTACAAAATCTTGATATGGAAGAGACAGACTAGGTGTTCATCAAACTGGTTTCTTATCTTTCTAGATACCAATCAAACATACATTCTCATACTCTCTAAAATTTCCTATGAATGTGACTGAGTCCTGGCCTTAGAATAAGAGTAGAAAAATATGGGCTCAAAGGATAGTGCAGTTTTAAAAATCCAAACCCTGATGGGGGAGGCTGACAGGCTGGAGCCTTTGGCTGGCATAACAGTTTAGGCCTAAAGGCTGCTGCTCTCATGCCTGAAGTAAGTCTTTTTATGGAGGTTTACAACTGGTAGAGGAAGGTGGTCACCAGTACAGTGTAAGAAGTCTTCCAAGGTAAGTGTTGGGTTAATCTCATCCATAAACACTTTCATAGAAATATCTGGAATAATGTTTGACCCAATGTCTGAGCTCCTTGTGATTAATATAAGTTGAGACAGAATTAATCATGATGAATCCACTCCTCATGTACTTGGCACACAGATGGATTTCTTTAAGCTATACTAAATTTCTAAGTAATGTCAGTAACAAGGTCATATTTCTGCTTAATGTAATATAATCTTGCATGCCACATAAAATGTGCTAAACAGCTCCATGACAAAGGATGCTTAGTCTTTCCTTGGATCTTAAATACCATGATGTAAACTGAAAAGTGCTTGAATACTATGACAATCAATACAGCTCATGTTATATGATTGGAGGATAACAAAGAACACACAAAAGAGCCATATTTATAACTATATAAAAAGTAAATATTCATGACAACCAGTCTTCATTTTTTAAGTGTTCATGTGGTCTTTGATTGTATTTATAAAATCTCCAATTGTTTCCCTCTCTGTTCCTCTGCCTTCAGCAAGAACCTCAATTGACCGTGATCGTTAACCTGGTGAGCCACCCATATCATAATTTCACAGAGGTTTGTGCCATTAGTAGTTTGGGCTGAACTAAATTGTGTAGGTTTCTAACAGCTTTATGCATAGAGCATAGTAATATGAAGAGATGTATTAGGGGATGCCCTGCATTGCAGACATGGCCTGCCTTAATTTCTTCATGGGTAGCACTTCAATTCCCTCCATAGGCAGGACCAATCAGCAGGCAACACAGGAGCTGCTACTAGTGTGTTAGTTCAGAAAAGTGAGGAGCCCAAGTAGTTTTGAAGCATGCATACCTTTTAGATCAGTGGAATTACGGTGTTTCCTTGGGGTGACATATTTCTCCCTTTGTATTCAAAGTCTCTAGTCTAGGAGACTATGAGGTTTGGGAAAAATCATTGCTCATTGACCACTAGCAATGATAGAACATGGTATTCTCTTGTTTGTACTTTGGCTTCTATTGTTAAATGTATAAATAATGTGCACTGATGGACTTTTCCAAAATTTTGCTTCTAAGGTAGGCTAAACAACTATTTTTGCTCAACTTAGTTCTTAATTGGGATGTAGTCTGAGGCTAGGAGCCAGAATGACACAGATAGATTAACAGGATAAAAGTATAGATGTTGTATTTTCACATGTACTTGAGAATCTTCATAAGAGTGATAACCCAGAGAAAAGGTCAAATAAAAATCTTTCTGCTTTTTAGAAAGAGGATGCTAACTTTCTGAGGAAATGACAATAGGTGCATCAATCCGGGAAATTGGCTAGTGGAAAATAAGGAGTATAGGATCCATTTCTGAGTGAATCATAAGTCTTTGATGATGAAGTCTGTATTTCCTTGTTTTGGAGATGAGAGGAAGAGTGGGAAGTTTAGGTCTTCCTTTCTGAGGTTGCTATCTCAAATAGTCATTGTGCCAAAACTGCATATATTGGATGATCTGCCTTTAACTCTTTTACCCTTCTACTGGTTAAAAGAGGACATAACAGCCGAGTGCTGGTGGCTCACGCCTGTAATCCCAGCTACTCAGGAGGCTGAGATCTGAGGACTGCAGTTCAAAGCCAGCCTGGGAACACAAGGCCATGAGACTCTTATCTCTAATTAACCACCAGAAAACTAGAAGTGGTAATGTGTCTCAAAGTGGTAGAGCCTTGAGCCAAGGAGCTCAGGGACAACACCCATGCCCAGAGTTCAAGGCCTATGACTGACAATAAATAAATAAATAAGTAAATAAGTAAGTAAATAAATAAATAAATAAATAAATAAATAAAAATAGGGCACAAGAGCTATCCCAAGAAAATTAAAGCCTAATTCTGGAACTACCATAGGGAAGACATCTCACCTGTGCAGAAACATCCAACTCGATGTGTTGAAAGCAGGAAAGCACCATGAGCATAAATGAACTTCCAACCTGCATTATACATCGATCTGCAACACCTGTTGACTTTATCTTCATTGCAAGATGAACCTCTGGAAAAAAAAAATGAACTTCTGCTATGTGAAATTCAAGGTCATGTAATGAGGAAATGATTCTTTAACATTCTAGTAGGACCAATATAGACAAAAAGGTGACTATAAAGACAGAATATTGGCTTATGTATCTTTTAGGTACTGGAATCTGAACTCAGGGCCCAATGCTTGTTAGGCAAGTGCTTTAACACTTGAATCACATGCCCTTAGGTCTGGATTTGCTTTGAAGAATCATATTGTGGCTACAGTTAAAACCAGAATAGGAAACTAACATGGAGAGTGATCAACATTTGTACTATATTATATATATAAACCCAACAAAATATTGGAATTATTTGGTAGAATAGTTAAGTTAATGTAAGTTGAAACACTTAGCGATTAAGAAATATAGTCTCCACCTTACAGAATGAGACTGGAAAGCGATATGGCCAAATTCTCTTCTTGATGGCAAGATTCCTCTTGTCGATTGCCCTCTAGACTGGCCTCACTGAGTAGCAGATCCTTGTTCTCGATTGTCCAATACATGCACGACCCAGCAGACTCTTGCTTGGTGTGGTGTTTTGGCAGCAATGCCGCACTCAATATTCATCCTGGGAATAAGCAAGCTAGAAGCTGCCAAAGCTGAACCACTCTAATGCTTTAATTGGTACTTATGCTAGGCAGTCCATTTAAATGTCCCCAGATCCTGCCAGATGCACAGGCAAGCTGACCTGACAAGAGAGCCTGACTGGCAGAGTGATGTGATAATTAGAGTGTCCTGCTCTCCCCTACTTCGTTTAACATTTGCATGTTACTTAGACATCACTTCTTGGTTTCTACAAGTTATCAATTCCCTGGCCTGGACTGTAGTAGCTGATCAATAAATATTTCTGGAGTGAATGGATATCAGAGTCTGAGATCTAAAAGAGGCAGATTTCACAAGGAGCAGATTTCATTCATATTCTTAAGAAACTTCTGGCCTGGAGATCCTGAAACAGAGTTGTACAGGCTCCCAGTAAGACTAAGTGCTAGCTAAAAATGACTATGGAAGTTATGTGAAAAGGAATTTCAAAGCAGCCTGAACATCCTATGTCCCACAATATATATTATAGTGTGCACCTAGTGTCACTCCTTCCATGATTCCAAGTAGAAGAGACAAGGAAACCAGGTGTTCCTTGTGCCATGATTCTCTGTCAAAGATTCAAGTAGAGGTGAGATGCCTGGCCTTCAGACTCTTGCAGTGAATGAACTCAGCTTGACATTATTTCAGCCTTCTTGTTTATAAATTTTTTAAAATTGTTGTTATAAAGGTAATGAGCAATGGCTTTGTGGATACCCCTTCCTTTGCTCTCTCCTAGTTTTTCCTTCCAAGCCCCACTCACAAGATGTGTAGTTCATTTTGAAGCAAGTGTCCAGTAGTTACCACTGCTGTATTTGTTCACCTTTTGTCCCTCCATTTCTTTACTCTCCAAAAACAGATAAACAAGACAAAAAGAAAACAAAAACATCAAAGAAAACAACTTCTTGTTTCCATTCCCTGGAGTTTATTTTGGTTTTACTTTGTAAGATCCTCAGAATTTCCTCCTTTGAGACTGCCTAGAGTCCTGTAGAATTTATCATGCCTCAGTATATTTCAGGTCTAGCTTTTGCATAAAAGAGAAAGCATGTGCCATTTGTTGTCTCTAAACTTGAGTTACCTCGATTAAGATGATTTTTTCTAGGGACATCCATTTCCCAACTGAAGCCTTCTCGAGTCATAACTGCTGTGATTACCACACAGTGACCCTGATGAGTTTTCCCATGTAGTGCCAATGAGCCAAGCCTTTAATGTGGTATGTGGAGTTTCACTCAGATGCTGAGCCCAAGGTTATGCCTGTCTTTTTTATATTAACTTATTGTAAGCCAGATACATTCCAGCTTAGATGAAACTGCTGATATACATACAGACACATTCACAGACACAAACACATACACACCACACACACACACACACACACACACACACACACACACACACACACATACTCTTTCAAACTCAAATTTCTAGGATCAACTGGTTTTACTGCTGACCAGGACCAAGCTTCCTCCAGTAAGTCCACTAATAAATTGTATTCTAGGGCCTGGCGTTTAACCTAGTGGTAGAGTGCTTGCCTAGCATTCACGAAGACCCGGGTCCAATTTCTCAGTGCCACATATATACTGAAAAGCTGGAAGTGGTCCTGTGGCTCAAGTGGTAAAGCACTAGCCTTGAGGAAAGCCTAAGGACAGTGTTCAGGCCCTGAGTTCAGTCCCCAGAACTGGCAAATAAAAAATAAAAATAAATTGTATTCTAAACAATTCTGTATCTCTCTATCTTTTCTTAGCTTCTTGGTAACTCAGGGCCCATCCTCATCCTCACACTGGGGCTAGGTTGTTCAGGAACACACTAAACCAAAATCTGTATCCTACCCAGAAAATACCTTACTAGATGTACAGCTCTCAGAAAGCTGTACAGTTTTATAGGATTGTGCTTCCTCATACATAAAATGAAGATACTAATAGTACCTACATTATTAGATTGTTCTGGAGGATTAAATCAAATTACATTGCTTAGCACAGTATGTGGCAGTCAATAATATTGCAATAAGTCGTTCCTCTAATCCTTGGCCCTGCTCCCTGTCTCTGCACTTTCATTGTCTTGCAGACATCTCCAAGCACAGAACTCAGGGTACAGTGGAAAATACTATGAAGTTTGTCATTGAGGATACTGAGGTGTCTGGATTCTGGTCTTGCAGAGTATGGCAACATCGAGCCCTAGCTCTCCCACCTCACACAGACTCAAGTACCATGGTTTCCTCATCTGCCCAGGGTACTAGCTCCTCCTGTGGTGGAGGATTCTGTTACAGAGACAACTGCTGTGTATGGGGTCTCTCTAGGGTGGTGGGCAGAGATTCTGAATATGTTGGCTAGAGTCATGTCACTGAGTGTTAAGGAGACAGAGTCCTTAAAACTTTTCTGTTATGATTACGTATTACAGTGCTAGGAATTGACCTCAAGGAAGGAAATAGAGGTTACAGAGAGGATCATCTTTCTTGAAACATCCCTCTTTTTGTCACAGAAATCAATCCTAATGTGTTTACCTAGCTATAGCTCAGCTCAGTCAGATAAATCTCCGAGCACTGAAGGGGCAGAAAAGGGACCCTTTACAGGGGCCTTCAGTCATTTCCCTGCTTCTTGAACAAGCCCAAAGGTATGGCTACTTCTTCCAGTGCATACAATAATTTGCATAGGAACTCTGCAATTTAATTCAGGCCATGCATGCTGCTTACCCCTTGGCCTCACTTCTACCCAGAACGTAACTTCATTGAAATTTGCTTTAACCTTCCACTCAAGCCCCACATCCTATGCTAGTACTGCATTATTCAAAAACTCATTTGAGTGGGGCAGGGTGGCTCAAGCTTGTAATCCTAGCTACTCCAGAGACTGAGCTCTGAGGATCATTAATCAAAGCCAGCAGCCAGGAGCGTGGCCTCATGGTAGAGTGCTTACCTAGTATGCACGAAGCCCTGGGTTTGATTTCTCAGTACCACATACACCGAAAAAAACAGAAGTGGTGCTGGGGCTCAAGTGGAAGAGTGCTAGCTGTGAGAAAGTTCAAGGACAGTGCCAGGTCCTGAGTTCAAGCCCGTGGACTAGCAAAACACACACACACACACACACACACACACAAATGACAAAACCAAAGCCAACCAAGTAAAAATGTATATAAGATTCTTACTCCAATTGACCAGCAAAGTTCTAGAAGAAAAGGTGTGGTTGAAATGGCATAGCACCAATCATGAATATAAAAAAAAACAAGTGAGCTGGTACCAGTGGCTCATACCTGCAATCCTAACTACTCAGGAGGCTGTACTCTGAGGATCATGGTTCACTGTCAGCCCTGGCATGGAAGTCCATGAGACTCTTATCTCCAATTAACCACCAAGAAATTGGAAGTGATGCTATGGTACAGTGCTAGCCTTGAGCTGAAGAGCTCAAGGACAGCACCCAGGCCCAGCATTCAAGCCCCACAACCAACACACACACACACACACACACACACACACACACACACACACACACACACACACAGAGACAAGTGAGCAGTATCAAGGTTTGAGAAGTAATGTACCTGACAAACGTAACTGTTACCCCTCTACACATTATCCCAACAATAAAAATATTTAAAATGTCAAAAAAAGACAAGTAAAAACAGAGGCCTGGAGCGGAAGATGGTGCCGAGACAATAGGGACACAGCCTAGCTCTCTCTCACAAAAAGAGAGGACCAGGGAGTCCCATGAGCCAACTACCTTAAGAAATCCACAACAAACTCAAAAAGCAACGGAGAAGGACTCAAACCAGAAAAGAAATCCAGATAAAGCTCACATCCAACTTTCTCAAAGAATTCAGAACGCGAAGACCCCTCCCCCACCTCTCGCCGCCTGCTCCAAGCCTCGAAAAGCAGCAGCGTAGGGCGCCGGGCCAGGCAGCCCTGACTGCTGCAGAAACCAGCATAGGACCGGGCAAGTAAGCCACAGAAGCAGTGGAACCCAGACTCGGAACCAGAACAGCAAGCAGTGGAACCCAGACATGGAACACAGGTGGCAGAGGAGACCCGAGGGGAATGAAAGACTCCCCAACACCGTGGAGCACCCACAGATGAACGCAGAGGTGTGAGTAGTGCAGCAGGTCCCCAAACCCATCGGGAAAGCAGAGCTGGTGCCAAGCAATAGAACTTAACTCAGACCCCTCAACCCTACCTGAGAAACATTGGCAGGAGCAGGGGGGCAAGGAATTTAGAATCCTGTCCCTTCCCTCAACAGCCCCCTCCCCCAGGCGACTGGCGACTGACAGGCGGCTACACTAAGACCCAGCACCCCACCAAAGGAGGCAGAGCTGTCCCAGCTCCCACCCGCCCACCAGGCTCCTCTCCCAGGCCACTGGGTCTGGAGAGTGGGGGGCGCTGAGACCCTGCTTTACAATAGCGGGTGGGGTGTGTGGTAAAACAGGAGCCAGCATCTGTCCGCCTCAAATCTTGAGCCGGGCATCCTCCAGCTGGGAATCCTGAGCAAGACAGCACTGAGGGGACCCCACAGTCACAGACTCTCTGACAAAGCAGCAGGGAACTGAAGAGCCCACCAGCAGCCACACTTGCCTTCTGAGAATCAGAAAGGAGCGGCTCCGCCCTTGGAGCCCACGTCCTCAGGGAACAGAGAGGACACCTGCTGATCTTGCTGAGAGCCCCTGGAAACTCCCAAACCCCAGACCCTTGCCCAGGGGCCGCCCCTAGAAGCAGCACAGGAAAACCAACCGTCCGCCCAGCACGCTGACACTGAAACTCGCAAATCCATCCCACGGTCCACTGTGAGGCCACTGGTTGGGCTGAGAGCTAGTCGTGCAGCAGCACACAGCCTCTGGGAACAGGCCAGAACACCTGCAAAAACTGCAAACTCTGACCTAGTCAGCAGAGGAATCAATTTGGCCAAAAACCACAGGTATTCACATATTCCCAGAACCACCGGTCCCAATCCAAGTAAAGACTGCTACCTACTGACCACAGAGCGAACTACAACAACAGTTCTCGATGCCTAGGAGAGCGCAAAGAAGAATTATGACATACATAAATAATCAAAGTCCCACGGAAAGCCCAAAAGGAAACAAGAGTGAAGGGACAAGAGAGATGTCACCATCCCAAGAAATGACACCTGAAGGGATACGAAACATGACCCTATTCAAGGAGATGATTGTGGACATGATTAAAGAGATTAAAACAGGATTCCAAAAACAATTCTAGGAACATAAGCAGATCTCCTCGAATTCAAAAGAGAAATGGAAGAAAAGATTAATACCCTCAGAGCAGACGTGATCAGCTCAGTGTCCACACTTCAAGCAAAAATGGAGGTATTAAGCAGCAGATTGACCGAGATGGAGAATAGAACATCAGAAACAGAAGATAAAACACAAGAGCTGGAACAGAGAATCGCCACCTTGGAAAAATCAGAATCTACCAGAGAGAGCTCCAGGAACTGGCAGATGCAGCAAAGAAGTCTAATCTTCGTATAATAGGAATTGAGAAGGGGGCCGAATTTCAGGACAAAGGTATGCAACCTTTATTCACCAAAATCATAGCAGAGAACTTCCCCAACTTCAAAAGGGAAAATACTCACATTATTGAAGGTTTCCGGACCCCAAACAGGCAAGATCCTAGAAGGAACTCATCTAGACATATCATAGTAAAGACACTAGACCCGAATACCAAGGAATTGATCTTAAATGCTGCAAAAACAAAGAAGGAGCTATATTATAATGGGAAGAAAATTCGAATTACAGCAGATCTCTCCATGCAAACCCTAAATGCAAGAAAAGCTTGGAAAAACATCATTGATGCCCTGAAGACCAACAACTGCCAACCCAGACTGTTATATCCAGCAAAACTAGCATTTACATTTGAGGGAGAAACAAGAATATTTCACTCCAAAGAGAAGTTTTATGAATACGTGCACACTAAACCAGCGTTACAAAGAATACTAATTAATTGAGAACAAACTGTATAACATCAAGAACCCCCACCAAGAAGCAAACATCTATAATTCACTAAACACAAAAGGGGAAAAAAAAGAGAGAAAGAAACTTAGAAGTAAAAATAAATAATGACAATGGACACTGACCACTTCTCCATAATCTCCCTAAATGTGAATGGGCTGAACAATTCAATCAAAAGACACAGAGAAGCAGACTGGATTAAGAAACACCACCCATCCATATGTTGCCTCCAGGAGACCCACCTCACTGACAAAGACAGAAACAAATTCCAAGTGAAAGGATGGAAATGGATTTTCCACTCCAATGCACCATGCAAAAAAGCAGGAGTAGCAATCTTAATCTCCAACAAAATTAACTTCTCAGTAAAATCAGTACATAAAAATAGAGATGGCCATTATGTATTAGTAAAGGGTACAATCCATGCCCATAATATTACAGTTATAAACATCTACTCCCCCAACACGGGAGCACCCAAATTTGTCAAACAAACTCTTTTAGAATTATAGAATAAGATAGACTCAAACACAATCATAGTGGGAGACCTCAATACACTACTCTCAACAAATGACAGGTCAACTCAAGAAAAATTAAACAAAGACACAATCGACTTAAATGACACCATAGCCCAGCTGGGCTTAACAGATATACACAGAGTCTTCCACCCAACGACGAAACTTTTCACATTTTTCTCAGTAGCACATGGAACACACTCCAAAATAGATCATATAGTAGTTCATACAGAAAACTTAAGCAGATACAAGAGGTCTGATATAATCCCATGCATTCTATCAGACCACAGTGGAGTCAGATTAATTCTGAACAATGCAGTCAAAGTCAATAAAACATTCAATCACATGGAAACTGAACAACACACTTCTGAATAACTCCTGGGTAACAGATCAGATCAGAAATGAAATTAAAACTTCCTTGAATGAAACATCACAAAGGAACTTATGGGACACAGCAAAGGCAGTTCTAAGAGGCAAATTTATCGCACTAGGAGTGCATATTAAAAAGACAGAAGAAGAGCACGTAAATAACCTTAAAAAAACTGAAACACCTAGAGGTGCAAGAAAAAGTTAATTCTAAAAGAATTAAAAGGACAGAAATAACAAAAATAAAATCAGAAATTTCAGATTTCTGAAATAAGATTGAAATAAGATCTACTATACACAAAATTGATAAATCAAAAAGTTGGTTCTTTGAAAGAGTCAACAAAATAAACAGACCCTTGGCAAGATTAATCAAAAAAAGGAAAGGGGAGACTCAAATAAACAAGATTAGAGACCCCACAGGAACAATCACAACTGATTCCCAAGAAATCCAGTCCATAATGAATAGGTACTACCAGGGCCTATATTCAAAGAAACAAGAAAATCTAGTAGAAATGGATGATTTCTTAAATAAATATAGGCTACCCACACTGAACAACGATGAGGTAAACAAACTGAACAGACCAATTTCTTACAACGAAATTGTGGGAGCAATCAGGGAAATGCCAACCAAAAAAAGCCCAGGTCCAGATGGATTCACTGCGGAATTCTACAAGTCGTTTAAAGATGAAATAACACTTATAATCTTGAAACTCTTCCGAGAAATAGAAACAGAAGGAGCAATACCAAACTCATTTTATGAACTAATATTACTCTCATCCCCAAACCAGGGAAAGACCCAACAAAAAAAGAAAACTACAGACCTATCTCTCTAATGAACACAGATGCAAAACTCCTCAATAAAATATTAGCCAACAGAATCCAGAAACAAATTAAAAAAATCATACACTATGATCAAGTGGGCTTCATCCCACAAATGCAAGGCTGGTTTAACATTCACAAATCAATCAATGTAATACATCACATCAATAGAGCTAAGGATAAGAATCATATGATAATTACTCTGGACGCGGAGAAGGCATTTGACAAAATACAACATCCATTCATGTTGAAAGCACTAGAAAAAATAGGAATAAAAGGTACATTCCTCAAAATAGTGAAAGCCATATATGAAAAACCTATAGCCAGTATTATACTAAATGGTGAAAGACTGGAACCATTCACCTTAAAATCAGGAACTAGACAGGGATGCCCACTCTCTCCACTTCTCTTCAATATAGTGGTGGAACCCTTAGCCAGAGCAATAAGGCAAGAAAAGGACATCAAAGGGATCCACATAGGGAAAGAAGAAATTAAACTATCCCTATTCACAGACGACATGATCCTCTACTTGAGTGACCCAACAAACACCACTCCCAAACTTCTAGAATTAATAAACCACTTTAGCAAAGTGGCAGGATACAAAATCAATCTTCAGAAGTCAGTAGCCTTCTTGTACACCAACAATACACAAACAGAAGGCCAAATCAAGAAAATGATCCCATTCAAAATAGCCCCCAAAAGATTAAAATACTTAGGAATATACTTAACCAAAGATGTAAAGGAATTATTCAATGAAAACTATAAAAGCCTAATGAAATAAATTAAAGAGGACACTAGGAAATGGAAAGATATCCCATGCTCATGGCTAGGGAGGACCAACATAGTGAAAATGGCTATACTGCCAAAATTGATATATAAATTCAATTCAATAAACATCAAAATCCCAAAGACATTCTTTACTGAAATAGAAGGTATAATCCAAAGGTTCATATGGAACAAGAAAAGACCTAGAATAGCCAAAACAATTCTAGGCAAAAAGAGCAATGCTGGTGGTATTACAATACCAGACTTCAAACACTATTTTAGAGCCATAATAACAAAAACTGCTTGATATTGGCACAAAAACAGACCAGAAGATCAGTGGAACATAATAGAAGACCCAGAAATAGAACCACACACTTACAGGCAACTTGTATTTGACAAAGGAGCCAAAGATATACAGTGGAACAAACACAGTCTATTCAATTATTGGTGTTGGCAAAACTGGGCAGCCACATGCAGAAAACTAAAAATTGATCCTAGCCTTTCGCCATGCACAAGCATTAACTTAAAGTGGATCAAAGACCTCAACGTCAGACCGGAAACCGTGAAACTGCTACATGATAAAATAGGAGAGACACTGGAAATCATAGGCACAGGCAAAAGATTCCTGAACAGAATCCCAGGGTCACAACAGAATGGAGAGAGACTCGATAAATGGGACTACCTAAAAATAAAAAGTTTCTGTACAGATAAAAACATAGTTGCAAAAGTAAAGAGACAGCCAACCAACTGGGAAAAGATATTCACCAACAATACATCTGACAAATGCTTAATATCTAGTATCTACAGGGAACTCAAGAAAATAATCCCCCGAAAACCCAATAAACCATTCACTAAATGGGCAAGGGAACTAAAGAGAGACCTATCAGAAGAACAGATTAAAATGGCAGAAAAACATGAGAAAATGTTCATCATCTATGGTCATAAAGGAAATGCAAATAAAAACAACCCTAAGATACCACCTTACCCCAACAAGAATGGCCAAGATTTTGAACTCAAACAATGACAGTTGCTGGCAGGATTGTGGAGAAAAAGGAACCCTATTACACTGCTGGTGGGAATGTAAACTAGTTCAGCCACTCTGGAAAGCAGTGTGGAGATTCCTTAAAGAACTGAAAATAGACCTTCCCTATGATCCCGCAATACCACTTCTAGGCATCTATCCTGAACAGCATGACCCAGGATATTATAAAGCCACCTGCTCAGCTATGTTCATCTCTGCACTATTCACAATAGCCAGGCTATGGAAACAATCCAGATGCCCTACTGCAGATGAATGGATACAGAAAATGTGATATATATACACAATGGAATTCTACATAACCAACAGACAAGATAAAATAATGGCATTCGCAGGGAAGTGGATGAATCTAGAGCGAATCAAGTCAAGACCTAAGGAACAAAAGGCTCATGGTATCCTTAATATGCGGCTATTAAATCCAAAGAGTACAAGAGCGAGGACTCAATAACTGCATACCCAAAGCTATGGACATGGTAATGGAAATACAAACATAACTATATAGACATAAAAACCTATGACTCTATAGACATAATGTTTTATTTCATAAATTAATATGTTTCTATGATATACAAACCCTTAGCCTAATTTTGACTAAGTTCTAAATACTAAGTCCCAGTGATTGTAATTAGAGATTCCCTCCTTGAACACTTGCTTGTTAAACTTGTCATTTAAAATATGATGTAAACATAAGCCATATAATGCATGATTGTTGTTCTTAAGGTACTATGTTATCTCTCATCACTTTTGCTGCCCCTTGGTTATCTCATATTGTTACACTGTCTCACTTTGTTACCTGATATATTAGATATATTTGTATTTGGTTATTTGAAATTGGATAGGGAACGGGGGAAACAAGATGAGGGGTGGGGGGTGGGGGGGAGGGAAATGGGGACCAAGATATTTGAAAAGGTATCAATGTATGGGAATTAATGCACCATCTATCTGGCAAATATCATCTAACCCTTCTATTAATTACAATAAAAATATATGAAAAAAAACCCAGAGGCCTCAAGTTCAAGTTCCAATACACATACACACAACTCCAAAAACTAACTGAAAAAATGTTGTCCTGGGTTATTTTTGCTTTTACAACAAAAGAAAATGGTTTTTTTTTCTTGTTTTAGAAGCTGTACAAGCAGAAAGTTGGGTGTCATTATGAACAAAAAGAAGGCTTGTGACTCTTTACACTGGAAATGGATGATGCTTTGGCTGTTTGCTTGCACAGAATTCCTTCCTTCACTAAGCCATTCAGTGGACCCTGATTGGGTGCTTGCTTCTTGGCACAGTCTGAGAGCAAAAGGCTGCAAAGAGAAGAAAGGTGGTCCTTTCCCTGTTGAAGATCACAGTGCAGCTGAAGGAGGCAGAAACGAAATATGTTGCAAATATACCAGGGGACAAGCTATGCAGCTGAGTAAGGACCCAGGAGCTAGGGAAGTCAGGGAATGAACAGTTTCAAATCTCTCCTGGAGAAGGGAAAGTGTCAGGAGAGAGCTATGAAACAGAACTGGAAATATGGGTGTGAAGGAACACTTGTCAAAGGGAGAGTGTCAAGGAAAAGAGATCCTCAGTCATAATAAAAACATTTTCAGGCATTTTGCCAACATTTCTTGAGCATTTACCTTTTGCTTTTATGTGCCAGCCATAGAATTGAAGATGTAAATAAGGAATGGAGCAGCATTTACTGGAAAGTGTGGCTTTGAGCCCAGATATGTAGACCAACAGACTCACTGGAAGAGTTCATCTGGGGTGAGCCCTGGGAAAAGAGTTGGACTGGAGAGGGAGAAAGAAGAGGAATTTCTTGTGCAAGGATTAAAAACAATGGGCCCTAGGCTTCAAGAGATGTCAGGTAGGAAATGTAAAGACAGAAGAGAACTTTGGGAAGAGCATAATCAATATGTATTATAACCAGGCTTGATATTGTTGTTGTTGCATTTGATGATGATGATGATAATGATGATGATGTTGTTGTTGTTGTTGATGATGATGATGATGATAATAAGCTAAGGCTTTGCAACTATGTTTTAGTCCTGCTCTAGACAAAGTCTTTCAAGATCATGCCTCCTATACTATAGAAAGTTGGAGGGCTCAAGAGGCCAATCCAGTGAAGTTACATAACAGGAGTTGTCAGTCCCTATAGTAAAGCGCAATACACAGGGTCTGGCCCATAGATGCAAGGAGTAAGGGGTATTGGGTTAAAATTTAGGGCTAGTGGGGCCAAGAGTGTGGTCTGTTGGTAGAGTGTTTCCTAGCATGCACGAAGAACCGGGTTCAATTCCTCAGTACCACATACATAGAAAAAAGCCAGAAGTGGTGCCAAGGCTCAAGTGGTAGAGCTCTAGTCTTGAGAAATCCCAAGGACAGTGCTCAGGCCCTGAGCTCAAGACCAGAACTGACAAAAATATTAAGGCTAGTGTGAGTCATTGTAGCTAGGAACTCCTTAGAAAGTGTGAGAAAGGGTTAAAGGCTATTGGATAGATTGCCTCTTCCTCCCAAGACATGTGAGGAGCAGGTCTTGCTTCATACTTTGTTTCATTTGCGTCTCCTACTAATTCCTGTGGAGTATGGCCAGACCACCGGATGTGGTTCCTAAGTCTACAGGCCTAAAGCTGGGACTCAGAAGAAGATAGCGCCTTCTAGGGATTTTTACTGAGAAGCATCTGAGAGCCTTTAACCTTGTCTACCCTCTGCCTGTAATAGTGTGTGCTGGTCTTTGAAAAGTGACCTGCTCTCTTGGAAGAGAATCTTATTTTGTTGTTACTTGCTTCAGAAGACCCATCATGCTAGGAAGAACAATCGTCCTGGTTTGCTGGGAGGAAGGGAGATTCTAGGATGCTGGACTTCCAGAGCTGAAAAAAATACCCTGGCAACATGGGGTATGAATTGCTATTTAGTCCACTTTATATTGCTAAGTTATTTATTCATTTATTTTAGTGTAATATTTTTATTATTACAATGGTGATGCAAAGAGGGTTTACAGTTACATGAGTCAGGTAAAGAGTATTTTGGGGGGAGGGGCAATGTCACTCTTGCCCTTGCTCTCCCCCAATGTTTTCCTCCCATCTCCATTCACAAGTTGTATAGTTCACTTTCAACCTAATGTCCAGTGAATACCATTGCTGCATTTGTTCAGCCTTTGTTCCTCCTTTTCTGTGCCTCGTCTTACCGTCCCAAAGACATAAACAGACTGAGAATAAGTGATTTCCTTCTCAGCATTCTGGAGGCTGGGAAGCCCAAACTGAGAGATACTTTTGCTGAACATCTTCTTGGTACATGTGCATGGTAGAAGGCTGGGAAGCATCCATGAGGAGACAGCAAGCACACAAACTGGGGCCTCTTTTCTTCTTAAGAGCCATCATTGGCATTACAGGGATTCTACCCTCATGATGTCCTCTACCTCTAAAATACCCTCCTAAAGGGTCATCTCCATCACCATCACCATAGTAATTTTGTAGTGAAGTTCCAACACAGGAAATTTTAAGAGTAGCTTTCAAACCACAGCAATGCTGGCCACGTTAATTCTTTTCTTGGTCTACTGTAAGCCTTTTCCAACCAACCAACCAGTAGTTCCATTACTTTGCTTTCTTTTTTTTTTTTTTTTTTTTTGCCAGTCCTGGGCTTGAGCTCAGGGCCTGAGCACTGTCTTTGGACTTTCTCAAGGCTAGAGCTCTAGAGAGCTCTACCACTTGAGCCTCAGCACCACTTCTGGCATTTTTCTATGTATGTGGTACCAAGGAATCGAACCCGTGTCTTCGTGCATGCTAGGCAAGCACTTTAACCACTAGGCAAAACTCTGGGCCTGCTTTTCATTATAAATTAGCACAAAACTGTCCAACAATGGCTGGTCAGCCTTCCCCCAGGCTGTGTTCCCAGCACTTGGCCCTTGCTGAGCACATGTGGATATTCAATGCACATTTCTACAGCAAGAAATTAGTGAAGCCACCCCTGCCTCCATGTATTGAACTTTCTGTGTCTCTAGGACCTGGATTGTGCCATTTGTTTTTTCTTCTGTGACTACTTTATTCTGTCTTCTCTCCCAAAAAGCCTCTTATTTTTTTCTTAATAATTCAGCTCAAATTTCAACTCCTCTAGACCCATAGGAACTAGCCTAGGTCCTGAAACCTGGATGCACTTCATGGTATTTATTGGGTAAATAACTCTATATTTGTCTTTGTAAATGTCAGTTTCGCTGACTTTGGCCCATCTTTTTCTAAAATTATTTTTGAATCCTTATTTGTGATCCAATCTATTAGTGACCTGTAACAAGCTATGTCATCCACAATTAAATAAATGTGCACTCTCTGTATTTATCCTGTATTTATCTGTTTGAAATAGGTTACACAGAATAGGCCTGATAAATGTTATCTGTCATGTACTTAAGGAAAACAAATGGGATTGACCTGGAAGAAATAGGGGGTTGTCATCAGGGACTTACTTTGCAGTTAAAATTGGGTCTTTCTTATCACTAAAATCTTATTTTTCTCTGCTCCCTATATTATCCCTGCCCATCACAGTCTTAAAAGAATGCCACCAATTCCATGTTATTGCTTTGTTTTTCCAAAACAAAGTCAATCTTCTTTCAACTTCAACTACCATAGGCTCATGCTTATTCAGTCATTCATTTTGTAAATATATACAGAGTAACCTGCAATACTGTAAGCACTAAACTGGACAATGAGTCACAAAGAAAGGTGAGAAATGAATATCCCACATAATGATACATTTATTTATGCTCTTGTATTTGTTGGTCATATTGAGGATTGAAAATGGGTATTTGTATTTGCTATCACTTGTGTTTGGGCCAAGTTATATATTTGCAAAATTTTTTTGTTTATTAAGTCATGGGGCTGGAACTCAAGTCCTGGGCACTATCCCTGAACTCTTCTGCTCAAGGCTAGTGCTCTATCACTTTGAGCCACAACACTGTTTTTAGTTCTCTGGTGGTTAACTGGAGATAAGTGTCTCATGGCCTTTCCTGTCTGTGCTGGCTTTGAACCATGATCCTCAGATTTCAGTCTCTTGAATAGTTTCCATTACCAGGAGCCACCAGCTCCCAGCTATAGGCAACTTTTAAAGCTTTATTTTTTTTATATTTTATAGTTTTTTTATATCATGCATAAAAAATGGACATTATTTTCAGTCTGATAAAGTTGCATATGTTTGATGGCACAATGTATGACCTAGCACAGGGTTGGCTATATAAGTGATGTCTGGCACTTGTTTATTCTTCTTCCCCTAATACTGGGCATAATAAGGGGTATTTTTTCTTGCTTTTCTCTCTTCCCTGTTTCATCAAGTGTAGTTCTGTATCTTGAAGAGATATGTTAGCTTGTAAGTGATGATGTGAGGAGACTAGGTCTAAGTAAATATCACCTTGTTCTTACAGCCATCCTGGTGCCTTGCTGGGTGGAGGGGACTTTCCACTCAGATTCAAAACCCTAGAGGTGAGAAAGGCCATTCATTGAATTGCAGATGTCATGCTGTTTTGCCATTTAGGAGAGCTTTTGCTACAGAGATTGCTCATCCTTGATTATCTCCCTAAATCATTTAATTCACTTGCCTCTGAGGCTAGCTCCCTAAATGGAAGATTTGAGACATACTCCCTCCCCCCAGGGGTCTAAGCTGACCCCCTAGCCACTTGCATAGATGGAGTGTTCCACTGGCAAATGAGCATTTCCTATATAAGACCTGCTTTTTAAAGGCTTGTTCTTCACTCCAAACATGTGGTCTTGCCTTTAAAAGTTCTGTGATAGCTCTGTTCTGTGTTTCCAGTCTTTGAGACAGGAGACCACTGGAAGTTACCAACTTTCCAGTAAAGACTTCTAATTCATCCACTCTCAAAATGTGGCTCCTCTGTTTTCTTGTGATTGAATTCCAGTACAACAGCAGGTGCTACCCACAAATGCTGGCTTCTTAGTCAGATGCCAGTGGTTTATGCTTCAAATACCACCTACTCAGGAAGCTGAGATCTAAGAATTGTGGTTTGAAGCCAATGTAGGCAGGAAAGTCCTTGAGAAATTAAGTACCGAAAAAAGCCTTATGTGGAGCAGTGGCTCAAGTGGTAGAATGTTAATCTTGAACAAAAATGCACAGAGACAGGGCCGGGAGTTTGGCATAGTGGTAGAGTGCTTGCTGGCATGCATGAAGACCCGGGTTCGATTCCTTGGTACCACATACATAGCAAAAAGACAGAAGTGGTGCTGTGGCTCAAGTGGTAGAGCCCTAGCGAGAAAATCTAGGGACAGTGCTCAGGCCCTAAGCCCAAGCCCAGGACTGGCAAAAAAAAAATGCACAGAGACAGCATTCAGCCCAGTTCAAGCTCCCACACTGGCACATCTATCCATGCACACACACAGCTAGTTTCTTCCCCTCAGGAGCCAGCTCAGAGGATAAATAAATACTTGCTGTTAGTTGGACCTTTTCCTACAGTGGATGATCTGCCTATTGATTCAGAGATTTATAGAGATTTATCGAAAAAGGTTGACTTCAAAAGACTGAAGCCACTGGAACAGCCAAGAGCTCCAGTTTTCTTTTCTTTTTTTTTTTTTTGCCAGTTGTGGGGCTTGAACTCAGGACCTAAGCACTGTTCTTGGACCTTTTTCTCAAAGCTAGAGCTCTACCACAGCCACAGCAACATTTCCAGCTTTTTTCTATGTATGTGCTGCTGAGGAATAGAACCTGGGTCTTCATGCATGCTAAGCAAGCACTCTACCACTAGGCCAAACTCCTGGCCCAGAGAGCTCCAGTTTTCTGTGACTCAGGGGTTTTCATGAGATTCATATATCCTGACAAGGTAGTCTGTGAGAGCCACTGGTTCTTTACTACTTTTTTTTGGGGGGGGGGATTGTGGGGCTTGAACTCAGGGCCTGGATCCTGTTCCTGAGCTCTTTTGCTTACCACTTTAAGCTATAGCTCTGCTTCTGATAGTCCCAGAGGGATTTTTCTGCCTGGGCTAGCCTTGAACCATGATTATCAGGTCTTAGTCTCCTGAGTAGCTAGGATTACAAGTGTGAGCCACTTGATTCCTGTCCTTTACCATATTTTATCATTCCTGACCTGCGGTTTTCCTTGTTCCTTTTTATTTATTTATTTATTTATTTTTGTCAGTCATGCAGCTTGAACTCTGGGCCTGGGCATTGTCCCAGTCCCTAAGCTCTTCTGCTCAAGGCTAGTGCTTTATCATTTGAGCCACAGCACCACTTCTGTTTTTCTGGTGGTTAATTGGGGATAGGAGTCTGATGGGCTTTCATGCCTGGGCTGGCTTTGAACCATGCTCCTCAGATCTCAGCCTCCTGAGTAGCTAGGATTACAGATGTGAGTCACTGGTGCCCAGCTTCTCCTTCTTCTTGTCTCCCTCTTCTATGTATTACTTTCCTATCTATTTTATTTCCATACCTTTTACATTCTTCATTCTACATAATTTCTTACTTCTTGCTTTTCCTCCTTGGTTTGGGCTCCATTTCTGCCTCTCCTTCTCACTTTGGCTTCAAGTTTTTGGCCCCATTATGTTAAACAGGTAGTCATTTTACAGAAATGGTATCAGACATGGTGTAATCTTCAAAACAAACAAAATCCAGACTTCCCCGATGCTGACATGCTTATCATCTTCCTGAAAAGTTCTATTCCCTTTTCAGTCATTGCCAGTCCTAGAGGCCTCTCCCCTCCTGCCTTTCTGTCTAGTTTCCTTCCCACTTTCTGTCTCCTTCTCCCTTCACTGTTCTGTCTCTTGAAATGTCGTTAGAATTTATAAAGGAAATATATATTACAAAGCAGTTTCTCTGCTGATCTCATTGCATAGATATAAATATATTTAGTGCTAGTAAGAAACTATCTGATGTAATAAATTAGGAAAAATTTATGGTAAAGTCTTGGATTTCATACAAATTATTCAGAATGGATAGTAAATCTGTTAGCAGTATATAGCATGCAGGAATGCATTCTGTTTTTGCACATGTTTTTTTTAAGCTCTGAAAATTAAGAGACTATGGAATATCTTGTTTGCATTTTGCACAGAAGAGTTTTCTCTGTCACTATAGTGCCCTACTAGGATTGCACCTTTTTCAGTACTGCCTCAAAAAGTGTGTTCTGCCTACCCTACCTACCCACAAATACCTTTAGCTTGACTATGTTATTATAAGTTTTTGGACTATCCATAGCATTTTCTCTGCCCATGTATTTGCATATACTGTTTCCTTCCAAATCTCCCTGTGATCTATCCATTACATATATTTCAATCTTGAAGACTTAGCTCAAACTTCCTTCATGAGGCCATCTTTCAGTCCTGCCTCCTGGATTGAAGTCTGGTCACCCCAAAACTTATAACTTTATTTTTATGCTCACTTTCCTCAGAACACAAACAAAAATCAGTCTAGGACAGATTATGGACCAAAACATTGAAGTTAAATCTTAGAGCTTATACACACACACACACACACACACACACACACACACACACACACACACGTACACGGAGAATATTTTTTAGTAGCAACAAATATTTTTCTTAGGTAGAATACAGGAAAGAAGTATATATATCATATGCCTATGTAATAGCATGAATAATATATATAGTCATGATGCATATAAGACTATGGAGGAGCTAAAGAATTCTTTAGCTAGTGATGCTATAGCTATTGTAATATCTTGTGCAGCACATTGCTCATATATTTGAGATGTTGCCAGTAAAAACAAAACTTGTATTGGTAGCTAAATAAAATTATAGCCCTGTATATTTCTTCTATTTTTGAAAAAGTGGTTCATTGTAACGCAGTCTTCTACATTGTGTCTTTTCATGTTCACCTTTCATGTTTATCAAGAATTTAATTGAATGATTCTTTCCTATTTGCTTTAATTTTTTGTTATTTTGTTTGGCACGGTGTTAGAAGCATTGGGCTAGAACAATAGGCTATAGGACTGTGCATGTATGCTTATGTGTGTGTGCCTGCACACATACACCCATATAGTACATAGTCCAAATGTGTAGTAGGCTGTACTCTGCAGGTGTGTGTGTGTGTGTGTGTGTGTGTGTGTGTGTGTGTGTGATGTGCATATGACACTGGCTTATCTTTTTGCGCAAGTCTGACACTCTTACCACTTGAGTCATAGCTCCATTTCTGGGCTTTCCTAGCTGGGATGGCTTTAAACTGTGATGTCAGCTTCCTGAGTAGCTTGGATTATAGGTATGAGCCACTGGAGCCCAGTTCCAGGTTTTTCTGCTTGCACAACAGCAAAATATCCTGATGAGCTTCTTATAATATATTCTCATTTTAAAGCAATGCAAACCTTATTAAAATGAAAAATTTGACTTCATTAAATTTTTAAAATGCCTATTAACAGAAACTATTAAGAAATCATATAGATAAATGACAGAAAAGGAGAAAATGGCTGCAAAATACATGCTGAAGAAGGACTTCCTATTTCAGGAACTCCTGCAGGCCAATAATCACAGGTAAATGATCCATAAAATATAGGTAAATTATTTCAATGGACACTTCATAAACAGGATATATTAGTGGTTATAAACTACATTATGGGGTATGAAAAACTTGCAAAATATATACCCAAATAAGGACAGGTATCCAAATATTTAAAGAACTGAACAATAATCCAACAAACAGATTGAGATATGAGCAAGAAATCTGAATGGACTTCAAAGAAGATACATGGATGGAAAATAAGCATGGAAAGATGCTCACTATAAGTCACTGTGGAATCCAAATTAATAGAATGCAGATATACTGATGACACATGCAATGATTGGAATTTGTCCCTTCTAAAATTCTAGTGTTGAAGCTTACTGTGATAGTATTAAGAATAAAGAACTTTAGAAGGTAATCATACCATACACTCCTCTCCCATGAATACAGTTATGAGTTGAATAAAATACATTTGTAGTATTGTTTCTTGACCTTCTGACTGGTTTTCATGTAAAGACACAGTATCATGCCTGCCTACAAAGTGTAGCAACAAAACGTGGTCTAAAAACAGAAAATAGTTGTTCTAAGAAAATTCAGCCTGCCATACCTTGAATTTGGACGGCCAAGTCTCTGTAACTGAGATAACCAAGGGACAGCAAAAGAGATGAGAGATAACATAGTACATTAAAGATAATAACCATTCATAGACACATGAAGAAATGCTCTACATCTCTGGCCATTAAAGAAATGCAAATCAAAACAACTCCAAGATTCCACCTCACTCCAGTTAGAATGGCCAGGATCAAGAAAACGAATAACAACAGATGCTGGAAGGGATGTGGCCAGGAGGGATCACTACTACACTGTTGGTGGGAGTGCAAACTCGTTCAACCACTATGGAAAGCAGTATGGCAGTTCCTCAAAAGACTAAACATAGAGCTCCCCTATGACCCAGCAATTCCACTACTTGACATTTACCCAATCATCCAGAAACAAGGACATACTAAATCCACTAGCACAACAATGTTCATTGCAGCACTATTTACCATAGCAAAGATATGGAACCAACCCAGATGCCCCTCAGTTGATGAGTGGATCAACAAGATGTGGTATTTATACACAATGGAATTCTATGCTGCTGTCAGAAAGAACGACATCGCCCCATTTGTAAGGAAATGGAAAGACTTAGAAAAAAATCATATTAAGTGAAGTAAGCCAGACTCAAAGAAACATAGGCTCAATTGTTTCCCTCATTTGTCATAATTAGTAGAAACCTTGGACTCTGCTAGTAGAGATTTACAACAGAACAAATCCTAGATACATAAGGCCATATAGTATGGTGCTAAATGAAAAGACCTCCAGGATACAGAAACAAAAGCCATATAATGAGTGATTGTTGTCCTTAATGTACTATGTTATCTCTCATTTCTTTTGCTGTCCCTTGGTTATTACATATTGTTATAGTATTTCCCCTTATTTGATATTTTGTATATATGCGTATGTGATTATTTGAAATAGGATAGGGAAGGGGGCAAAACAAGATGAGGGGTGGGGGTGGGGGGAGGGAAATGGGAACCAAGACATGAGAAAGGGTATCAATGTTCATGAAGCAATGCACCTTCTATCTGGTGAATATAGTGTAGTCCTTCTATTAATTACAATAAAAATATTTGGAAAAAAAAAAGAAAATAAGCGTTTGTAAGGTTTCCTAAAATTAGAATATTTAAATATTCCTGGCTGGAATTTTAAATAAGAAAGCTGCTGTGGAGAAGCAGCTTAATAATTCTTCAAAAAAATGAACATAGAGTTAGTATATTTTGCTGCAATTTCAATCTTATGTATATTCCTTGAAGTATTGAAAGCAAGGTCTCAAACAGATATTTGAACAATCCAGTTGACTAAAGTATTGTAGCTAAAGGGCAGTTCAAAAGTTCACTAGTAGTAAAATGGGTAAACAAAGTAATATAACTATTATAGAATGAGAAAACAATTTTGACTCTGCTCCAACATGGTTGCATTGGAAAAATGTTGAGAGGAATATGTGACAATGCAATATACATGATTTGACTTATGTAAGTGGAATCCATAATAGTATATGATTCCACCTATGTAAATTACCTAGAATGGTCAAACATACAGACACAGAAAAGTAATGTAAAGAAGTGGAGGAATGAGTATAAGGAGAGGCTTTGTTTAGTGCTATTTTGGGGAGAGGTGTCAGAAGACCAGATTACAACTGATTTGGTTTAACAACCTAATTGACTTTTTATTTGTGATTCCAGAATCAAGCAGTACTACATTATTCTATAAAACAATATTCCAGTGAACTGAGCAGAGCAAGTTGGCTTTATAAGCAGAAAAAGGCTGAGACAAGCAAAAATAGCAAACCAAAGCAGATTCATTATTATAAAGTGAGACTTTTTGTACAGGCTAAAGCATTGGGGACTGCCCTGTTATACCAGCTATTTGGCCTAGTGGGGATTTGTCTAGTATCTCTCTCTTGCTTCCTCAAAAGTCAGAAAAACAGCTAAGTTTCAGAGGTTGGACAAGAGCTCAGTCTAAACCAGTGGTCTCCTATAATTATATTAGGAGTTATTATTTAGAAGATTATTATTTATAGTAGACTTTCTATGTTGTGATGGTGAAAAAGTTCTGTAAATAGAAATACAACATTGTGAATGAATGAATGAACTTAATGTCACTGATTTATAATCTTTAGAGGGGTTTAAATGTTAGGGTTGTTTTTTTGCCAGTCCTGGGGCTTAAACTCAGGGCCTGAGTACTGTCCTTGGGCTTTCTCAAAGCTAGTGCTCTACCACTTAAGCCACAGAACCACTTCCAGCTTTTTGTTTGTATGTGGTACTGAGGAATTGAACCCCAGCCTTTGTGTATGCTAGGTCAGCATTCTACTACTAGGCCAAACTTCCAGCCTTAAATGTTAGATCTTTTATTTTGTGAATTTTACCACAAAAAATCATATACATTGGGGGAAAATCATAATAGAGAAGAAAGATCTATAAGAAAGAAGGCAGTATTTTGGAAGGTAAGAGGAAAGAGAGTTAGAGAGCTAAACTTCCTAGGACTCAGACAAGTATTTCAAATGCCTCAGATATTCTGAATGAATACAAATAATTTATGGCATGTGATGTGGTAGTTGATTATGTCGGGGTTTTTAGTCCTTGGTCCCGACCTGCAGGAGGGATAGAGAGAACACCCCCCCACACACACACACCCAACCAGGACAAGCTGAGAAAGGAGAGGGCTGACTGACAGCCGGCACCCAGCCCTCCCTCACCTGAGGACAATCAGATGAGTCAGGGAGACCTGTCAAGGCAGGAAGTACATTCAACTAACATAGGATGTGGGAGACTATCTGCACAATGGTGGGCAGGGCAGGGAAGGTACTCTCACTATAGGTAAAGAAGGGGAATCACACGCTGTCTGAGAGGGTGGAAGGGTTCAGGGTCTATCCCAGAAGTGGCCTTAATTTACATCACAAACCATAGCCATGCCTTCCAACCAGGCGGCAGTCACCATCTCAGCCAGGTGTGGTCCCAAGACCAGGAAATGAGCACTGGGCCATGAGTTAGGCCTCCTTTTCTACAGCATAGGTTTCCATTTCCTTGATGTGACATGCTCCAGAGATTACAGAAGTTAGATAATGGGAGGGATAAAAGACAAAGAGAAATCTTTCAAGGAGAGTAGGATTTGTAGCTGTCAGTGAAGCTTTATTCTGTATAGCATTGGATGGACAATTTCTTGAGACAGAGTGGATTTCCAGATAAGATTCCTGGATATGTGACAGGGATTGGGCCTAATAACCCCATGTTAAATGAAAAATACTGTAAGTGCACAATGCACTTATTACCCTTGCTGACCCGACAAGGTGACAATGTCTGGGACATACTTCAGTGTGACTTGGTTCCATTCTGTGTGATTGAGTAACTGGGAGCTGCAGCCTCGGTTACTGTTAGTGTCTGAAGAAAAGATCAAATCTCTGTTTTCTTAACCTAGCAAAAGATAGAGATTTAAAGTAAAAGAACTCTGAGCAGAACAATGGTTAAGATCATCTTTAATTGAAGAACGACTGCAATGAGTCAAAAGGTGTGTGTGTGTGTGTGTGTGTGTGTGTGTGTGTGTGTGTGTGTGTGTGTGTGGCTTTGGTTTTTAGGAGCAGAGAAGTTTCCAGAGCAAACAGTAGAGGTGGAAGTAGAGGCAGAGATAGAGGCCTCGAGGACTGCTGACTACAGTGTCTCAGTTTTGATGTAGTCCTGGCTTTGAAGTAACTGAGCTCATGATTTGGTTGAAATTGTAGCTAAAATTAGCAGGTGTCCAAATTAACTGGTATCACTTGCTGTAGCTATATCTTCCTCACATTTGAAGTGATCAGAGCATCAGATACTCCATGTTTTCCATGTATTTTATTTTATTTTAGAACTTATTTTCATTAAAAATATAATGAAATAAGTGATAGTCTTGTGTTCTAGGTTTGGACTTTTTGAGTTAAATGTGGATTCTTTTCATTAATGGATAAAATTTGACCCATTTTCTTTGTCAAGTTTCAGTTTATGTCAAATGTAAAAATAAGAATGATAGGAACTCATCATAATGGATTGGTTTAAAGATTAAAAGAAATTGTTAAGTATAGAAATCGGTTGATAAATAGCTCTTCCTTCTTCCCTTTCTGGTCCCTTTTCTCTTCCATCGTCTCTTCCTTATCCTCCCTTTCCATCCTCCTCTTCCTTCTTCTGTTTCTTACCCTTTTTCTTGATTTCTCCTCACTTCTTGTCCTCTACTTCAATGTAGAGGACAAATCAGGGGAGGTAAAGACATTTCCCAAACCAGACTTCTCTGTCCTTAATATTCCAAATGCATTTCCTGGATTTATAAATTAGCAATATCTGTCAACTTGCAAGGAATTCAGAAAAGCAAGCCCTGTCCAAAAGTACTTCATTGGTGCTATGACAAACTCCTTACCATTGAGAAGGGTGGTAGGGTGGTGAGTCTCTGGTCAGCTGCTTTAGCTTGATATTTAACCTACCCCCTGCTTTGGAACTGTTTCTTATCACACTCACACTGAAACAAATCAAAGGATAATGAAAATGACATGGATACAAATTGCCTCAGGCGTGACTATTCTTAATGTTTCTTACTCAGAATGGGAAAAGAGTAATACATTTTTCTTAAGTATGTTTCATCCTTGTCTGGTAGTGAAGATATCTCTCATCTAGAGAAATCACTTAAAATAAAGGCACACTCAGCATGCACACAGAGCAGATTGTTTATGTAGAACCGGTAAGTCAGTTTGTTAGCAGGCAGACCGAGAACATGTTGGTAAAGTAACATATTGGTAAACATATTGGTAAAATAACTACAATGAGCTGGGAATGGAGTTTAATTAAAAGGAAGCAAGCATCATGCTGACTACAGACTTAATGAAGATAATAAAGGAAATAAACATGCAGTGGCCCTCAACAAATAGAAATTTTAAAAAAGTTGTAAAATTAGTTAAGTGGGAATTTTGATGGAGATAAAGAGCAATTCCAGTCAAAGTCTATGAGAAAATGGATTTTTGGTTGTGATTTAATGTATAATTGGGCTTTTCTTTAGGGCCAAAATTTTCTCTAGTGACAGAACAAGAGCTAGGAAAATGAGAGTGGATGGCCACCCAGAGACAGGGGAAATGGGAAGGTACGGCATGAAGGAATCTGAAGCTCATGTGTCACGTGGATGGAAAAGCCCTAGTAGAGAGAAATTGCACTGGAGATGAATGGGTAGTAAGCAATAGACCCTTCAGTGGGAAGAGGCCAGAGTGAACACCAATAGCACCAATAAGAAGAGAGAAAGGGCTCCAGAGGGTCAGAGGACATCAAATCAACTTCAAGGACAAAAGATATTTACAAAGTCGAGATAGGTGATAATGGATACAAGATTTAGACATTCATTATTCATTCATTGAATAAATAAGTGACCTCTAGAATGAACCACTTCCTCTTTCTCCTAAAATTATGGGTTAAGGCCAAGCTTTTAGGGAAAAGGGGAGTCTTATTTTATTAGGTCACTTTTTCATGAATTACCAACCCTGTCCAGCCAAGCCAGGAGCTCACACTGTATCTAACCAACTGCATGTAGTGCATAGGAGGAAGATGGCTCAGAGAGCTAAGATTGTCCTCCCTGCCATTGCTTCTTCCTCTGCTTTCTCTGACTGCTTCATCTTGCTTAGTGTTTCTAATTTGATGCTAATTTCAGGAAACATTTTCCATTCATAAAATGCAAATGTATTCACTGCTCACTCTCTTACTAATATAATCTTCTCATTGAAGTTTACACTGTCATAGAATTCTCACAAGTCTAAAAGGAGCTCTTGAACATTCATTTTAATTTCTTCTAAGCAACACTAATGAATTCCCTGAATAGAATAGAGTCTTATGGCTTTTTAATTGATTGTTTGGGAAGAAACTTACAGTTTCTAAAAGATCAGGATCTTCTCTATTCAAAACCCCTCTGAGTTGAAAAAGATGTGTGTTTTGGTTTTGGTTTTTTAAAGTTCTGGATCTCTTGAATCCAAAAAAAAAAAAAAAGAGCTTGAAGTCATTCTTGCTGGGAAGAATTTAGAGTCACAGTAAAATTCTCATAGTCACTCTCACATCAGCTCTGTGGCAGGAATTTCCCTCTGCTGGGCCTGAACACCCCCCCCCCCCCCACACACACACATACACACACACACCCTGCCCAGTCTGTTGTATTCATGCAGCAAAAATAAGCGATCATCCTTGTCAAAGGCCCTCACCTGCCTCACCAGAAGACTTCTGGGGATTCTTGCTATTTCCTAATGTTTCTAAATTTGGCATCTAACACAGAACGTCTATGACAAAATGTAGCTCCTAGTCATTTGTTACATATAAGTTGTTGAGCAAGCACTTTAAAGCTCATTATATGTATCATGAAAATGAAATATTGAGGTAGCTATTATAATTATCTCCATTCCCCAAATGAAGGCATTGAGATAGTGAAAAACTCACACTATAGCAACAGTAGAGCTGGGATTCCTAAACTGAAGATGAGACTGCAAAGGGACTGCCAAGATTGGTGTATGGCCTCCAGATTTGGGACTAGTATGTTTTGTCATTATTACCACTGTTGTTTTATTCTTCTTCTTGGATAGGTGATCCTTACACTGATTTTATTTTTCTACTTGTACTACTGGTCATCTGTTTTCTCCAAGAGTACAACAGGCTCTTGAAAAGCATACTTGGTTAAACTTCAAATTCTTGACCACTCAGAGGCTATCAATGACAAGATCTAGTAGATGCAGCCTCTGTGGTATGCTCAGGCTTCCCTGGATAGTAGAAGGAAAAGGATGGCTTTACTGTGCTTGGGGCTTCTATGCCAGAGGAAGTGGGTCTGTCTAAACCTCTAACAAGTGATGTGCTTCCTCTTCATATGCCAGGTTCTTATCCTGATATATCATCTGGCTCCCCTAGGTGTCATCAGCCTTTCCTTTCCCTGTTTGTCTATGGCCATTTCTACTGCCATCTTTCCATTTCCTAAGTTGTCCCTGCTATCTCAGCCTTTTCTTGTGCTGCTCCAGGAACTGTGGCTTTTAGGAAGTTCACTAAGACCAAAGAATATGATTAGAAAGGCTTTAATTTTAGTCTCATCTAACCAAAGACATGGGTTTTTGTCCTTAGCCTCTAGTGCTGGGGCTTAGATGTGGTTTGAGTGTGTCCTTCGAAGATTCATGTACTGGAAGTCTATTTCCCAGTGTAGCCATGTTGAAGTGGCTCAAACTTTAAGGTGTATGGCTTAATGCTCAGTAATTGAGTCCTAAGGGCTCTACTCTTTGATGGCATTAATGATCATTTCTGGGAGTGAATGCAAGAGTGACAACTGGCCCCTTCTTCATGTGGCTAATTTTGTTAACTTTCCACGAATCCAAGTCATAAAAAGACAAATTTACTCCCTAAATTCCCAGCCATTATGCCAAATGTGTTACCAGGATTTTCGGGTAGAAAATTGGCCTAAGTCCTTATGTCTAACAAAAGAAGACTTTAGGTAAGACTTGAACATAGTAAAGATGATGGTAGAAAAGAAATATGGCAGAGAAAGAAATCATGTATAAATATAAATCTGGTATAAATATGCCATGGAAAGTCAGCCCATCTCAACTATTTTTAGCCATTTTTATAGTTTCAGAGATTGGCCTGAACCTGGATCCTTGAAGGTGATTTTCTGCTTAACATGTCTCTTTTTTCATTCCTATAAAAGCACAAAAGCTTTAGAGACCTATCCTTATTTCCTCATTCTTTTGTCCTTATTTTCTTCCCCCCCTACCCCCCTCCTCTCACATTTCACTGTCAGGCAGATTTTGGCTAATCAGCTTCTATGTGCCAATTGTATAGGCCTCATTTCCCTGACCAAGTTTCCTCTAACTGCTACCAGTTTCCTGTCCATTTAACTACAACATCTGCATTTATCTTATCTTTACCTACTTATCTATTTTCTCTTTATTTACTTACTTATTTACTTTTGTTGATAATGGGGCTTAAACTCTGAGCCTGGGTGCAGTTCCAGAACTTTTTTGCTCAAGGCTAGGGCTACACCACTCTGAGCCACAGTTTCAAGCCCAGTTTTCTGGTAATTAATTATAGGTAAGAGTCTCCCGGCTTTCCTATCCAGGCTAGCATTGAACCTGGATCTTTAGATCTCAGCCTCTGAAGTAGCTAGGATTGCAGGTATGAGCACCTAATCTTTTTACTTTATAAAGTATGTAACATTGGGTATTTTCCTATGGCCACAGAAAATGGAGTTTTAGATACTGGAAGAAAATCAAATATCTCAATATTTTTGCTTCCTAAATTCAGTCTTTATACCCTCGAAAGTAGTATTCTTGTTTTTCATATATTTTTGCACAGAACATTTGAACAAAAATCTTAAGCTTTATTAACTAAGAAATATGTACTTTTTCTCCCAGATGTATTACAGAGAAGGACACTGACAGAGTCACTGACCCTTGAAAGGCTACCACTCACAACTTGGACTTTGGAGAGTCTGTAGCTGATCGGTGTTACTTATTCACTAATGTCAGTATTAAAGGCCATTTCCTCTACTTTATGATTTTGGCTGGCAAAAAAAAAAGTAAGAAAGAACGAAAAAAAATCCCATAGACTTTCTCTTCTCTGTAGTTCCTTTAATGAGCTTTAGGGAAGGTGCTAGGCACATATACAGCAAGATATCAACATTAAAAAAAAGAGGAGCCATTCCCAACGACTCAGCCCAGACATAGTTACCGTACATCTCTAGTCAGAAAGAAAAGTGCTGGAAATAATTTTCATCATATTCTTTCCTAATGCTATTATTGTTAATTTAAGACTGCTGTGTGATTGCTTTGTGACTGATTGTGATAAAAATGATTAATTAAAGTGGTGTGATTGAGAGCCAGGATTTTAAGCATAGGATAAAGACGAATGCTGTGTGATTGATGAGGTTAGGTAAAAACCCTATAATTTATAAATGCATATTATCTATCTCTATCTTCAGGAAGGCTTAGAAACAATGGGCAGTGCTATAGTGATGAAAACCCGTAACACCCAAATTGTAGTCATTATATATCATTCATCACTCAAAGGAGCCAAAGCTTCTTGGAAAAATGGCTGATTATAGGTCTGTAGCTGGAAATGTACAATTTGAGCCCGTACTTTTTGTTTCACTGGAAAGCAAGGAAGCCACTACAGAATGACAAGATCATGTCAGAGACATGCAGGGGCCAAATGCAGTGGGTTCCACTAACTGAAAATGGGGAAACTCAAGCAGCAATAAATTCCATAACTGTAGTAAGTACACCCCATCAAATATACCTAAAACCATGATTTCATAACAAAATACTAAACAAAAGAAGATAGGAAAACTGATTTACCTCAGCGAAGGTCGTTTGTAGATAAATTCACTTTTTTGATAATGGATGAGAATTAAGTAAATACTTAATTCCTTTCCTAAACCAGAGTTTAGCTTATGAGTTCCTATACAGGAAGTAAGCATAGTATATGCAGTTACCACAATTAATTGATAAAAGGTACAATTTATTCTCTTAGTAAAGAGAAACTGTAGGAACATTCCTAAAAGTTTTTACAACTAATACAGTATCTAGAAATGATATACAGAATGTTACTATTTTACAAACTCCTAATAAATTAGTGCCTATAGGTTAACAGCTGATAAGAGCCTCAGTAAAAGACAATTAGATGCTGCATGCTACCTGACTGGATGAAAATCTGATTGATTTTTAAGTGTCCAGGCATAGCTGCAATTTACTGAAATTGCAGAAATGCCTGAAGTTTGATTTTAACAGCACAAAAACAAAAAAAAAAAGATGAAAAAAGAAAAAAAAGACAAACGAAGATGAGAAATGGACCACCAGAAACCACTCAACAAAATTCATATTTTGGAAACTCTATAGAACACATTTTGAAATTTGTTCTACAAATAAATTAAGATAGAAAGAGAAACAAAGGAGATATTAAGAATATAATTGACTAGAAAATTGATTATTAAAATTATTGATAATTTAAATGTAGTAAAAGTATTAAAATTATGTTTATAGAATGAATCCTTGTTGATATTTATTAAATAATTGGGGGACACTGAGCATGGATTACACATAACTATCAGTGTTTAATTTTCTAAAGGGGCCTATTGCAGATTTTATTTATTTATTTTTTTGTCAGTCATGGGCTATGAACTCTGGGCCTGGGTACTATCCTGGAGTTCTTCAGCTCAAGGTTACTGCCCTACCCCTTGAGCCACAGCACTCCTTCTAATTTTCTGGCAGTTAATTGGAGATAAGAGTCTCATAGACTTTAGTGGCCAGGCTGGCTCTGAACCTCGATCCTCAGATCTCAGCCCTAGTAGCGAGGATTACAGGCATGAGCAACCATGCCAAGCTAGTATTTCTGTTTTGAAAGAAAGATGCAGAACTATTTAAAGAATAACTGTCCTGATGCGTTTTATTTTTAGATCGTTCTGAAAAGTATTGATACATATGTGTGTATTTTAACTTTTAATAAAAATTGAGAAAAGATATTATTTTAGTGACATATAATAAAACATGCTGTGAAGGGTGCTGGTGGCTCATACTTATAATCCTAGCTACTCAGGAGGCTGAGATCAAAGGTTCATGATTAGAAGCCAGCAGGGGCAGAAAAATGTGTGAGATGCTTATCTCCAATTAATCACTAAAAACCCAGAAGTGGAGCTATTACTTCAATAATAGAACACTACCCTTCAGCACAACAGCTCAGGGACAACACTCAGGTCCTGTGTTCAAGTCTTAGAACTAGCATAAAAATAAATAAAACATGTTGAAGGGCTAAGTGTATGGCTAGTGGTACAGTGCTTGCGTAGCATGCATAAAGCTCTGGATTTGATTCCTGGGTACCACATACACAGAAAAAGCTAGAAGTGTTGCTGTGGCTCAAGTGTAGAGCACTAGCCTTGAGAAAGCTCAAGGATAGCATCCAGGCCCTGAGTTTGAGCCCGAGGACTAGCAAAAAATGTTGAAAATGTCTATCTATCTATCCATCCATCTATCTATCATCTATCATCTATCGTTTATCTATCTAATCTCCAGAAGGTGATAACTCATAATTGTAACCCTAGCTACTGAGGTTCAAAGACAGCCCAAGCAGACATATATGAGAGACTCTTATTTCCAAATAACTATTGAAAAGCTAGAAGTAAAGGTGTGGGCTAAGTCATAGAGCACCAGCTTTGAATTAAAAAGTCTACTAAGAGTTCAAGACCATGAATTCAACCTGCAGTACCAGCACATACAAAAGAAACCACCCCCACCCCCACCCAGGGGCCGGGAGCATAGCCTAGTGGTAGCAAGCGCAAAGCCCTGGGTTTGAGTCCTCCATATCACATACATGGAAAAAGCCAGAAATGGTGCCGTGGCTCAAGTGCCAGAGAGCAAGAAGTGTCCAGTGACAGTGCCTAGTCAATGAGTCTACTTCTAAGAATAAGAATGCCATTGTGGCTCTGCCTGTTTTCTGTCTCACATCATGAAGCCTACACTGTCTGCTAGGTCACTTTTGGAAACTCAAAGATTAATTAGTTAAAAAGAAAAATGACGGTACCTTGTAGAAAAGCACAGTCATGGAATCAAGGTCTATACAAGTTACAAAGGTAAAACCTGCCTGAAAATGAAATGGGAACATAAGACTGGAAAAAAATGAGGAAGAAAGACAAACAAAAAGATAAGGAAATAAGGATGAGACACTAAATTGTTGGTGCCTTTACAGGAAAAAGAAAGGAGATAAAATAATCTGAAAAACATCTTCTAGTAACTCAGTTCCTCCTTTGAACCCAAAGCCAATCTCTGTAGCTATGAAGATGGCTTGAGATAGTTGACATGGGCCTTCTCAAGGTATATCTCTGCCACATTCTCTCTTTGCCAATCACATTGATTTTCTACAGACTTTTCTGTTGCCTTCATTGTATGTTTGTGTCTTCCCCAAAGTCTTCCTTTGCCAGAGTTAAGAATGGAGCCCCCCTAAATTTCTGGCAACATATTTGATACATTGACTGGGAATTTAGGGATTTTGTTTATTTGTCTTATTCTGAAACAAATTTGTAGGAAGGTAACAATAGGAAGGAACACAAAGGAAAATAAATCAATAAGTGTGCTTGATTAGTATCATTCTCATACCTACATTATAAAAAATTCCCATTAGTTTTTTCCACTAATGATTTTAACATCTATCAGTGAACATGCCTAGATCCATTATTTTATTGATTTTCAATTCTATTTTGATTTTTGCATTCATAAACTACAATTCTTCTAAGAGGGGATTTATTTCTCATCAATTATGGCTACTCTGAAGTAACAAAATGGGGCAAAATTGTATAATTTAATAGTTCTTTATTTGTATAGTCTGTTTACTTGTGTACTTACAATAGCTAAAAGTATACAATAATTTGTATACTTATAAAATAATAATGAATTCTCAAATTATATATTAATATTCTTAACAACTAGTTCTATTGAACATTAAATTGACTAAGAATTCATAGAGGGCTGGGAGTTTGGCCTAGTGGTAAGTAAGAGTGTTCGCCTAGCATACATGAAGACTGAGGTCTGATTCCTTGGTACCACATACATAGAAAAAGCTGGAAGTGGTGGTGTGACCCAAGGACAGTGCTCAGGCCCTGAGTTCAAACCCCAGGACTGGCAAAAAAAAAAAAAAAAGAATTCACAGAATTGCATATGTCAAAATTTGGTGTGTTTAATTGGTTTCAAATGTTACTCATTTTACATGCAAATTATTACAGGTTAGGTTGGTAGAGGTGTCTTCAGCAAGTGAGTGTTGCTTTTATGATTTTTAAGCATATTCTTTGGAAAAAATCTTAAACCTATACCTTTGTGACATAACCCTTTTTTCCTATTTCTTGTTTCTGGTACAATTACAGGTTGTAGATGGCTTGTATCACCTGCCTAGCTCTGGTATCTGGCAATTATCAAAGGTTCTTTTTGGTAGGAATATGTATCCATAGATTAGATTTTAAAGTTCAAAGATGGTTGATAACTAAAATCAAGGCCATGTATGAAATTTATTAAGATTTAGAGGCTGTGTGCGTGTGTGTGTGCGCGTCTGTGTGGGTGTGTGTCCTGGGACTTAGGCACTGTCCCTGAGCTTCTTTAGCTCAAAGCTTCACTCTGCCACTTGAGGTTCATTTCTGGCTTTTTGGTAGTTTATTGGCAGTAAGTGTCTCAAGGACTTTCTTGCCTGGGCTGGCTCCCAACTGCAACCCTCAGATCTCAGTATCATGGGTAGCTAGCCTTATAGGCCTGAGCCACTGGCATTTGGCTCCAGAGGTTTTCTTCAACATAATCAGGATAAATATTTTTGTCCTATGTAAAAGCAAAGGCCACATAAGAAAGAGTTCCATGACATCTTGAAGATGTCATCAAGAATTATGGTGCTGGGTGGGTCTTGTGACCAATAAGAAATTGGCTATTGGCATAAAAAGCAAGGCAGACATGTGGTTGTGATTTCTTCAGTGAGGAATTGATGTCAAGTAATGAGCCATTTATTTTTAATATTTTGCAAATCAAGCCTGAGATGAAGTTCTGATGGTTAGTTTGAAAGAAGCTGGATTGAGAAGACAGGAGAGTATTTACATCTAGATATCACCAAGAAGGAAAGCGCATATATCCATACGTGGACTTTCATGATAGCTTCACTAAAAATAACCAAACTTAGAAATGACCAACCTAGTCACACTAAGATAAATGGCTAAAAAGTCATTTGTATGTATAATAAAGCATTAACTTCAAATAATAAAATTTGCAGGTTGATACACGGATGGCATGAATGAATCTCAAAAACATGGTACTAGATTTCTGAGCTTGGTTCATATTGTTCGTGTGAAATGCTAGTATTTGAAAAACTAAAATAAACTAAATAGAAGTTATCCCAAATAGGGGTAAGGAGTAGAGCAAGAGATCGACTATGACCATGAAAAAACTATTTCAGGTAATGAAAGTATTGCACACCTGGTAAAGGTTATGCAGAGGTGTGCATCTTCTGACCTCAAGTGGAACACTAAAAATCAATGCATTAAATGCTAAGCCAGTTACAGATCTTGATTGGAAAAAAAGAAAAATGTGTGCCCACCTGATGGCTGCTACATGTGATGGGGTCTTCTCTGTGAAAACCCTTCAGAAGCATAAAAGAGGCCTCCCAGGACTGTTTATCTGAAGGACAGGAGCTAGGAATATTTGAATACTCACTTGTCTCCTCTGATCTCAAGAGATGTTAAACTTTGTATATGTCTGAGCTGAATGCACATCAACCATAACCAAGCTTCTTTTGACATTGAGCCTTTACACAAGTATAATCCAACCCACAGGTAGAGAATGTGATAACTTGCAAGGCTGAGAACACCTATGGCAAAGGTAGCACAATGATATCCCGGGTACTCTCATTTTCTGTAGCAGTCACTTTTTATGGAGACAGCATAGTGTAGAGATATCAGATGAGGTTCATGTTTTCAAACTCACTTATCAGGTTTTCATTTTTACTTTGCTCGTGACTTGGATGAGTTGCCTAAATTTTCTGAAAGGGTGCTATCAAGTGAAGAGGAGCATTTATACATACTTTAATGAAATCTGATAAAAATTACTGTGGGTCCTTAATGTAGAATATGTGAATTCTAAATATTTGAGAAGTACATTCTACCTAGAATAAATAACCAAAGTAATTTTGAATTGACTTGTTATTTCCCATAAATATTCATAGAGATAATATCTAGCTTGATTTTACATTTAACTATTATGAATAAAGCTAAAATGAATACAAGAGATGAGATATCCCTCCAGCATCTTATTTTATTTCCTTTGGACATATACTCATCACAGAAGAGTTGTATTTTCAATTTTTGGATGAATTTTCATATTATTTTCCATGTCTGTGAGGTAGGATAGATAGGTGAAGTGACATGGAAATTAAATTCTTTAGTTAAAACTAGGAAGTAAACTAAAAAAATAAACAAAACATAACAAAAGGTAAGGTACTTCTCTACTATGCTCTGTCTTTAATGTTTACTTACAAGATTAGGAGGGGCTAGCTAAATCTTCCCTCTCAATCAAAATAGTAAAAATCGAGAACTCTTTATGAGTGGATAGAGACAGAAAGAATGAAAGGCTTGTCTGGCAAAATGATGTCCTGAAAAAATAATGTTTTCTGGTCATCTTAGGCCAAATGCCATAGAATATAAAGAGATATATTCCCATTCTTCCACAACTGCTGCATGTATTACATGTAAATACCTAGAAACCATAAAAACGATATTATAACTTTTGCTGTAATTAGTCGCCCGCGCGGGGCGTGCGCACGCGCACACACAGACACACACACACACACACACACATACACACACACACACACACACACACACACACATACATATTTTGTCAGTCCTGGAGCTTCAACTCAGAACATGGGCACTGACCTTAGACACTTCTTTCTCAAGGCTAGTGCTCTGTCACTTGAGCCACAGCACCACTTCCAGCTTCTTCAGAGTATGTGGTACCAAAGAAACTAACCATGGTTTTGTGCATGCTGGGCAAGCACTCTACCACTAGGCTTTACTCCTGGCCCTCAGTTACATATATTTTAAAGAAATAAAAAATACTTTTGCCTCACAAATTTACTATTTTAGTTAGGTAGCTCCTTTTTAAGAGAAAAATTTTAAATACAAAAAAATATTTGGTTGAAAGTAACCATGACCAGGCTATAGGATTCAAATAATATCAGAGGTTAATGAAATGAGGGAAATAATTTTATTATAAAGATGAGTTATGATTCTTGGCATTACATCAATTCCCTGGCTATTCTGAGAAACTAGATTCTTAGCTCACAATGAGACAAAATAGATCAGGAAAATTGAATCATGGGAAAGAGCAGCCAGAAATTTAGAGACATTGTATAAACAAATAGCTTAATTAAAAACTACCAGAATCATTTTCTTTGTTTACATTTTATACTCACTCAATTAGCTGTAACATTCTGTTAAAAAATAAAAGGAAAAAAGTATTTTGTACATGACCTGTCTGCTTGTCCAAATAATTACAATTAGTGTGCTCTGAGAACCAAATAATGATATCTGAAAGAAACACACTTGCCAAGCACAGTGGCTCACACCTGTTATCCTAGCTTCTCAGGAAGCTGAGATCTGAGGATCAAGGTTCAAAGCCAGCCCAAACACAAAAGGACCTGAAATTCTTATCTCCAGTTAACCTCTAGAAAATGAGAAATGGGGCTTGGCTCAAGGGTAGGGTGGTAGCCTTGAGCTGAAGAGTTCAGGAACAGCACCCAGGTTGAGTTTAAGTCCCATGACCCAAGGAAAAAAAAAAAGAAAAGAAAAATACACACTTATCCTGAAAGAAAATCCTTGGGAAAATAACTCTTCAGGACATAAACAGTTTGTACAAGGGTATGCAAAAAGAATTTTCATGTTTATATCAGAAGTAGACATGTGCCTTGGGGTGAGCAACGGACAGAATCCATCTTTTGTTTTAACTTCCATTCGAACATCTGCATCATAATGTCTAAATCTAATATGGTGTAGACAAACCTTAAAATCTCTGGTCCAAACTGAAAAAAAAAAGAGCGTAAAAGCAAGAAGATTAAACAAACCAGGTTATCTTATCAAAGGAGAGCACTTACCTAAGCCAAACTCCCAACCCACTTTCTCAGGCTGATTTTAGAGTTCTTGGTGCACCTGCTATCAGATATGACAGCACCTAGTCTGGATTATGTGCTGTCTTTGCTTTAAATAAAATTATATTTTTACAATGATATGTTCTAAAACATTTTCATTTTGACATTACAAAGTTGGTATCCAATAGTCAAATAACTCCTTCCAGTGATTGGCAGGCTCCCTTGTCAGAAAGAAACTCACTAACTACCAAGGTGTGTTCTCAGGAAAGCCTAGTCTGTCTTAGCAGAGCGAGAGGGCTACAATGGAGACACAGATTGTTCCTTTAACATCCAAGAACTCATCGCTTCTAGTGATCACCTCCCCCCTCCACCAGGATCTGGGATCAGTAGAATAATGAGGGTGAGTGTGAAGCCAGACCATCTTATTTGCCTGTGGCAGCATCTTACGTGGAGAAAGGGCTTTCTCAGCAGGAAATCAATGGTAGGCTACTTGCTGTGAAACCTGTATGATTGTATGTTAGGTAAATCTGACACTTGGTGTACTCTGAGTTGATTTGTGGCAGTCACACTATGTAATATAGTCTGGTAACTTAAAAGCTCCTTTTGCTGGGTCTCAAAATTAAAAGTTGGACATACAACTGGGCATCTGTGCTCTCTGATCTGAGTTATATTCTGATTGCAGTCACATTACAGTCACTTTGGGTAATTGAGTCACCAGTAAGTTTCTTGTGGAAAAGGGCAAACCTCCCCTCAAACATCAATGCCATCATCTTATCATCTAAAACAAAACAGCCCCAAACTCAGGAGACCACCTGCACAGGAAACATGCTCCTCTTCCAATAGTAAAGTGATAATAATATCACCGGAATTCTTACAAAGACTGAAATAACAATCAACTAGGCCATACTTTGACTAGAATCATTTTAACTATGCATTTCTCTCTTTCCTTGCTCCAATTCTCCCTGTTTAAATTGAAGCCAATATCTGTAACCTCTAAGTCAGCTGAAGGTGTAGAGAAGGGTTGTCTTCTCATGGCAAACATATGATAAACCTTTCTCTATTCTTTACTATGTGTCTTTATTTGGTGTATGGGAGCAAGAGCCCAGATCTAATGTGAGTCTCTGGGCCTGGGTCTAAAATCCCAATTTCAGCACTACTTTCTAGGCTGCCCAGAGGATTCCATGAATGTCTAGCTCTGCTCCTAGTCTTTTTTGGAATCCCTCACTTCTTCCTTTTAGTTCTCACCAGCCAGGAGTAGAAAAGAGAATCCTAACTCCATTTAGACTTTGGACAACATATTCCTGACCCCAAGTGCGGTCTGCTTCCTTCTCACTTCTGATTTTCTCCCGAACATCTCCACCTGTCACTTGGGAACTCTCTAACCTTAGATTTTGATACATTAGTGTTCTCAAGTGTTTACAGCCACAGGCAGCAAAGGATACTGCTCTTCCATAAGTTCAAGACCGGATTTGATGATGTAAAGTCAACCATCCTGTGTGAGGTTTGCTATGGAATAGAGCACTCAGCTTTACTCAGATATTATCCTCTTGTTTACCCTTGTGGCCTTAGCTGAGAGCCTGCCTTTTCTGAGTTATAGCTTTGCTTATTTAAACAGTGACAGGGCTGGACTGGTTCTCACTGGCTGCTTCTGGGTATATGACTGAATGGTGACACTGACAGAAAGTAAAATTTCTGCCTGGAGGGGATAAATTTCCCTTATAGCTCTTTCCTACAACACTCGTAAGCACAGGTGCTAAGGATTAGCACTAGTTGCCACTCAGCCTCTAGTTCCAGGAAGCACTTTTGTAATGATCTCTGGAAGGCTTACCAGGGCCCCAGGGCATAGACTTCCCATCGCCAAGGCTGGTCCTGCCAGAGCTATTACTGAATGCCCAACTTGTCAAGCACAGATGGCTGCTGAATCCCCAATAAGAAAGCATAATTTGAAGGAATTTTAATGAGCAAACAATCTGGAGAATAAATAAGAATTAAAAACAATCTTAACCCTGACAGGTATGAGTCCAGGTTGCTGTTTGAACAAATAGGAAGCCCAGTGTCTTTTTTATCCCCCAATCCTGGGGCTTGAACTCAGAGCCTAAGCACTGTCTCTTTGCTCTCTCAAGGCTAACATTCTACCATTTGAGCCGCAGCACTACTTCCAGATTTTTCTGTGGCATGTGATACTGAGGAATCGAAACCAGGACTTTGTTGATGCTAGGCTAGCACTCTACCACTAGGCCATGCTCCCAGCCCCCTCCCTTTTATTGTTAGTCCTAGGGCTTGCACTCAGGGCTAGGCTAGCTCTCTACCACTTGAGCTGCACCACTTCTGGCTTTTTCTGTGTATGTGTACCAAGGGATCAAACGCAAGGCTTTGCACATGCTAGGCAAGTACTCTACCACCAGGCCACACTCCTGGTCCTGGAAGCCCAGGGATTTGTACTTATAACCATATAAACACCCACTACCTCCCTAAATAGATGTAAGTATAGATACACTGGGATTGAACAACCTTTCTGAAGATCTGTGCTGCCCCAGGTTCATGTGCAGCACTCTATCCCTGTGCAGAAAACAACGCCGAAGGGGTCCATCACTGTAAAACCACAAACTTGTGCACTGGTGAAGTGTGTTCAGAAATCAATTGTCATCATTAGGATCGATTTCAGTAAATTCTAAAATTTGTTTATTTGAGGGGAAGTATATGACTGTTAGGGAATTTCTGCCTTTTATTCCTGCCAGACTTTGGGGTAGGAAAATTGAGTCCTGCTCATGAATCCTTATCCTCCAGCCCATCTGTACCCCTGGTAGGAAGTACAGACACAGACATGCTTTCTACTGTTCATCTAGTTCTCTGCTCAGACTGCTTTGTGTGTCCTAGAGGCTGCAGGGGATGCAGGATGGTGTGAAAGACATAGGGCCTCTGGAGAAGAGCCCCATGCACAACTGCCTCTGGAAGCCTGAAGCCACATAATGGTTATGGGACATAATGGTTATTGTAAGTCCTTTGGAACTGTTAGATGAAGGTGCCAGCCTGGATCCACCTGTCCATCTAGAGACAAGAGCTAATGAGGAGAAGCAGGTCTGCTCTGTGAAGTTATACATCCCCACTTTACCCTATCTAGTCTCCATCTTGGTCCTATGAACTTCACCTTTCTCACTTCACAGCTGCTGCCTGTTGACTTTATGACACCAACCTCTTTTCCAGTCTCAAGAGAATGGTTACCTTCTGAATAGAATATGAAAGGTGTAACCTGTTTGTCTGAACAATATTATCTTTTATCTGGCAAAGGCAATATAGATACCCAAGAACTCACCATGGGGAACTTTGGCTTGCTGATTACCAGGCTGTCTCAAGCTTCTAATTGAATGCCACACCTCTGTTTCCTTGGAGCTCAGGTAGAGGGAAATACTGGGCTGAAGCCACTTGCAAATTGTTTCTGAGTGAGACTGACCATAGGTGGTACATAGAACATCTGAGATGTTCTCCATCCCCACATATCTCCCCTGTTTTGGTACTATTACTATGGAATCTTGTCCCACAGTATATAAAAACTCCTTATCCCATAGCATATAGAAAAACTTCTTTTTATTTACTATAGTTCTTCCAAGTGAATTATCTGTAAATCATTGATGTGTAAAGTATCTGGCACCTCAGTTGATGACTGGATCAACAAGATGTATTTATACATAATGGGCTTCTATGCTGCCATCAGAAAGAACGGCATTACCCCATTTGTAAGGAAATGGAAGACTTAGAAAAAAATCATATTAAGTCAAGTAAGCTAGACCCAAAGGAACATAGGTTCAATGGTTTCCCTCATTTGTCATAATTAGTATAAACCTGGTACTCTGCTAGCAGAGGTTTACAATAAGGCAAAACCCAGATACATAAGGCTGTATAGAATGAGGCTAAATGAAAGGACCTCCAAGATATAACAACAAGAGCTATATAAGGTTTGACTGTTGTTCTTATTGTACTATGTTATTTCTCATCTTACCTTGTTATCTGATATATTGTATGTTTATTTGTTTATTTGAAATAGGATAGGGAAGGGGAGAAAACAAGCTGAGGGGAGGGAAATGGGGACAAAAACATGAAAAGGGGTAGCAATGATTGTTAAGAAATGTACCTTCTATCTGGTGAATATAATGTAGCCCTTCTATTAATTACAATGATAAATAAATAAATAAAATATCTGGCAGGACAAATAAATATTGTTTTATTAACTGGCACTTTTCTGGCTAGCTTGCACTCAGATTTACAAATTGGAATTAATAGCAAATTCTGATTTTCTAGACTGAGGCTCTTTAGACTAGAACAGAAGTCTGTATAGCCTTCTAATCTGCATTTCAGTCCTCCGATTTTAGAACTTGCTACCATACCAACTCTCCTCTTTTCTGCTTCTTGAGGTATTTATTTTCTTTAAAAACTAGTCATAGGGTCAGGAGTTTGGCCTAGTGGTAGAGTGCTTGCCTAGCATGCACAAAGACCCTGGTTGGACTCCTTGGTACCACATACATAGAAAAAACCCGGAAGTGGGGCTGAGACTTAGGTGGTAGAGCTCTAGCCTTGAGAAAATCCAAGAACAGTGCTCAGGCCCTGAGCTCAACCCCAGGACTGGCAAAAAAAAAAGCCAGAAGTGGTGCTCCTTTCATACTCTTGTCAATTGTATACCTTGGGGGAAGAAACCAAGTAACTAGACTATTACAAGAAGGAAAGTAGAGCCCTCCACTAAACACAGGGTTTCTTCATCAATATGTGAAACAAAGTCTAATGGGTCAAGACTCTGGCTTATTTTTAATTTGTTTTTTTTTATTTTTAATTTGTTTTTTATTAAGAAAACAAATTCTGTCCATTAATAAGTGCTTATTGTTTAATGAATGTTTATTACTTACAATTGGGTTTACTTAGAAAATATTTCAACAATAGTTGTCTCTTCTAAAATTAATAAGCACAAAGACTGAGTAATGCACAGTAAGCCATTGTCTCCTGTGACCAAGCATCAATGGTTTCAGAATTAGGACATTTTCTACTTTGTGCCACAGAAGACTACTTAAAAGCTATAAAGAGAGGGTTGGGTGGGGCTAGACTTAGAGACTGACTGAACATGTGCAGTGCTGAGAGCAATGGAGGGAAGAAAGGGCATGCAACCACCTAGTCAGAGTAGCCTGTTCTATGAGGCCCTGTGGAAGAATCCAGCCATGACAGTTAAAGGATGTGAAGCTAGAAAGTAAGCCTGGTGTATATGCCAAGCTTAAACTGTACCATAAATAATAATGACTTTATTTTCCTCCATTGCTAATTAGAAACAATAATATACAAGGAAACAGAAGTTATTTAATGTGTGATTATTCAGTCAGCAATTTTCAAATCATAAATATGGATTGCTCCCAGTTAGCATACTCAAGTCATCTGAAATACAGCACCGTATGCAAATGTGATTGCCACAGCCACATACTGAGATTCTGAAATTAATCTTCCTTCCTCCTTCCCTCTCTTCCTCCTTCCTCCCCTTTCTTCCTCCCTTCTTCCCTCCCTCTCTCCTTCCTCTCTAATTCTTTTCTTCCTTCTCTCCTTTCTTTCTTTCCCTCCCTCACTCGCTTTTTCCCTCCCTCCCCTCCTTCTTTTCTTCCTTCCTTCCTTCCTTCCTTCCTTCCTTCCTTCCTTCCTTCCTTCCTTCCTTCCTTCCTTCTTTCCTTCCTTCTTTCGTTCTTCTCCTTCTCCTTTCCCTTCCCTTTCTCTCTTCCCTTCTCTTTTTCACTTTCACTTCATAAAATTAGTGCTGTGTCCAGTCATTAGTCATTAGCCTTAATCAATAATGGTTCCATGCTGGTGCTTTACTCTTCTACTGATGAAAGGGCTGATGTGGTCAGTAAGTTCTACTACCCAGATGCCCTCAGATCCGAGGTGAAGGCCAAGCCTATTAACAATGGTCTTTGGGGGAGGTAGTAGACCACTCATCTTAGCAGAAGGGAAGCTGACATTGCGATCCCACATGCCAGCCAGTTCCCAGATCCTCATCACCAGCCCTCAGGTTTCTTCTGAGCTATAGATTCTATGTTATAGCCTTCTAGAAACCTCACTGGCATCTCAAAGATAAACTATACAAACAAAAGGCCTAAGGTTGTCTTCTCTAATACTACCTTCCTACTTCAGCCCTTATTATCTTAGAAAATCACCAAGGCACAAATGTAAGAGCACAAGCCAGAAATTGTTCAGCAGCAATGTGAAAGTCATTTTGACACCTCCTTTTCCTTCCTTCTCACTCCTAATGTATAAGTAAGTCCATGTCATTTCTACCTCTGAAACTCATCTGCAATCAGTACCACTGCCTTCACAGGCACTTTGGGGACTAAGCAATAGCATTAATCACTTACATGGCATAAAGGACTGTGCTCTTTTTGGATCCTTTCCTACCTCCCTGAGATTCAGTCTCCATAGAAGTTAAAGTGACCTTTAACAATATATGTCAGATGCCATTTACTTTTGTGCTTAAGACTCATTAGTAGCTTCCCACTGGTTTTACTTAGTCCTGGATTCTCAACCGGGTGTGTGCAGTCCCTGTAGCATGGTCTGTTCTGTTTGCATGCCCTTCCAGCCCCCTGGTCCTCTGCTAGCTGCCATCAGACACTGTTAGCTGCCTCCTCCTCCCTCTCCCTCCTCCTTCCTCCCTCCTCCTCCCCCCTCCTCCTCCTTCTTCTGCTTCTGCCTGGTCCTGGGCTTGAACTCAGGGCCTGGGAATTGTCCCTGAGCTTCTTTGTAATCAAGGCTAGTACTCTTGAGCCATAGTGCCACTTCCAGTTTTTCCTGAGTAAGTTCTTGGAAATAATAGCCTCATGGGCTTTTTTGATGGGGCTTGCTTTAAACCTCAGTCCTCAAATCTCAAACTACTGAATAGTTTAGGATTACAGGCATGACCCACCGGCACCTAGCTACCACTGTCAGGTTCTTGCATTGCAGTCCTGCTGCAGGGTTTTAAAATACCCTGTCATTTCAGTCAGATTGGGGCCTTCTCCCCCTCTTCTAATTTTTTCCATATTTCTTTTCTGAGTTCAGATATATGTCACTCTGAAAGGATAAACTAATCAGAACCCATGACCTTTGGATAGCATATTGGCCTAACAAGCAGAAAACTGGAGCAAAGTAGACATTGCTTCAAACCACCTGGCTTTGCCCTTCTCTGACTCCTGGATTTTACAACCTTCCCAGGACTATGGGGAGAGAATTTTCAGAAAGGACCAGATTAGGAATGAACAACCAATCAGAATATTGTGGGATCACATCAGTAAAAAGCTACCTTGCAGAACAATTGTAATAGGGGCAACCAATTAGAGCACAGTGCACCACTCAGGCTATAAAAACCCCTAAACTAGGAAAGGGAAGGGGGGGACAAAAACCATGAGAAGAGGTATCAATGTGTGAGAAGTAATGCACCTACTACCTGGCGAATGTAAACGTATCCCTCTATACATTACCCTGACAATAAAAAATAAAAAAATTAAATTAAAATAAAAAACCCTAGACTAAGCCATTTATAGGACAAAGTCTACAGATGCACAGAGAAGACAAAGTGGACAGCAAAAGTAACAGTAGCTGAATAAAGTTCTTGACAAACACTCTCCATTATCCTAGACGTTAGCCATCAAATTCTTGAGACAAGAATTCGAGGAGGCACTGCCTACCACTAAGCTGCCTTACCAAGTAGATGTTGTGCAGGGCTGCAACTCTAGTGGTCTCTGCCTGCTGTGGAACCAGAAGATTCATATGGGAGCTCTACCTACTGAGAACAATGGCAGAAAATTTTGTATTACCTACATAATAATGTCATTCCAAGAATGTAGTCAAAGCAGGACGTCAGCCCCATCTGATCCCTCATGTCACCTCTTATAAATGACATTTGAGAAAATAACAGAAAGGGCAAGAAAAAAAAGAGAAATGTTTTCTGAGAAGTGGATGAATAAGCGCCATCACACATTCAACCTTTACCCTTCAGAGGCTTCATGAGTTAGCATTGTAATAGTCCATGCTTCTCCCCAGGATTTCAGGATACTCGGTACTGTTGTACCCTGGTTCAGTTTTACAGGGTTTCAATTGTTCTGTGAGTCTGCGAACATGTGGTTGCAAGGCAGTGAGAAAGAGAATTGCAGCTCCTTGGGTCCTAGATGACAGAAGAAGAGATAAAGTCAGTGAGTAGGCAGAAAGATTAGAACTGACAAACTCCTGTGGGAATTTAGTATTAAATGCCTTTGCACCTTTCATAAGAACAATGCTGTTTATCTCAGAGCAGCTAGACAGGAGCCCCCTACAGTACTGGGGTTGAGTCTCAGCTTTCTCCCCACAGTAGCTCACGTGCATAGTGGAGGAAGCTGGTTGTGTATCTCTGGTGTTTCCTGCATCCCTGAAAGTTCTGTGGATAGAGTTAGTCCAACCAGTTGCAGCAGAAATTGGCAAAATATAAAAATTAGGTGCTGGTTGTTAAATATATTTTGCTTTTTGGAGTGACAGGTGAAGCGACAACCTAGAAGTGTCTGGTTATCCCAGCAGCATTACTGAATCCAAGTGTGCACATGCTATTGTCCCCTGACAAGAAATGGACATGATCTAAATTGCTGAAAATAAGCAAGTCATTGGTTTCTAAAGTAATAAAGCCTCCAGCATGACAAATCCCAGGAGAGCTTGACAGAAACAATGTCTTAGAGTTTTCTCTCTAACCTCAGATACCCATGGGGCTTTTCACCATGCTTCAGTTCTTCTCATTGGGCTTGGATCTGGGAAAAGTTATCCTGATTTCTCTTTGCTTACCTCCCCAGCCCTTACAACTTGGCTTTTGTAGACCAAAAATATCATTTTCTTCTAATGTGTATTTTTCCTTATCCCTGTATGTTGATTTGTATTTTTTACTTGAATAAAGTATTCATCATTCCTGTGCTTTATATGCTGCAAATAAAATCTTTCTGTCATCCTGAGCCCAGCTCAAGATTGTGCATTGTGTAGCTCCTCAAGTCCGCAAGCTCCAGCCTGTTTGTCATTGTGCAGTAACACAGCTTCTTCCAGATGTGACAGTTGTGTTGTAATCCATCCTTTCCTCTAAAGGCCTGTGGCTAATACAAATTATTCTTCTCAAGTGTCTGGGATAGACTGTTCCTCACTAAAAGACGCTGTGAGAACCAGATAATTGCCTGGGTCTATTATCTGTTACTCCTTTGATAAGCCATTCTGAGAGGCATTATTATGGCATTGAGGTGCACTGGAGCATGCTCTGACTAGGGAGGCTTTCTTTGAGACAGTGTTAGTCTTCTCTGTACTCATGGAATAAAAGGATGTATAGAGGGCTATTTTTCAATTTAAATTGTTTCAAATAATTATAGTCATAAGAAGTGGCCAAACAATATAGTTCAGTTCCTTATACCCTTCAAAATTTACATTTTATACACAATATCAAAATCCAGTAAAAATTGCAATGACTAAAGTTCTCTGCTATTTGATCACTTATGTAGATTTGTATAATCACTATTCAATTTGTCCTAATCTCACAAAGGTCTGTTGGGTTATTATAGTCACTTCCAGATTTCTGCCTTCAAAAATTCACAATCCCTTTAACCTATTAGTTTTTCTGCATATTTGTGATATGATAATGTTACACAAAGGGAATCCCACTGGCAAGCCCTTTTAAAGGCAAATGTCAGTTCTGTGGGCATAGTGCTTTCGTGTGGCATCATGGTAGTTCTGCAAGTTATTGGTTATTCCTTTCTCTCCCTCAAGTATAGTTCCTTGCAGTAGATAGATCACAACTATTTAAACATTTACTTACTGCAAACCTTTGATTTGGGAGCAATTATAAATTAATCTCATATAAGCACTTTATGTACGAAGTCTAAGTGCAGACAGGTATTTTTCTACTTAAAGACTTGATATTCATTTCTGTGTTACTGGTAAACATGTCTTAGTTTTTTCTCTCTTTCATTTCTAAACTGTTTTCTACAATATCATGTTTTAGTTTTGTTCCCACCATCAGTATGAAAGCTTTAGCTTCTCCATGGCCTCACTAACATCTGTGCTGTTATTTCCTTTAAGCTTAGGTCTTCTACTTAATGTGCAATGATATTTTCTTATAGACTTAATAATCGTGTTTCTTTAATTGATAATAATAATGAATACCATGCCATATGCTTATTTTCTGTTTTGTTTGAGCAAATCCATTCACCTTATGACAAACAAGAAAAGAGTGAAGAGATCTGAATCCTACTATCCCTTTCCAGGGCATGCTCTCGGTGACCTAAAGACTTCTCACTAACCCCGCCTCCCATTACAGGTTCCATCACATACCAATAGTACTGTGTTGGTATGCAAAACTTTTAACACAAGAGTCACTGGGAAATGTTCAGAAACAAGAACATACTAAAACCACTAGCACAATGATGTTCATTGCAGCCCTATTTACTATAGTGAAGATATGGAACTAACCCAGATGTCCCTCGGTAGATGATTGGATCAAGAAGATGTGGTTCTTTTAAATAATAGAATTCTATGCTGCCATCAGAAAGAAAGACATTGCCCCATTCATAAGGAAATGGAAAGACTTGGAAAAAAAATCATGTTAAGTGAAGTAAGTCAAACCCAAAGGAAAATAGGATCAATGGTTTTCCTCATTTGTCATAATTAGTACATATCTAGGACTCTCCTAGCAGAGGATTACAATAGCTCAAAACCTAGATACATAAGGTCATAAAGGATGACACTAAATGAAAGGATCTCTAAGATATGGAAACAAGAGCTTTATCTTGTGTGATTGTTGTTCTTAATGTACTATGTTATTTCTCTTCTCTTTTTTTGCCCTTTGGTTAATCTCATTGTTACTGTATCTGACTTTGTTGCCTAGTATATTGTATATACGTTTATTTGTTAATTTGAAATAGGAAAGGGAAGGGGGAAAACAAGATGATTGGGAGGGATGGGGGGAAGGAACTGGGAACAAAAACATAAGAAGTCGTATTAATGTGTGAGAAGTAATGCACCTATTATCTGGCGAATGTAACTGTAACTCCTTTATACCCCAACAATAAAAAATAAAAATAAACTTAAAAATTTTAAAAAGAGTCATTAGAGGGTAGAGGGTATTCAAACTCCAGACTACATTATATGGTTTACATATGTTTTCCCAGTTTCCAGATTTGATTTGATTTTTCTTGACATGGTCATTTGGAGAGCAAATATTTTAAGTATTGAAAGACTACCCCTCCTCCACTGAATTGCATTTGTCACTTTGGGGAAAATCAATTGAGCATATTTGTATGGCTTTATTTCTGTTTTCTTGTTTCAGTGACCTGTGAGGTTATCCTTTTGTCACTACAACACACTCCTGATTATTCTACATACATAGATTTTAATACCAGGTGGGACAACTAGTCCCAATTCATTCTTAATTCACAAATGGCTTTGCCGCTCAAGTAACCTTGGGTTTCCATGTAAATGTTAGAATAATTTTATCTAGTATGAAAATCTTGAAGGCTGAGAGTGTGGCCTAGTGGTAGAGTGTTTGCCTAGCATGCATGAATCCCTGAGTTCAATTCCTTAGTACAGAAAAAGCCAAAAGTGGTACTATGGCTCAAATGGTAGAGCTCTAGCCTTGAAAAAGTCCAAGGACAGTGCCCATGTCCTGAGTTCAAGCCCTAGGACTGGCAAAAGAATCTTGAGATTTGAATAAGAAAACTATTAGCTGGGCACAGTGGCTCATGCCTATAATCCTAGCTACTCAGGAGGCTGAGATCTGAGGACTGAGGTTCAAAGCCAGCCCAGGCACTCAAGACAGTGAGACTCTTATTTCCAGCTTACCACCAGAAAAAAACAGAAATGGCGCTGTGGCCCCATTTGTAAGGAAATGGAAAGACTTAGAAAAAAATCATATTAAGTGAAGTAAGCCAGACTCAAAGAAACATAGGCTTAGTGGTTTCCCTCATTTGTCATAAACTCCTAGCAGAGTTTTACAATAGAACAAAACCTAGATACATAAGGCCATATAGAATGATTCTAAAGGATATAGAAACAAAAGCCATATAATGAGTGATTGTTGTCCTTAATGTACTATGTTATTTTCATCTCTTTTGCTGTCCCTTGATTATCTCATATTGCTACAGTATTTTACCTGGTTATCTGATATATTGTATATATGTGGATTTGGTTATTTGAAGTCAGATAGGGAAGGAAGGAAAACAAGATGAGGGGTGGGGTGGGGGGAGGGAATGGGGACCAAGAATGAGAAAGGGTATCAATGTATGTGAAGTAATGCACCTTCTATCTGGGAATATAATATAACCCTTCTATTAATTACAATAAAACACACACACACACACACACACACACACACACACACACACACATATAAGAAATGGCGCTGTGGCTCAAGGAGTAAGTTAAGCTGATGAACTCAAGGACAATGCCCAAGGCCAGTGTTCAAGTCCCATACCCCCCCCCCAAAAAAAAGGAAAAGAAAAGAAAAAATAGGAACACTATTAAAGTTGTATATCTTCTTGGAAAAAATAGCTTTTATTTATTGGGTCTTCTAATCTAGGAATATAATGTCGTCATTTGTTTAGATGTTTCTAAATTTTTATCTTTATTGTAGTTTTCAGCAGACAACTCTTGTACATGGCAGGTTACATTTTTACCTGAATATTTTAGGTATTTTAGCAATTTTTTTAGTATTTTATAGTATTTTAGCATTTTTTTTCTTTCTCCAGTCCTGGGGCTTGAACTCAGAGCCTGAACACTGTCCTTGTGCTTTTCCCAAGGCTAGAGCTCTGCTCTACCACTTGAACAATAGCACCACTTCTGGCTTTTTCTGTGTATGTGGTACCGAGGGACTGGAGTCTTCATGCATGCTAGGCAAGCACTCTACTGCTAGGCCAAACTCCTGGCATGCAAATGGTATCATAGCTTAACTTTTTGATTCTATGTCTATTATACAGAAATGTGATCAAGTTTTGATTGTTGATATTTTTAGAGTCATGCTGAACTCACTTGCTAGTTCTTAGGTTCTTTTTGGTTGTTTTTTTTAGATTCCTTGGGAATTTACTTTTGAAGCAATCATGCCAATTACATTTCCTCCTTTCTTATCTGTATGTCTTTCATTTTCTTGCCATATTATAAGGCTAGAACTTTCAGCACAGTGTTAACTGAGACATAAATAAGTATAGCCACTTGTTCTCAATAATAGGTGAGAAGGATACAATCAGGACAAAATTTATCAAAAATCTTCAATAGTGCAAAAGAATTTGCTTCTCCGTTCAGCCCTTGGTCAAACTAGCTATTTAGGGCTGCTGTTGACCCGAAGAAGAGTCACATAGTTTTAGAATAGTTTCAATGATACTTTCTCCCTCATTCTCAAGATGAATGGAGCATGTATGGAGCTGGATCTCCCCAGACTATTTCACATTCACTTCCAGACTCCTAACTCTGTATGTGCCTCTTCTTGTGGAGCCAGTGAGCATAGGCTCTCTGAGATTTAGCAAGCCTCAGACTTATACACATCTATATGAATAAACAGAGAAGAAAAAGCCAAAAGCTAGGTCACATTAAAAGTAGAGAGAAGGGATCCGGAGTTTGGCCTAGTGGTAGAGTGCTTGCCTAGCATGCACAAAGACCTGGGTTCGATTCCTCGGTACCCCACATACATAGCAAACAGCAGAAGTGGTGCTGAGGCTCAAGTGGTAGAGTGCTAGCCTTGAGAAAGTCCAAGGACAGTGCTCAAGCCCTGAGCTCAAACCCAGGACTGGCAAAAAAAAAAAAAAAGTAAAAGTAGAGAGAAGAATGTGAGGAAGTGGAAAGTCCATGGACAGTGATAAGATTAGCCAGATTTTTGGCACTATAGAAAAATGCCTGTCACAAGTTTATTTAGTTCACTAATTTGGAGATTCAAAGGTATTGCACTGATAATGGTTTAACTTTCAACTGCTTACATATTGACAGACAACAGTGAAGGAATTGTGTGCTGGAGTAAGCAAAAAACTACATCTTTAAGCAGGAGGAGAGACATCTGGGTGAGACCAAATCTAGCTTTTATATAATCTCTCACTAGACTTACCAAGGAGTCCACAATAACTTCTCTTTAATAACCTACCTCCAAATATCTAAACCTCTCCCTCTACACTCTCTTAAATGTTCTTCCCAGTACTGCTTTAACAATGGAGTTCTGAGGTCAGTCAAAACAGTGGTGACATTCAGTGATGTTAGCTGCAACGGCAGATCTACTGACCAAGGAGATGAAAATATAGGTTCCTGGAAATGGAAGATTAGGTTAGCACTATCTTCACTCATTGTAAAGGAAGAAGTTAGCAAGGAGGGCAAGATGCTGTAAATGGAAAGCCCATTGACTCCTCTTGACTGAACTACCTTATAGTAATGCAGATTGAGTAGCCAATGTAGTTTTAAGATCTTCTTATGATAAGTAATTTCCTCATCTCCAGATGTATTAAGTCTTTCTTCTTCCTTAAAGGTCTGCAACCTATAGGAAAATATCTTCTTCCAGTGGGTGTTCAAGTAAAACATCTTTTCGTGGGCTAAAGAAGACAAGTAGTGTAGTTTCTTGGTCTTCTGAACCCTAACTCAGTGTTTATGGCTAGAAGCACAATAAATTAGATAAAATATTGGCTTCTTTTTTAACTGTAAACAGGGTAGAGTTATAGACTAGGTCAACTAAATTGTTCTCAACTTGACAGGCCATGACACACACATCTCAGACATCTTCAGATCACCAGTATTCCCCCTTGTTTCTGATTCCAAAGCCTCTTTTCTTCTTCCTCATATCAACAGTTAAGGTATTTGGCTATCTCATTGTAAAGAGTACTTGCCTGCCCTAATGATCAGGTATGGAAGCTGTTATTTCACCAAACTGGATATGAATTGGACAATTCCAGTGAGTTCCCAGACACTAAATAATTGAGAACACTGTTCTCATTATAAAGGTGAAAATCGGGTTTCATAGGTTGCCTGGTTCCAGACAACACTATCATCTCAGGAAGAACAACAGGTTGGACTAAGTTAGCACTAACTTCTTAGTGTGAGTGAAAGGACACAGTGTGAATGAAAGGGCCACAGAGAATGTGAAGGCTGTATCTCGCTCACTCTCCTCACCTCTTTCTCAATTTATTCAAGGTCAGAAGATACTCACCTATTGGGGTCCGTCTCGGACATCTAGGAGCGGGGTAAGATGGTGATGGAGCCCAGGAACACAGACTCTGGAGACTAGACTCTCGGTGCAGATCTAACATTATTTTAGAAAACGCGCTTGCTGAAATACAGATGGAGCGGCGGCCGCCATGTCAGCAAATAGGGACCTCCCTGAATGCCACTGTCAGCCAATGGTGTCCTGAGACATGCCCTGCTCACCTGGAATATCCAGGAACTCCTACTCCAGGTGAGAGGGGCCAGGCGCCCTCTGGCTCTGGACTGCTTGTGTCACTGAGTGTGTAAGTGCTGGAGCACAGGTGGCAAGCCGCGGGGCTCCTATACTACTAGATAGGAGTCCTCACAGTTTCCTCCACTTTTTTATTTACAGACCCTCATAACAGAATGTAGGATGGGGCCTAAACGGTACACAAAGATATTAACTAGAAGGCATCTAGGCAAGCCTGGATAAACTCAACCAACTTAGCTAAAGCAAACACGGGTCCTGCTGCTGTGGAAATGAGCTTGGTGGGCCAAAGAGGACTAGGGCTAGGTGAGTTTCAGATGGGACTGGGGTAAATGGGAATCACAGCCCCCCTTGTTCTCCCCAGCATGCTTGGAGGGAAGAAAATAGGGTTGCAATTCCTCTGATTGTATTGTTCATAATCCTATCATGGTCCCCTGCTTGGGAGTCAGCTGGATGTGGCTGGCGGAGGTGTTGCTGAGAGGCCATTTCATGGTGGCAGAGAACTTGAACTTTACCTGCTCCTGAAACTTGAGAGTTAGCAGTTATGCAAAGAAGGGGAATCATGTGCTGCCCAAGAGGGTGTATGTTGCTTCTCTCTGGGGCAGCAACTCAGGAACGGGGAGGAACACACAGGGCCATCCTGTAGTCCCCCGGGAGCCTAGCGAGATGGTAAGTATCAATGACCCAGCCCTCCCCCAATTACACGCTCAGTCAGAAGCAGTGTTAACCATGAAAGCGCATCAGATCTCTCTGCTGATCTGATCTGCTGTTCTCTTCTCTTTATTGCGTCAGACAATTAGTTATATACTGTTGGGGTAGGAGAAGGTGGGAACTGGGAAGCTAGCCAATAGGAAGAGGGCCACCGTGCTACCACTAAGGGTCTGGGTGGGGCTTTCGGGTACTGGGCGGGACAGGTGCAGGAAAGCTCGAGACCCGTGAAGCTGTGGGGGGCTCAATCAAGTCACATACACAGAGATGCCTTAAGAGAGGTATGCAAGGAGTGAATGCCTGGCCAAAGCCCTTTAATTGAAATGGAGCCAGAATCAGGATTCAGAGATGGAGGTCAGGCCCCAACAGGTGTAAGGGTTTGGGGTCTATCCCAGAGGTAGCCTTACTTTACGTCACAAAACATAGCCATGCCTTTCAACTGAGTGGCAGATGCCATCTCAGCCAGGTGAGGTCCCAAGACCAGGAGGTGAGCACTGGGCCAAGAGTTAGGCCTCCTTTTCTACAGCATAGATTTCCATATCCCTGATGTGACGTACTCCACATCTCCCTCTTTTTTGTTTCATTAGGAGATGCTTGCCTTACTCAAGGGTGTGCCTGTCTAACTTAGGTTGTCCCAATCTGGGGATCTTACCCATCATTGACTACCACTCTAGCTCTTCAGGTGATTCACCTGTAGGGTTGGCAAATCCAAATGGAGATATTAAGTAGGGGAGACAGCCAACATCCACAAAGGAAATCCTTCTATTCTCTGGTCTACACCTGTACATCCTGGTAAGGGCTGGGGCCAACCTCATAGGGTTCCCAGTCTGCATCTCATTATAATGGCACACATGAGTCACAACCTCGCCCTATTGTTAACAGAGGGGCCTGCTCCTTCCAGGTGTTAGTGATCAGGTCCTTCCATCAGACAAGGGGCAGGGGGATTGGGCGAGGTAGGATGGTGCCCCAATGCTTATAAGCAGGGGAAAAATCCTTTAGAATCAAAATTTAAAAGTTCAGTGTAAATAAAGCATCAACAAACTTATCTTGAGGCCTCATGCCTTAGGTACCTGTACCCCCCCACTTATATTTGTTTTTTAAGGGGGCCTGTAGCCAAGAGTGAGCTATCTAAAGTCCCAGGAGTAGAATCTGGGCGAAGATCCATCTTCTGTAACTTCTTCAAGCTGACTCAGGGGCATTGTCTCTATACTTTGCCAGGGACCCTAAAAGCTTAGCCTATTTTACAGATTGATAGGCACATAAACTCAGGTTCACAAGCTTCTTCTGTGAATTTGTGGGTGGTGTCAACCCAAAATCTGCTCAGTTAGGGCTTTGAGCAAAATTATGATTGTAAACTATCCATTTATTTGACAGCCTTAAGTTTTAACTACCCACTATTATTCTGACAAGTTCCTGCCTAGTAGACACAGGCATTAGTAAGGCATGCTTATAATCTATTTTATGACCTCCTGGCTCTGATAATTTTGGATGGCCAAGTGCAAATGACTCTAGGATCTGGCACCATCTCTCACACAGAGATAAATGTCCCATCGACATTTCACTTGGTTGGTTGCTGGACTTGAACTCAGGGCCTGGGCACAGTCCCTCAGCTCTCCAGCTCAAGGCTAGCACTCTGCCAGTTTAAAGCAACTCTACATCACAGCACTCTGCTGGAAGATTAGAGATCACAGTCTCACGGGGACTTTGCTCTGCCCAGGCTGGCTCAGAACTGCAGTTTTCAGATCAAGGCGTCCTATAAATGCCACTTTACTCCAATTAAAGCAACAAGGTGGTCAACACAGAAGTAGTCTCTAAGCATGATCTTACCTGGAACTTGGTAAGGGCCAAATATACATCTGAAGAAAGATCTGCTGTTCTTTTCTGTGTGCCTGCTGGAAACTGTTACAAACTTACAAGGGGAACTGCTGGAGACTTATAAGGGTGAACTGAAATAGCAATTAAACAATCATTTTGTTAGCCCTAATTTTCCTTTTTACTCTTTTTAAAACCCTTTTTCCCAATTTAATATGTTTTAGGGGGCAAGTTAAGAAATACTAATCATCACATTACCCACTTTACCATCAGATTTCCGTGTCAGTCTTCAAGGAAGAGGCAGGACGCAGTCCTTTGCTTTCTAAAAAACAAATAGGCAGGTTTTTTTGAAACTGATAAATTCACATTTAAATTTCTGATACTAATCTCCAAATTTAAACTCAAGGAAATAAATTCCAAGTTCCCTGATGCCTTTTTGCTAAACAGAATACAATGTTTACAATGTAAACAGCTCTATGCATTACAATACTAGATTTTAAAGTAGTTCCTCTTTAAAACAATACAATAATCCTTTGAGGCATTTGACTTTCCTTGGAGTTTAGACTTAGATTTAACCAACTACCCCTTTTTTGTATGTTAGTTTCAAGTATAATCTTGTATACTTGTATACAAGTTTGATCTTGAGTTCGCTCACACACATTCACACGCATTTACACTCAAACATCTAAAAGCGTGCAAATTAATATCTGCTATACATATTCCAAAGTTTTTAAGAGATTCAAATAGCTATCAAAGATGTGCACGCACACACACAAAAACCACAAGGATCCAAAACTAGACAAGAAAAAATACCCAAGGAAAAACATGCAACATGGACAAGACAGAGAAGCAGAGACTTTTAAGTAACCTCCAAACTTCTGATGGCATGCCTGGCCTTAAACTATCAGAGTGATGGAAAGATGATGGGGCCCTGCTCTCCCCAATGGAGATCTCCATTCCTTGGTAGCCAGCCAGCAGAGGCCATTCTCAAGCGAGAGGGTAAACAAAACAACAAGAAAATTGGGCTGGGTCAGATACACTTAACACAAAGACATGAACTCAGATGAATATTCTCACAAAACAGCTTATTTAGATTTAGACATGTGTTGCTGGTGGGCCTCCAACCCACACGTCCTCTCACACGTGCCCTGTTATTGACCAAGAACTCCAGAAAGGGGGTCAGGGCATCCCTTGACCACCCAGGCCATAGAGAACTTGCTGCATCCAGCTTTTCCTCTCCATTTTAGGCCCACAGTGCACTTTCTAGAAAAAAATACAGACATACAGGGAGGCCTTTGCTTTTAACCTTTGCTTTTCCGAAAAGGATTGTAATAGGAGGGGCGGTAAAGGAAGACCACTGCTTATGGAAAAAGACAATCCTTTATCTCAATAGCACAAATATACAAATTATTAGGAATTAATGAAAGACTTGGGAGCCCTGGTTGGGTGGCCCCCATGGGTATATTTACTGTGGGAGATCATGAAGAAACCTGTATTTGAAACCTGTATTTGCCTGGCCCTTTTGAAAACAAAAAATAGAGAATTCTGAAGCTGTTTCTATATTAATTTTAGTAGCTCCAATTGTTTTTCCTGCCAATAAGCCACTGCTCCACCCACACAGGGTCATGCGATTTCCAAGTTAACTGTAGGGGGAAATGGAAACGGTGGGAGAGTGTGGCCCCTAGAATTGGGGGAGTAGTTTTATGCCAATTTTCTCATAGATAATGCTGTCATCGTAGAATGCCACAGCATCCATATTTTGTAAAATGTTTCTCCCAAGCGATTATTGGTCAGGTCCTCTAGAACAAGCAGCTGAACAGCTATGGCCAGGGCAGAGGGCATGCCCTTGCATGCCCTTGCGAAGATGCTGCTAGGCTGCTTAACCCCTAGAGCTGGGGCCTGTGGCAGAGTTTCTAGAAGGCAGGAACTTCCTGCTTCCTAAGGCAAGTTCTTTTACCTCTAGTATCTATTAAGGCCTGGGAGGAGATCTGAATTCCATGCGAGGAATTGGTGTTGCCCCTGACCTCAGCTTTATAAAAGGTGGATTTATGTCATAAGAAACATATCCCCAAAAGTAAACTTCCTTCTGATATTGAAGTGGTTCTAGGCTGTGTGGTTCCCAGATCTGCTGGGGCGGCTTGCTGTATGACTGAGGGTAAAGGAAGCCTGGGGAGTAACAATTACCAGGAACGCTTCCAGAAGGCCAGGTTGAGGGTTCAACTTGGCCTCAAGTAAAATAAGCATGGGAGAGGATTACTGAAGGAAGGGCTCCCCACCCCAGGGGGTTCCTGAGGAGGCCGAAGGGCATAAGGGAATCTCTAAGGAGGAACAGCCAGGATGTGGGGGAGGTCTGCTTTCATTTTTTGAGCTTGAGATCAATCAGAGATGGATAAATTTGCTGACCCTCACCTTGGTTTGCAAGGGTCAGTGGTTTGTCCCTTATTTACTGGTGCCACAGCCATTGTGGGTGAGGCCGTGCCTTTATCTACAGGAGCAGCAGGGCATTCTTCCAGGGGGACCCCGGTCTCTGTGACCCATGCCAGAGCCAAGGTGGCTGAACCCCGGAGGCAACTCAGAATGGCAGCCACAATGGGGAAGAAATAAGGAGGCAAATCACCAATGTGCTCCTCTTTCTGACCCTGCCCAGCTACCGTTTCCCACATGAACTCATCCTGTATCCTGCCTGCAATTCCCCCACAGGCAAAGAGACAGAACACTTTCATAAAATTGCTCAAGCTCTCTATCAGAAAAGTGAAGGTGCTTGCTCTCCAAGATCCCTTTCCATATAGTTACTTGAAGAGGTCCACTTACCTGCTAGCCGTGCCTCGCGTCTGGGCTCCAGTTGTTGGGGTCCTTCTCGGACATCTAGGAGGTGGGTAAGATGGTGACAGAGCCCACGAATAAACCCAGGAACACAGACTCTGGAGACCAGACTCTTAGTGCAGATCTAACTTTATTTTAGAAAACGTGCTTGCTAAATACAGATGGAGAGGTGGCCACCAAGTCAGCAAATAGGGACCTTCCTGAATGAGACCCTCAGCCCAGTGGTGTCCTGAGACACGCCCTGCTCGCCTGGAGTATCCAGGAAGTCTTATTCTAGGAGGGAGGGGCCAGTTGCCCTCTGGCTCCAGACTGCTTGTGTCACTGAGTGTGTACGTGCTGAAGCACAGGTGGCAAGCAGCAGGGCTCTTGCACCACTAGCTAGGCGTCCCCACACTCACCCTAGAAGAGATTTGTGCAAAATCTATACAGCATCACTTATGATTCATAATAAACGAGGTTTTTGTAACATGCCTTTGTCTGTGTGGCAAGGGTTGGTTTGTTTCTGAATGATGAAGTCTCTGGAAAATAAGGTTAGAACTGTAATTATTCATTGTAGGGGAGAAAGTAGGCCTCAAGCAAAGCCAAATAGTTAAAATTTCTTATTGATGTAATCAAGGATTCAGAATAAGGCATCCCTCCAAGAAAGAAGCACACATCTTTGGCTTTTGATGAGACTTGTTAGTTCACTAGAAAGAAATATAAGGACATAGAAAAGAGCTAAAGAAACCGATTATTCCCTAAATCAATCCAATTGAGGCATATTTTACATAAAATACACTTTTACTTTCAACAGATAAAGTTTATTTTCTTTTTGGCGACAGTACATTTGAATACAGAGCCCCATGCTTGCTAGGCAGGCATATTACCTATTAGTGACACCTCCAGCCCTTTTTGCACACATGCATATACTGCTACACCCAGCTATTTAATGGTTAAGAAGGTGTCTTACAATCTTTTACAGGGTTATCCTTGAACATCGAACACTATTCCTTCCCATATTGGCCTCCTAAGTAGCTGAGAATATAAATATGAGGTTCTGGGCTCACATATATATATGTGCATGTGTATGTGTGTATATACATACTATGTATGTATACAGATGTGTGTATTTACATACTATGTATATATGTATATATATATATCACTGAATAATTAAAATCAAATTCCTGATAGAATTGTGATAGATAGAGAGATGGAAAGAGTGATGATGATCAAGATTCATTATACTATTTGCCATGTTAAATTGAAACTTCTTTGTATACTTATTATTGAAAGATAATAAAAATGATTTAATAATAAAATCAAATTCCTGACCCTAGCATGGATATGGCCAAGTTCAACAGTCCCAGAACTACCAAAGTAAGAAAGAAAGAAAGAAAGAAAGAAAGAAAGAAAGAAAGAAAGAAAGAAAGAAAGAAAGAAAATCCTTTAACCCAGAAAATCAGAAAAATTTTTCATGTTCTTTTGAGGGAAGGTCCACCCAAGACATCAATGACCTGATTTCTCTTACTGCAGATTGGTTTCACATAATCAAGCATTTTATCTAAATAAACGTATATTTTCTGGTGTTTAGTTTCTTTCACTTAGTATAATGTTTATGGGAAGAAGTTATGTTTTATATACATAGCTGATACTTTTTATGTTGCATAGTAATCCATTGTAAGAAAATGCACTGTAGACGGACATTTTAATCATTATAAATAACACAGCTTTTGCCACCAGCTGTATAGTTATTTCCTACTCCTGAAATGTTCATGTTTTAATTCTTGGGAATTCTGTGTTACTTTATATAGCTAAAGGGGTATTACATATGTGATTTTGAGATGGAGTGATCCTGAATTATCAAGGTGTGCCTAACAATCACACAGGGAGGGAACTTTTTTTTTTTATTTTTTCTGTCGGCCATGAGATGTGCACTGTAGACCTGGGCGCAGTCCCTGAGCTCTTCAGCTCAAGGCTACCACTCTACCACTTGAGCCACAGTGCCACGTCTGGTTTTCTGGTGATTAATTGGAGATAAGTGTCTCCTAGACTTTAGTGCCAAGGCTGGCTTTGAAGCATGGTCCTCAGATCTCAGCCTCCTGAGTAACTAGGCTTCTAGGCCTGAGCCACCAGTGTGGCTTAACAAGAGGATTTAGAGGCAGAGAGAGGTGATGGGATGAGGTGACATTGTTATAAATCTCATGCTTTTAATTTTCTTCCAGCTCTGGAAGGTAGTCAGAGTATTGATACATGAGTTTCACAAAAGTACAGGACCACACTAATTCAGGTAAAAGGAATGGCTCTGGGAAGCCATTCAGAATGTCAGTTTTCTCCAATGATTTCTGCTAGCAACTAACTAGCCTTAATTTACTTTTCAGATTGCTTTTATGCTGGGATTTTGTTTTTCTTCTAAAGATGTTGAACATGATGTAAAATTGTTTTTTATGATAGCAGTTAAAGCTATTGCAACTGTTTACAAAATGCATTATCCTTGCTTCAGAAAGAACCTTGGCAATCTCTACAAATCATTGTCTTGTGTAATGTTATTAAGAACAGTTTTTATTGAGTGAGACCAGCCAAGCCACAAAAGCCAGTTATCATGCTTTTGCTTATATGCCAGAGCTAGAACTAAAAGACAAACATATTCACGTACATGTACATATTTACGTACCTTCATGTATATGTATGCATGTATGCATGTATATATGTATGTATCTATTTCTTGTATTTTTTATATATTTTCTTTTTGGTATTTGGGATCAAACCCAGGACATTGTACTTAGTAGGCAAGTGCTTTGCCACTAAGCTACATCCCAGCCCTCATTAAACTTCTGAAGTCTGTAACTTTACAATGTTTAACAAACTTGGAAAATACATGGAATAGCATTTCTTTAAATATTTTTCTGTCTCACCTTGTCCCTCATGTCATGCCTCTCCTTTTGGACTATAATTTTCCCCTAATGCAAGCAATTTGTTGTCTTCTGAAAACTCAGGTGAATTTTATTTTGTTTGCATTTTAATTAATTTTCCTTGAAGCTCCCTAAGATTTGTGATGTGTAATATGTTAACATCCAGCAGATTTCTGATGTTTACTATTATTTACTCATCTCAACTCTAAAAGTTCATTATATGTCTATATTTAACCCTTTCTTTTGTAGTTTTCTAAAACATATATCTTCCACCTCTCAAACCTAGGAAATGCATTTATTATAATTTCTATTATAATATGTTAAAATAATACATTACGTATTCATTCTCTACATCTAGTTCTAACATAATTACCCTTCAGTTTAAGTTTTACTATTTTTCTTTCTGTGAGCTTGGTAATTTTGTAAATCTTTTCGTTGTTGTTGTTGTTGTTGTTGTTGTTGTTGTTGTGGGGCTTGAACTCTGATCCTGGGCATTGTCCCTGAGCTCTTCAACTCAAGGCTACCACCTTACCCCATCCCTTTTTCTAGTGCCAGGGCTGGGCACTGAGGATTGAACCACAATCCTCAGATCTCAGCCTCCTGAGTAACTAGGATTACAGGCATGAGCCAGCAGGCCGGGCTTAGTTTTGTTTTGTTTTGTTTTGTTTTTGTTTTACACAAAGGCTAGCCCTCTGCCAATTGACCCATAACTCCACTTTCAGCTTTTCTTTTGTGCTTAATTGGAGGAAAAATTCTCACTGACTTTCCTCCTTGGTCTGGCTTCAAACAATGATCCACAAATTTCAAGCCTCTTAAGGAGGTAGAAATAGAGGCATGAGCCATTGCACCCAGAGCAATTTTTTTTTGTGGTATTCTGTACTTCTTGCCAGGAATTAAGTGGAGTTAATTATGAGACTCCTTTGTTTTCCTAGTTTCTTACTTCACTATCCAACATAACTGCCTACCAATGCATAAAATCCTGTGTTTCATGTGTGGTGTCTGTGTTTGTTTGTTTGTTTGTTTTTCTTAAGGTGGGAGGGGAAATCTAGCCTGTGGTTCTTCTTAAGTTTGGAAGTAAGTCCCAGAGATATAATTTAAAAATCACATCTCTCAGATTCACGTCCTTTTGATTAATTGATACCACAACAAAGTGAATGCCTTGAAGACCGGCCAACAATATTTTGAAATATGCTGTGAGAACACACGGTGACATGGTCTCACATCAGGTACTCCCTCCTTTGACTCAGGGCTCTTGGCTATGGTATCACTCTCACTCAGGGCCAGAAGTGGAGCTGTGGCTCATGCTGTAGAACATTAGCCATGAAAAAAAGGAAAGCTCAAGGATAACACCCAGGCCATGAATTCAATTCCGAGGACTAGCACAAGAAAACAAAAATAAACAAAACATATGGACCAAGCCAGTCACTTTAACCTGTACAAATATTAATGAAGTCTGACTATAAAACCAAGGCCTGAGCTGCCAGTACTGTCAACCCACTACTAAAACAGAGTGTTTAAACACTATTTCCAAACCAAATGTTGGTGGTTCATGGCTGTAAACCTAGCTACTCAGGAGGTTGAGAATCCAATCCAAGAAGGAAAGTCATATTAACTACCCCAAAAACCAGAACTGGAGCTGTGACTCAAGTGGTAGAGACTAAAGTGAAAAAGCTCAGGGAAAATACCTGGGCCCCAGACACACACAAAAATTTGATTTAGAGTATAGTAGCACTTGCCTGTAATCCAAATACTTGATAAACTGAGGATTGCAAGACAACCTAACCTGAATATTGAAACCTCTGTATAAAATAAAATAGTATTTTCAAGATAACTTGCTGCATAATTGCAATTTTCATGGTCATATATATATATATATATATTCTAGAGCTTATGCATTTCGTTGGTGATATCTTTTAAAACAGGTATTTCTTTTTCTTTCTTTCTTTCTTTTTGTGTGTGTATATGTGCACGTGTGCAAGTCCTAGGGTTTGAACTTAGGGCCTGGGCACTGTCCCTGGGCTTTTTTTACTAGTACTCTACCATTTGAGCCATAGCCTCACTTCTGTTTCTGCTGTTTTCATCATTGTCCTTTTATTTTGCTTTTTTGTTAGTTAATTGGAGATAAAAGTCTCATGGGCTTTCCTGCCCAGTCTAGCTTTGAACCACAATCTTCAGATTTAAGCTTCCTGTGCAGCTCAGAATGCAGGAGTGAGCCATGAGAACCCAATCAGTTATTTCTTTTTTAATAAACTTTTATTATGGCATTTTATACATGTATATAATATATTTATGGCCATTAAGAGATTACTTACATGTGTTAAGAGCTTGAGCTCTTAAGTTTCTCCACTATATTTCCTTTCATTATGTAATTACATGTTGGGGCCTTATCTCCATCTCTGAGGCCTGTTCATCATTCTGGCTCAGCGGCCATTAAAGAGCTTTGGCCAGGCATTCCTCACGTTCCTTGCATACCTCTCTTTAGACATCTCTGTGTACGCGATTCAACTGACCCCCCCCCCCCCCAAGCACAGGTCCCATCCCAAGTGCTTTCCTGCACTGGTCCCGCCCAGTACCTAAAAGTTTTCCTGGACCCTTAGTGATAGCACGGTGGCTCTCTTCCTATTGGCTAGCTTCCCAGTTCCCACCTTCTCTTTCCCCCACAGTGCCTGACGCAATAAAAGTGAGATCTGCTGCGCTTTCATGGCTGACACAGCTACTGACTCCGTGTGGTTTTTTCCCCAGTAATTGGGGGAGGGCTGGGTCATCGATACTTACCATCTCGTTCGGCTCCAGAGGACTTCAGGCTGGCTCTGGGTGTCCCTCCCCATACCCATGTTGCTCCAGAGTAGCAACGATTACAGTTTTATTCAAATATCTAGGAAGTCACAAAATTGTTACAGATCTGTCCTTCCTTCCACATATTAAGGATACCATGCGCCTTTTGTTCTTTGGTCTCGACTTGTCTCACTCAACATGATTTGTTCTAGATTCATCCACTTCCTTGCAAATGCCATTATTTTATCTTGTCTGTTGGCTATGTAGAATTCCATTGTATATATACATATACATATACAGATATATGTATATATATCACCTTTTTTGTATCCATTCATCTGCAGTAGGGCATCTGGATTGTTTCCATCGCCTGACTATTGTGAATAGTGCAGAGATGAACATAGCTGAACAGGTGTCCTTATCATATCCTGGGTTATGTTCAGGATAGATGCCCAGGAGTGGTATGGCGGGATCATAGGGAAGGTCTATTTCAGTTCTTTAAGAAACCTCCACACTGCTTTCCAGAGTAGCTGAACTTGCTTACAATCCCACCAGAAGTGCAGTAGGGTTTCTTTTTCTCCAGAACCCCGCCAGCATCTAACATTGTCTGAGTTCAAAATCTTGGCCATTCTTGTTGGGGTAAGGTGGTATCTTAGGGTTGTTTTTATTTGCATTTCCTTTATGACCATGGGTGATGAGCTTTTTCTCATATGCGTTTCTTTTGATAAGTCTCTCTTTAGTTCCTTTTCCCATTTAGTGATTGGTTTGCTGGGTTTGGGGGGGATTAGTTTCTTGAGTTCCCTGTAGATACTGGATATTAACCATTTGTCTAATGTATTATTGGTAAATATCTTTTCCCAGTTGGTTGGCTGTCTTTCTACTTTAATAGCTATGCTTTTATTTATGCAGAAACTTTTTATTTTTAGGTAGTCCCACTTATCGAGTCTCTCTCCAATTTTTTGTGACCCTGAGATTCTGTTCAGGAAGTTTTTGCCTCTGCCTATGAATTCCAGTGTTTCTCCAACTCTATCGTGTAGTAGTTTCAAGGTTTCCGGTCTGACACTGAGGTCTTTGATCCATTTTGAGTCAATGTTTACACATGGCAAAAGGCTAGGGTCAATTTTTAGTTTTCTGCATGCCCAGTTTTGCCAGCACCAAAAATTGAATAGACTGTGTTTGTTCCACTGTATATCTTTGGTTCCTTTGTTCAATATAAGTTGACTATAGGTATGTGGCTTTATTTCTGGATCTTCTATTCTGTTCCATTGATCTTCTGGTCTGTTTTTGTGCCAATACCATGCAGTTTTTGTAATTATGGCTCTAGAGTAGAGTTTGAAGTCTGGTATTATAATACCACCTGCATTGCTCTTTTTGCCTAGAATTGTTTTGGCTATTCTAGGTCTTTTCTTGTTCCATACAAACCTTTGAATTATGCCTGCTATTTCAGTAATGAATGTCTTTGGAATTTTGATGGGGATTGCATTGAATTTGTATATCAATTTTGGCCGTATAGCCATTTTCACTATATTTGTTCTCCCTACCCATGTGCATGGGATGTCTTTCCATTTCCTGGTGTCCTCTTTAATTTCTTTCATTAGGCTTTTATAGTTTTCATTAAATAATTCCTTTACATCTTTGGTTACACTAATTCCTAAGTATTTTATTCTTTCGGGGGCTATTGCGAATGTGACCATTTTCTTGATTTGGCCTTCTGTTTGTGTATTGTTGGGGTACAAGAAGGCTACTGACTTTTGAAGGTTAATTTTGTATCCTGCCACTTTGCTAACGTGGTTTATTAGTTTGGGAGTGGAGCTTATTGGGTCACTCAGGTAACGGATCATGTCATCTGCGAATAGGGATAGTTTAATTTCTTGTATACCTATGGGGATCCCTTTGATGTCCTTCTCTTGTCTTACTGCTCTGGCTAAGGGTTCCAGAGAGTGGGCATCCCAGTCTAGTTCCTGATTTTAAGGTAAATGGTTCCAATCTTTCACCATTTAGAATAATACTTGCTGTAGGTTTCTCATATATGGATTTAATTATTTTAAGGAATATACCTCTTATTCCTATTTTTTCTAGTGCTTTCAACATGAATGGATGTTGTATTTTGTCAAATGCCTTCTACATTTCCAGAGAAATTATCATATGATTCTTATCCTTAGGTCTCTTGATATGATGTATTACATTGATTTGCGAATGTTAAACCAGTCTTGCATCTGTGGGATGAAGCCTACTTGATTGTATAATTTTTTTAATTTGTGTATAATTTTTTAATTGTTTCTGAATTCTGTTCACTAGTATTTTATTTATATATTCTTGTACACTATGAGAAGCAAGAAGTTTATATAAATTTTGCTTCCATAAATAGACATAATAAAGATTTGAGCAAATTAGAGATTATACAGCTAATTCAGAGAAATAGACTCTATTAGACATTACCCAGGTAATTTAGACTTGTCATTTATTTTTAATTGCCTTGTGATATGTAGCCTTATCAAGAGGAGCCATTTCAGAGAAGGAGTGAACCACTCCTCTTTTGTGGGCTATGTAAAAGCAGAGAAGCATTGGGTGCAGGCCTGAGCGTAGGAGATAGAGGAGTCTTCTCTATTGAAACTGCTATGACATGTAAGCTTTGCCACAGGCTTCAATAGGATGGTGTAAACACCTGGCTTACTTCTGCCAAAGACAGCTGTGACAGTTACAAGGGCTCTAAACAGCTCACAGTCACAGTTCCCTGCCAGGAGACCCCCTTCACACAAGTGACTTTCCACAATCTTTCTGTGATGTCATTCGGCTAGATTTTGACAATGATTTTGCCAACATATATAAAAGTTATAAAAGACATAGCCTTTTAAAAACACTGTTAAAGACACTGTACAGAGTAGTGTTTTGTATCCTCTGCTAGGGCTAGAGGGGCATTCTTAGAAATCATCATTAGGAAATTATTTTCTCCAAACCCAATGACAACTTTTCTTTTAAGGAATGCACCCACGCTCTAGAAAATTAATTACCAGAAATGATAATGAATGAATGAAACCTCAGTGCTTCAGGCAGCCAGAGAGAGCTGTGCTTGCACTTACAAATGAGCATTTCTTCATATTTAACACCAGCTTTGGTAGCTGAGGTCATTCTGTACCCTGTGTTTGGTATCCTGTTCACTTGACTTAATATTAATTATACAGTGATCTTTTTCTATGTCATTAAATATTTGTACAAATCATCATTTTTAAATGATGGCTGTATTAGAATTTATGTAACCACTTCCATTCAGGTTTTTCTTTGGACTTATTTAATTCTATTTAATCCATTTTATACATATGATGAGTAATAACTCTAATAAGTTCTAAATGCAGCAATATGGTAATTATGGATCAAAATATAAATATTTCTTTACTTCTTGATATAAGTGCCTAACTATACATAGAGATGCTATAAAATTTATTGAAACTTTCTTCAAGAGCTTATGGGAATATTTGTCACAAAAGACTATATCCACAGCTGAACACCTATAATAATCCTAACCAATCACAATGGTGAGACTGAAGCCAGTCCAGGCAGTGAAGTTCATGAGACGCCTATCTCCAATTGACCACCAAAAAGTCCAAGCCTTGAGAAAGGGACAGCACCCAGGTCCTAAGTTCAAGTGCAGTGTTGGCACACACACAAAGGAGAGAGACTGTATCCAGCATTAAATGTGTATGTGTTTTAGCTGAGATTTTTGCTTCTCTTTGTGCTATATCATTTATCATAAGCGTTGTATGTTTATTTCATTTAATTTTTATCCACAGTTTATGTCATAAATGAATATGAAAATTTGACCTAAATTTTTGTAATTGTTATAATTAATTTCATGTGAGTTTTTCTTATATGTTTGCCCAAGGTGACATTTCCTACACCACAAAGCTAAATCAACTCTCTGAAAGCTAGAGCTACTACCAGTGGATTCAGTTTCTTCAGCCTTCAAAAACTTACCCCTTATTCCTTCATGTTCAGCAGCATCATATAAATGTCTCAGAACTAAGCAAAAACTCTGGTAAGTTTAGTACAAGAAAATCTGAGAAACACTTTTGCCTAACAATGTATACATAAAAGCTAGGGATATCTTTGAGGGGAAATTACCTAATTGTTTCAGACAATCCATGTGATTTTTAGGGTTTGGAAGCTAGAAGACAGGAGAGAGGATGAAATATTCATGTAGATGCAAATATGGAAACTTTAACCTTATGGTTCTTGCTTCACAGTTCGTTCTCACACTTTCTAATGAGGGCTCTTCCAGAGCATTGGAAATTGGATCTCCTCTCTTTCTCAATAAAACAGAAATTTCCCCTGCCCATGTCTCTGCCATCATAAAGAAAGAAGCCTGTAAAGGATCAGGAATGGGCATGGGAGCTTGAGAAGAAGTGCTGATTCTAGTTGAATATGGTAACTGGCATTACAGTAGGCCCAGAAAGTAAATGACTCAATAATTATTCTAAGAAAAAGAATGAGCTGGTAATTGGATGAACTGGTCAAGCTACTAAAAAATAAAATACATGACTTTGGACCTGGAACATTCTGCCCTGGAATTTCAGGGTAGATTCTCATCTCCAAATTATTTGGGAGTAAGAATTTTTTTTCCTCCTTGCACTATGGCACCAGAAAGTCCAGAGAACTGGAAGGCCTATGCCATGCTGAAACACACAGAAAGCAAAAGAATGGTGAGTCTAGACTGGCAGTGAGAAATGATGCTGTTGTATACACATCATTCTGAAAAGCCTTCTCTGATGAGGATATGTTTGTGCAAATACCTGTATAAATGCTGAGACTTACATAACTGAATGTCTGGGAGGCATTTCCAGAAAAAAAAAAACAAAAAACTAAGACCAAAACCCAAACCAAACAGTGAGAATAAAGGAGGGACTTTGATTTTTCCCCTAGGGGATGTGATAGGCAGGTGCATTGATCTAGCCATAGAGAAGCATCTATGCTGAGACAAGAAGCCTTGACTGTGCATCTCTTCTGTGAATCCCTGGATCTCTGTTCATGTGTACTTCTTCCAGTGACCCATCGAGTGAATGAAAGTTACCACAAACTAAGTTCCAACAATCTCACATGCTGTGTGTGCTGAGTGAGAACTCTCTTCCAAACTGTAATGTCCATATTGCAATCGTGGAACTTATGAATACAGTCTTACGCAGTGAGGCATGTCATAGCAGATATAACCTTGAGATGAATTTCCCAGGTAAACTCTAAATCCAGTGTAAAGTATCACCATGAGAAAAGGACAGATAGAGATATTTGAAACTTCATGGGCAGTCCATGCAAACATGGAAGGTAGAGATTGGAATGGACTCTTGAAGCCATTAATAGTTGGATGACTTATGGAAGGTTTCTCTCCTTGAACCACAAGAAGAAGTGCAACTTTGCTAACATATTGACATTGGTTGTCTGGCCTTCAGAACAACAAGATAACAAATTTATTTAAAAAATACCCAGTGTTTTTTTATGACAACCTCAAGTGCCATTCACTGGAAAGACTCTTCCTCTCACACTAAGCTTGAGAAAAATCTTTAAAGCCCAGACCAGTCAAAATGATGAAAATGCAGGTAATGTATTGATCTGGAATACAAAGGAATAGATCCTCCTGGCCTCAAAGGGAGGATGACAGGAAGGCACAGGCCACCAAGAGGAGAGATAAAAAGATCAGAGATAAAAGAGGCAAAAAGAAACTATGGATTTAATTCACTTTATAGGTTGTGTTACATTGAAAATACCAAAGCCCCGGGACTGTGAGAAGGATGATGTTCACACACTTCCTCAAGCTTTTCCCCCTGAATCTTTTCTGAGAAGGGAGAAAGAAGATGCTGTGCTCCTGCAAGGTCAGGGATAGAGGAAGAGTTATGAAACCCAGATTGGCTATATAGAACCCCTTTTAAAAAGGACTATCCTGGGCCAGGAGTTTGGCTTAGTGGTTAAAGTGCTTGCCTAGCATGCATGAAGACCCAGGTTCGATTCCTCAGTACCACATACATAGAAAAAAGCCGGAAGTGGTGCTGAGGCTCAAGTGGTAGAGCTCTAGCCTTGAGAAAGTCCAAGGACAGTGCTCAGGCCCTGAGCTAAAGCCCAGGACTGGCAAAAAACAAAAACAAACAAAAAAAGGACTATCCATTAGGAAAGAAACAGCAGATATTGTCACTTTAAGACTCATATGAAGAAAGAGAAAGAAAGAGAGAGAGGGGGACGAAGGGGGGAGGAAAAGGGGAGAGAGGGAGTGAGAGAGAGAGATACTCAGGGAAAGGAGTAAGAATTTTTCTGAGCCCTAAAATTTTAAATTAATGGCAGCATATCCAAGATGCTAGAAGAAGGATGAGAAATAGTTGCTGCAGGCAAAAATCTGCCACTGAATACTAAATTTAGTGGATGGAAGTGTAAGTTTATGCAGTATAAAAGTATATTTACTAGAATAGTTAGTAACTACAGAAGGAAAATCATAGCTTTACAGTATTAATCCCTGGCAGACACTACTTTGATCAAACTATCAAGGTCAACTTCATCACCAATAACACAGTTTGATGATCAGTAACACCGATGCTTGCATGGAGGACAGCACGTCACCCTGTGACATTCTTTCCTATCCTGCATGATCTTGATGCAACCATGAGAAACAATAGATAAGCCAAAACAAGGGTTATTTTCTAAAACAACTACCCATTGATGAAAAAGTATCAAGGTCAGGAAAGGAAAAGAGAGTTACAGGATGCCACAAGGCCAAGAATCCATTCTCAGGTTTGCTCATTTGTGTATATGTGTAGTCTAATAAACAACATAAAGAAAATCTTGATAAGGAGTATACAAGAATTTCTATTATTTTTGCAAGTCTGTTATAAGTCAAATTATCCTAAAATATCAAAGCAACTATTTTTAAGTCACAGGTTTCATATTGAACAAGTTATCTAAACATCCATAGGAATGAGGTATCTTGGCGCCTCTCTCTCTGTCTCTCTGTCTCTGTCTCTCTCTCTCTGTCTCTGTCTCTGTGTGTGTGTGTGTTTGTGTGTGTGTGTGTGTGTCTTTCTCTGTATGTACAAGGCTTGAATTCTGGGCCTTGAATTTGCTTGTCTTGCTTGCTTTTAGCTCTGGTTCTCTATACTTGAGCAATGTCACTAGTACAGAGTTTCGCTGGTTAATCTGAGATGTAGTGCTTTGGAATGTTCTGCTTGGCTGACTTCTAAATATGCCTCATCAGTTCCACCCTCTTGAGCAGCTGGAATTACAGGTGTGAGTAACTGACACTCAGATTTTGTGATATATCTTTCTTGATGTTTAAGTTGAATCATCTCATACAATCTACCTAAATGAATGAAAACAATAAAGGTTATGCTTATGGCAGAATGCTGTTAGGAGATTTTTTTCACTTTGGAAGCAAGATAAAACAATTTGAATGCATGTATGTATGTGTTGTAAGTTATATTTACTTATAAATTTCCCATCTATTTCTCTTCTTTTCCTGTATTATTTTCTTTCTTTCTTTCTTTCTTTTTCTTTTTGTTGTTGTTGTTGGTCATGGAGCTTGAACTCTGGACGTGAGTGCTCTCCCAGATATCTTCAGTTTAGGGCTAACATTCTACTACTTGAGCCACAGCCCCACTTTCCCCTATTATTTTAAATAGGAGTTTAAGGATTTCGGAAGGAAGTTTGCTTTTCTTTACAACTTAGTCTAGAGATTGGATGATATTTAGTTAAGACTATGAATAAATTAATATAACCCAGCTATTTATACCCCATAACCCCATATCCCTATGAGTAAAATAATATAACCCAGCTATTTATGGTGCCATCAAATACAAACAATAATTGTAGGGGATTTTATATCCTATTTGGGGGTACTAATTAGTACATTTTCCTTTTTTTATGAAGTCTCACTGCATCTTTTGGGGGGCAGTTAGATGTATTTGGGTACTTAATACCTAAAGGGTAAACTGTAGAGGCTAATTGATGAAACCAACCTTCCTACTTTCTGTTCCGTAATACTTGGGACAGAACTCTGCAAGCCGCTTTCAGCCTTTGCCAGCTAGATTTTGTCTAGGATCTTTCAATAGAGGGAGCCCAATCTGCCACTGCCAGCTGTGCTGAGTGATCATTGTCTCTACAGTGCTAGTTATAGCAGTCATTGTGTTGTCTCCAGCTCCTATCAGCGTCCCAAAGGCCAGCCTACTCATTCCCTGGAACGGGCACTCTGTTCCAATGCCAGGCCTTAAATACTGGGCCCCTTTTCTCAGCTGTAGAGGTTCAGCTTCAGAAACCAGATTCTAGCCATCTCTGAGAGATGCAATCCTTGTCTATGGGTGCTAATCACCCCACTTGGTGCTTTCAGCTAATGAGATAGAGACCAATCCGATCCGATCTGTATGTCAGAAGGAAGGAGCTGACTCGCCAGGACTACCTACACCGAAGGTCGGGATCCCAGAGTGTGCAGCCCCGATGTGTAAAAGCAGGGAGGAGGGGGGCTAAAGCCTTAAACCTGGTGCCCTTTTGTCATAGACGTTATTGTGTAAGGCCAACAAACGTGCTGTGAATAAGGCCAACAAACATGCTGGGGGTGTTCACAACTATAAATTCCATACTTCTGGGCCTGGAGTTTGGCCTGGTGGTAGAATGCTTGCCTGGCATGCGCGAAGACCCGGGTTCAATTCCTCAGTACCACATATATAGAAAAGCCAGAACTGGTGCTGTGACTCAAGCGGTAGAGCACTAACCTTGAGGAAAAGCCCAAGAACATTGCTCAGGCCCCGAGTTCAGTCCCCAGGACTGGCAAAAACAACAACAAAAAATTCCATACTTCTTTATCTAAAGTGACAAGATCAGTATATTCAATACGAAACAGTAAATACCTGGTTATCTGGTTAGGGGTGACAGGAAGTCTCAAGATATAGAATTAGTCTGGGTAAACAGATGGGAGGAAGGGAGTTAAGTCTAGGTAAACAGAGGCAGGGGGAAGGGCTCTCAGCCACAGTCCCTTATTTCCACAATTCCATTAAAATGCATTCTCCACAATAATTCATTTTCCACTTTCCACATTACGTTCTCCTTGTGAGGTCATTGATCATCCTGCTTTATTTGTGCTGCTACTGGAGCTTGAACTCAGGGTGCGCTTCCTTAGGGGATTTTTTTTTTCTTTTTTCTTTTGCTGGAGTTTGGAGCTATTCCTTTGAGCCTCACCTTCATGTCAGGCTTTGTGCTGGAGATAAGAATGTCTTGTATTTGTCTGCCTGGGTCAAGTTCAAACTAGGATCCTCAGTTTTCAGTCTCCTGACTAGGGAGGATTACAGATACAATCCATGAGTGCCAGCTACTTGTTTGCCTCCCTTTCCTCTCCCCTCCCCCCCCCTCCTCTCTCCTCCTTTTTCCCTCCCTTCCCCTTTCCTCCCCTTTGTTCCTTGCCTGTCTTATTCTTTTTTCTTTTCTTTTCTTTTTAAGGTTTACTCCTTTTTCTTATGTAAAATTCTTTCTGGCAAACAGCGTTTATTCTTTTCTTGGGATGATCTTGAAGCAGTTCTGCCATCTTGCAGCAGTCTATCTGTCCATGATGAGGGTAACAGTGTGCCTTTTGAGAAGTGGCATTTGCTTTGGAGTTTGCCACTTGCTCCATGTTTTCTCAGTTCATCTTTAAAATAATTTAGCAATGCAAAGGGAAATAACCACTCTACCTTACAGATGAGAAATTGAAGATGAAGCATTTCCTATAGCCCAGAAGTTGCTGAAATAGAAGTTGACTTCATTTTGTTTCTGACACTTGACACCTAAATGGAGTTTTTTCTTTAAAGGCAGTGGGTTGGATGACCAGAGACCAGAGGTATCCCAGAGTACATTGTCCCAGGCCACAAGCTTCCTGTTAGCTCTGTTTTGACAGTGTTTGATGGTGTTCCTTTTATATGCAAGGGAATACCCAGCATCTGACCATCTGGGACTTATGGCAGGAGTGGTGGGTGTGACAGAGGAGGGCTCTGATGCAATGCATGCAGAGAAGGAGCAGGTGGTTCCTTATCTGACTTAAGCTTTGTGTGGATTTCTTTTCAAAACAGCCTTCCCTGACAGAGCAATTTTTTTTTTAGCACAGCAGTGGAGAAGCTCACAGAACATGCAAATGAAGCAGAGATGGCACTGACATGGAAAGCACAGCAATATTATCTTAGTGGCTCTGAAATACAATATAATCATGGAAGGAAATTTACCCTGAAATCACATTCATCGGCTTTGCTGGGAAATCTCTCCCCTCCTGGGTCACCCTGGTGTTCCTTGGTGTTGTCTTGAGGGACTCATGGAAGAGTTACTGGGAACAAGGGTGTCTTCTGTTCAGTGACTCTTGGCCTATGGGCCAAGGTCATCAACTTTAGAGTTGCAGAGCCTGCCTCCAGAGTCCCCAATCCACCCAGAAGCCAAATTGACACCACACAAACTTGCCAGTCATAGAGGAACTTTTGAATACCTGCTTTTGGACTGTGGTCCCTCATAAAGTCAGCCACCAACATTTTTTTCTATAGTTTGAGACTACAGGGGTTTGAAAAACCTAAAAATCAATAAGTTTAATGAGCAGATATCTGATAACAGAGCTCAGCCTACCTTGGGGGCACTTCATGGTCCACAAATTAAAATAGGAAACTTACAAAGAAAATATGTAGTTGCTTGACAGTTTTAAAGCCAGCAAAACTTTTCTAGCTTTATCTTATGCCACACATAACATTCAGCTTTCATGGAAGATTTCCTGTCACCAAACAAGGCACAGTCTATCCCTGTCCCTCATCTGTGTCCAGGCAGCTCTGTTTTCTTCTGAATCTAGGCACTGAGATCAAATACGTCCCCCAACACCCCTTCTTCAGCCTCTCTCCACCATCTTCTGAGGGCTACCATCTTCACTCTGGTAACAAGACCTCAGAAAGCCCCACTTGGCCTATTTGGTAATAGTGCATGGTTCTGTGTCCTCTGTTTGAAACCTAACCCTCAAAGAGCTGGGTTTGCATATTTGCTTTCACTATGCACTCACATCCTTAATGTGATTAGTAAACTGTACTTTTTGCTCTTTCTTTCTCTCTTTTCTTACTTCCCTCCCTCCTTCCTTCCTTGCTTGCTTGCTTGATTGCTTGCTTCATTCCATGCCTCCTTCCCTCCCTCTCTCCCCCCTTGCCTCTCTCCATCCCTTCCTACCTGCCTTCTTTCCTGCACTCCCTTCTTTCTTCCTTCCTTCTCCCTCCCCCTCCCTCCTTCCCTCCCTCCCTCCCCCCCTCTCTCTTTTCCCCCAATACTAGGGATTGACCCCTGGGCCTTGCACATGTTAGGTAAGAACTCTTATCATTTGCACCACACCCTTGCCTTGGTGTTTCTTTTTTGAGATAGAATTGCATTAACTTTTCCTCATTGACATCTAATTTGTAATCTTTCTAAATAGCTGCCACTACGCCCAGCTCCAATGTACTTGTGCAGCTGAACCTAGTCTTATTTGGTGACTTTAACTTTTTTCTTCCCTGAGATTCTAAGTGTCATATTGTTTAAAGTCTAGTTTAGTATGCTGATAGTCTGACCTCCACATGCACATACACATGCACATACAAAAACACATTTTCTCTCTTCTATTTCAACTTTATTACAGTTAAATAAGATCTCCATCTCTGTATCTTGTCTTTGCATTTTATTTAAAGTAGTGAGGCTTTTCCTACATGGAAGTTTCTGAAGATAGGTAGTTCAAAGGTTCAATTGCAAGTGTGAGGTACACAGAGAGATCTTGAGTGGATGAGAAATGAAAAAGTATTCTAATAGCATTTCATCACTGAATTTCATATTCCCATCTTCACTCCTCTCCAGATAGTAGCAACCACTCTTCAATAAATGAGCCATTATAAAGTTAGAGGGTCCTTTCCGCTACTACCAGTAACAACTCAACTCCAGACTTGACCCAGGGATCAAAATCCTTTTTACATTCCTTGCAGATGCCCCTTCCCATATCCTCTGATGCTTCAGGGCTGTCAAGTGCTTGTGAATGAGCGGCATCAGCATTCTTATCAATGGGTCACATTAAATGAGGCAGTGAGAAACTCTCCAAGCTGATTTTGAGAAGAGGAGCCATGGATATACACTTCCCAGAAAGTGAGGTGGTGAAGAGCACAGATAAGGGAATGAGGCAGGAGTCCAAATCCTGGAGGAGTTAATGACCAAAATGGAATAGCACAGAAGGTGCAAGGAATAATCCCAGGAATCCTCACATCTCTATTCAGCCCTATACTTCTTGTGAAATCATATATTCCTAGGGTGAGTGTGAAGAGAGAAGCAGACAGGAAGGTGTATGAATGTAGGTCAAATCCCTTACTTGGATGCCATATGGACCAGCTAGATAATATAGAGGCTGCATAAATATATGCATGATAAATGAGTCATAATATTCTGGCTCAGGTATTTCTGAGGTCCTGGGATGGAATAACACTTTAACTTTCCCCAAGACAGTGAGGGAGTTATGATCATAATCATAATAATTATGATTACATTATATAATTATGTACAATTATAATTATATAAGAACACATATAATTATTATATAATGTGTAATGCATTACAAGATTATATTACATATTAAATATATAGTTATTATTATACATTATTATTAGCATTTGCTGAAGGAAATTTATAGTGTCACTGCCTGTCCTTATATCTCCTTGAGAGAATGTATACAATGTATATAATGTCTGTCACTGAGAGAGCAAGTTATTGGACCAGTAGATGTTGTTTAGGACAATGTGCTGTACACATATTTGTGCAATAATTGAGTCAGCACTTCAGCTAGGTTAGCATTTGCTATTCATTAGTCCAGAGAAGAATTCCTGAGGTATCATTTTTGGCATCCAGTGCCATTTTGGATGGGTACAAAATGGATTCCATCCTGACAATGTTCACAGAAATATGATCTTGTGGAAGAGAGAAGGAACTTATCATTTTAGTTCACTTATATAACTTATCCCTTTATACCAGTCATCTAAAGTTAGGTAGAATACTATCCCTATCTGATGCAATAGGAAATTTATTCTCACAGAAATGAATGTAACATAAGCTGGTCAAATTAGTGAGAATAATATCTGTGTTTGAGTCCAAGTTTCTTTGACGCTAAATCCTACTATTTTCTACCATACTGCTGTAATGTAACATTTAAACTCTCTGTTCTTATCTATAATTCAAGGAAATGAATATAAAGCCCATGGGGTAGTTGTGAGAGTTAATTAAAATACATAAGAAACATGCAAGCATGATTCCTCAGTAGCAATACTAATAAACAGTAATTGTTTGTCTGCCTTCAACTATAAACCAATCTACAAGGTAATGCTGAGGCATCCTATAAATGAATTCAGTAATCTCTTATGTTATATAACTTACCCACTAACCTGACTACCCCATATATATATTTATTTATATCCTGACTTGTTCAAGAAAAGATATAAGGAAGCTTATCAGCATAAAGTTAAGAAAATTAAAATATGTATTATGTGGGACAGTTAAGAAAGCACATAGGAACAATGACCATAAGAAAGCTAAGCTATAAGCAGTAGTGAAATTATTATGTTAATAAAAAAAGACCTCTGTGCTCTAGAGTTGTTGTTTGTGGACTCCAGTACGCTTACTGAATTTGGGGCCCATATTAGGCTCTAGAATTTCTAGACGCTAAACCAAAGAAGGAAATCAGAATATTTTTATAAGGTTTCTATGAGCATTTTATAATTTTTTCTAAGAGAAGCACAACTTCTCCTAAAATGAGAACTAAGATATTTTTCCAAGAGGATGCTTGCTGCCCTTTCTCACATTCCACCACACAAGCCAAATCTCTGTACTTGGCCACAGGCCATCTCTGTATATGGTAGACTCTTGACTTTTGATAAACCAGATTTACAACTGAGTGTATTTATTTGTGGTGCATCTCTTTTAGTCTGCTTCCTATTGATATAGTAAAATAACTGAAGTTGGGTCAGATATGAAGTGGGGGGAAGACTTATTAGGCTCCAGTTTGGAAATCTTCTGGTAAGGGCTTAATTGGCAGTGAAACATGCCTGATGGCTTCATGGTGGAAACATGTTGGAAGGAGAGCAAGCAGGAAAGAATTAGGCTTACCCTTCTTTATAAATAAATTTTTATTATCTTTATGTAGTTATACAAAGTATTTCAATTCAACATGATAATTTATATGTACAATACATCTTAATCAGTGCTACCCTTACTCATTTATAATGCCACTCTTTTGTTAAGTAATTAGGGTCTTATGGCAACTACTTTATTCTCTTCTGAGGACACATCTCCAATAACCTAACCACCTCCTGGGAAACTTCACTTGTAAAGGTCCCATTCTATCTCAATATTATCACACCATGAACTAAGATTCTAACATTTAAACCCATGGTGTTAAACTACGTCCAGCTGTTGGCCTTATGCTTCATCTTATGAGTCACTCCATTGATCAACTCAATCCCTTTCCTGTGCTTTCCCATCTTTGTTCATTTAAAAGCCAAAGCCCAGCCCAAATGCCTACTCTCTTTTAATAAGAGTAATTATTCTCTTCTGGACTTCTACAGGTATGTATGCACATACCTATCAGGCAGAAGAGTGAGTATGGCTTATAGACTACAGATTTGAATCTCCAGAAGAACCTCAAAGTCTGTATGAAATTGCGCATAAGTGCAAATATGTAGCTTTCTAGTTTACATTATAATCTAACTGCCACCACAAAATCTTGCTCCAAAATGTGGGTCTTTTTTTTTTATTTAAAATGTGGGTCTTTTGCAGGTTTTGGCAAGATGTTTTGCATGTGTCAAGGTGGAACCAAGAAGAGCCTCATTGAGGTCATGCTGAATCAGTAGTTGAATGGATTAGGACATAGGTTTGTGGGCTCCAGGCTCCATCTTCCATGTTTTCCACTCATGAAGTTCTCAAGAGATACATATGAGGACCAATGAAAGAAGCAGAAATGCTAGGGAACTAATTTGAAGCACACATGGCGAAAGTATCATATTATGAAGTCAACTCTACTCTGCCTTTATTCTCCAACTTATCTTTATTTTTGGAAATATCCTTTGTCTAAGCCATTTGAATGTGCATCTCTCTTTTGCCACACTCAACTGACACAATGTGTGCACAGAAGTCACATGAGGTGGTAATATATGGAACTCATAAGTTTTTGTGTCGGCGGCCAACTCTCTTCCTTTGTGACAATTCCAAATATCACATATGACTCTAGAGAAAGTCCTAATGAATTAAGCTGAGATTTAAATCAAGAAGAAATATACACTTTTTTCCTTTCTTCTCTTAACTAACATGCAGAGCAGTTTTATAAGATAATGTATGTATCATGCATCATTGTATCTATAACATATAGAAAAGTGATATATGGTTAATATGTTTGCCAGTAAAGGAGGTAGTTATAAATGTACTGATCTAAGAAAATATCAAAGTAATAATTAAAAAAGTATCAGTATGTACAGATATAGTTTAAAGAGTACTTTTAGAGAGACAGAGATATCATACATATTTTTCCAGCTCTAAAAGAAAAAAGGTGGCAGATAATAACGGTCATTTTGAGCCTATAACTCCCATTTCCTGCATGGAAAGCTGGAAATAGTTTTCTTTAGTTCTCCCTACTTTAACCATATTATATGAAGACAAATTCTTGTTAAAACCCACTTATAGAGTCAAAAGAGAAGGCAGTTTTAGATAGCTGACCCCACTTAGTCTCCCAGTTCTTGTAACTTAGCATTTAAACTTAGCTTAATTTTTGTTAATTGCTGCCTGGTTCTAGCTTGAGTCTGACCTTGTATTTATTTTGTAATAATAACTTCCCCTCTCCTCACCTATCTTTCTGTCACATTGAGTTATGGGGCTTGCACTCAGTCAGGGTGCTGTCCCTGAGCTCTTCATCTCAAGGCCACTGCCTAACCCTTGAGCCAAGCCCCACTTCCCGTTTTCTAGAGGTTAATTGGAGATAAGAGTCTCAAGTCCTTTTGTGCCTGGACTGGCTTTGAAATTTGGTCCTCAGCTCTAAGCCTCCAGAGTAACTAGGATTACAGGTATGAGCCACCACACCAGGCTAAACTTTTAATCTTAAAAGGGGTTACAGAGGAAGGATGGTCCATCTTTGGTAGCTGCTTCTTAGCTGGAAGTGGACTGTTGGTCCAACCTAAGAGATCAAAAGTGAAGTTCCTTACTTACATAGAAGACAGAAACGAGATCAATTTCTTCTTTCTTTCTTTCTTTCTTTCTTTCTTTCTTTCTTTCTTTCTTTCTTTCTTTCTTTCTTTCTTTCCTTCCTTCCTTCCTTCCTTCCTTCCTTCCTTCCTTCCTTCCTTCCTTCCTTCCTCCTTCTTTCTTTTTTCTTTTTTTGTGGGAATTGGGTCTTGAATTCGGCCTGTGCACTGTCCCAGAGATCTTCAACTCAAGGCTACCAACCTACCCTGGAGCCAAGCCCCACCAACTTCCCATTTTCTACAGGTTAATTGGAAAAAAAGAGTTTCAGTTCCTTTTGTGCCCTGGCTGGCTTTGAACCTTGATCTTCAGATCTCAGCCTCCTGAGTAGCTAAGATTACAGGCATCAGCCACCACGCCTGGCTAGATTTTTATTTCTTTTATCTATAAAACTAATTAAAATAGACCAAAAAGTTTTAATATAAATCTGAAATTTTGAAACTAAAGGCTCAATAGCTATTTGTATATGATCATATAAAAGGATATTTTTACATTTTTGTTATCTCCTTTTTTTGCTGTGTTTTTTGTTTTTGTTTTTGCCAGTTGTGAGGCTTGAACTCAGGGTCTGAGCACTGTCCTTGGGCTTTCTCAAGACTAGAGCTTTACCACTTGAGCCACAGCACCACTTCTGGCTTTTTCTATATATGTGGTACCAAGGAATCTAACTCAGGTCTTCACGCATACTAGGAAAGCATTCTACCACCAGGCCAAACTTCCAGCCCTAATTTGGTTTTTTATACTTGTTGTCTCATATGTAAGTTTATCTGTTTGGAGGAGGGAAGAGAACAAAAGGCGAAAAAAAGATGAACAAATGCAGCAGTAATATTGACTAGACACTATGTTAAAAATGAACTGTAGAACTTATTGGGGAGCAATTGGTAAGGAAGGGGTGAAACTGTTCAAAAAGAAATATACTCATTACCTGATTTAAGTCACTGTAACCCCTTTGTACCTCACCATTACCATAACAAAAAAACAAGCATGTCACCCAAACAGGAAGCATGCTAAAGTGTAAGTATGTGTTAAATAATTCCTTCCTTGAGGTTTACAGGTTAATCGGATAAATTTACTGATTGAATGAACTCAACCTCATCTTTTTGTTGATAATTGTGTGTGTCAATGTAGGAATAAAACAAGTTTTTAGTTAAAAAACAACACAAGAAAACATAGGCTATACATTTCAAGGTATAAGCATAGGTAATAGAAAATAGGTTCCTGAGTAATATTTCAGTAGTAATGAAGAGATAATAAATTTCATTAAGTTAAAAAGGTTTTTTTTGCAGCAAAGAAAATAATTACCAGAGTGAACAGACAACCTACAGAATAGGAGAAAATCCTTGCCAATTATTTGTCTGACAAGAGTTAATATCAAGAATATTTTAAAAGATAAAAAAAATAAACACCAATACCCCTCCCAAATAATCCAATTAGTAACAGAGAAATAAACAGAATAGACAGTTCTCTATCCTTAACCATAAAGGAAATGAACATCAAAACATCATTGAGTTCCATCTCACCCCAGTCAGAACAACAAATATTTACAAACTAAAAACAAAAGCTGGTAAGGGTGGCTGGGAAGAGGAGATGCTCTTATACATTGTTGGTGAGAATATAAATTACTACAGCCCTTATGGAAATCCATCTGGAGGTTCCCCAGAATACTACAAATGAAACTCAGGTTGTTAGAATGACTGCCTTGTAAGGGTTCTGAGTTCAAATCCCAGTAATCCCCCTTAAAAAAACAAGGCTGGACTCTTGAGAGCAGATCTCAGGAAAATCAGGATTCAAGGCCTTGGAGAAAGGTTTATAAGAGCCCATCTCAACCAACAAAAAGTTGATTACACAGATCTATCATTCTAGCCACGCAGGAAGCAAAAATAAGACATGCTTCTAGGTTGGTCCAAGCACGGATATGAAACCTGATTTGATAAATGATAAAAGGAAAAGGGGTTGAAGCATGGCTTAAATAGTAGAATTTTTGTTTGGCAAGTACCAGGTCCTGAGTTCAAACCTAAGTTTGGATGCTGGAGTTCCAGCATCACTCCCCATCCCCACCAAAAAAGAAAGAAAAGGAGGGAGGGAGGGAAAAAGAGAGAGAGAGAGAGAGAGAGAGAGAGAGAGAGAGAGAGAGAGAGAGAGAGAGAGATTCCCTACCATATATCCTGCACTGGATCACTTCTAGATGTATGCCTCAAGGAATGTAAGTTAATTGAAAATAAAATTACCATATGATTTAAAAACTTCACTTCTAGATACTCTAAGAAATTTAAATTAGCATGTTACAAAGTAGTTGCATTCCTGTGTTCATTGTAGTATTATTTGCTGTAGTAAAGATACAGAAATGGCTGTGCTCCGTGTTAGTAAGCCTGTACTCTAAGTTGCTTTGGATGTGGAGACTGATAAGGGGTTTTCAGTTCCAGCCCAGCCCAGGCATAAACGTTTTCTAGACTCTATCTCAACCAACAGCTGGAGACAGTGGTATACTCCTGTTATCCAAGCTATACTGGGAATCACAATGGCAGGGAATAGTGGTATGTGCTGTTTACAGCCAATAACGTGGTGAAATACATGTAGGATGATCACAACCCAGGGGCTTGAAGAATAAAGCAAGATTCTACCTTGAAAAAAAAAAAAACTGAAGGCAAAAAATGGGTCCAGAAGTATGATGAAGAGAAGCCAGTCATGCAAATTCAAGTGGTTGAGTTCAATCACTACCTGGTACGGAAAATTATATATATGCGTGTATATTTATATGTACATGCATGTATCATTAATATATGAGTGGAGTATACAGTTTTGGTATTTTTATCCATTTCAATATTCATTAAGGCCCACCATAAAGACTTCCTACTAATTTCCCGCTGTATCACCTCCTTGTGTCATCCCTACATTTTTCAGCTAGAAGAACCCCACCCATTCCCATGAGAGCTTTACACAACCAGGGCTGAGCTGGCCAAGGAAGATGTTTAGGACACAGCATCCAAGAGGTGCTGAACACGTTTTATGACCATGACAGCTAAAGACACTTGTATCCTTATAGTACCAAGCTGCATCCTAGGAAATTCTGATTCAAAGATTTGAGTTGCAAGTCAGATGCCTGTTTTAAAATAATCCATAGTTGATTTAGCTGCATTCCAGTGTGAAAATCACTGGACCAGCTCATTAAAAAGTTTTGCTGAAATTTAGATTGTATGTCGGTTGAAGGTAGGCCAACATTGGGAGTAACTACTCTGAACCATTTAAAAACCACAAGGCTGTGAGCTGTGTCTGGTTCCTCTGAGAAGACAAACCTAGAAAGACACCAGAAGCCTGTAATAGTTCAGAATTCCCCATGTATGTACTTAGTGTTGTGTATATGAAAGTAGAACCCAGGCATTCAAAGAAAGAACCACAGATTTCAGAGTCTTATACTCACAGAATCTCAAGGGCATAGAATATACAAAATTCATTTTTGATAGCCTCTTCTCAACTGGGTGCTGTCTACCACATCTTCCTCAATTTTGTTTCCACCTAGAAATGTTATTGCTTACATGGATCTGATTTCAGTAAACCCTGGCCCTCTTATGGATACAACTGTCTCTTCAGTAGAATTGGAAGCCTTTTCTATGGCCATATGAATCATAATCTTTTACATTAGGAGATTCACCTAGTCTGATTAATTATTTAATTAATCTCAGCCTATCAATACCAAGCACTCCAAGTACTTTTGTTAGCATAGAGAAAGTACTCACTTTCTCTAAAAATAAGTACACGGATATGTCATTTTGTTCTTCTGTTGGTTACATACTTTTGGCTTCTAGAATGCCCAAATGTGTACAGCACATGATCATTATCCTTCCTCTCCCTCCAAGGAAACTGCTTGTTTGTTTGTTTATTTATTTCGGTCATGGGGCTTAAACTCTGGACCTCGGTGCTGTCCCTGAGCTCTTCAGCTCAAGGCTACCACCCTACCCCTTGAGCCACAACCCCATTTCCTGTTTTCTAGTGGTTAACTGGAAATAAGAGTCTCATTTTCTTTAGTGCTGGGCTGGCTTTGAACCTTGATTCTCAGGTTTCAGCCTACTGAGTAGCTAGGGTGACAGGTATGAATCACTGCGCCTGGCTACTTGTCTATTTTTATAAATGTTCTCCCAGAAGGATATGTCATAAATACTCTTGGCAATCTTCTCTATGGTGTGATTTTGTTCTGATGATGATTATGATGAGTGTGTGTGTGTGTGTGTGTGTGTGTGCATTTGTTTTGGTCCAGGGGCTTAAACTCAGGATCTGAACTCAGGGCCTGGGTATTGTCTCAAGGCTCATGCTCTATCACTTGAGCCCAAGGTACCACTTCCTGATTTTTGGTGGCTAATTGGAGATAAGAGTGTCACAAACTTTCCTGCTAGTGCTTTCTTTAAACCATGAGCTTCAAATCTCAGCCACAAGTGTTCAGCTTTTCTGTTTGTATCCTATAATTTTCTTGTACGTTGAATTTGTTTCTTTTAAAAATTTTTGTAAATTATCTTCAAGTAGTTATATAGAGGGGATTTAATTCAACACATCAGCGTATGAGTACAATGCATACTGATCAATATCATCCCTTTCATAATTTTTCCCATTTCTTGTCATGGACTCTAGGCAATTCTATAGTTGTATGCAAATTCATATAAAAAACAAACTAAATCAAATGACAAGATCTCAATACCCTTAATCCTCAATGAAACTTTAAAATCTCAAGATCTTTTGTTCACACTCTATATAAAAAATAATAAACATAAACTAAAAAGTGTTATCTAATTTTCTTTCAAGTTCAAGGAAGTCCAAGAATAAAATTCCTAAGACTTTTCAAATGTGGAATGTCTGTGCCCCAAGGCTAGGAAGAGAAAGAAAATTTATTAGAACAATTTAACTCTAGTCTCCTAAACACTTTACCTCTTTAAAAAATTATATTCTCATAGGATGATTGATAAAGACAGATTTACTGTTCATTGTCATTTTTATGAAATATAGTACTCAGGGAGGCTAAGTGACTGGTATAAAATCACACAGCTGGTGATCTGGTGTTTTGACCCCATGTGTTCTGATTGGAAAGCTAGACTCTTCACTACCATGTCAAAACCATCCTATCTGTGAATTCAAGGCTGTAAGCTTGTCATTAGCAGCTACTGCCCTGCCCTTGAGCAGCTCAGTGCCCTGCAAACTCACAGCACATGTGACAGGCTTTTCATTATTCCCTTCTAGACCCTGAGGAAATGGATGAAGTGGCAGAAGAGTGTTAGCAAAGTGTGAAAATATTTCCTCTGTCAACTTTCCCTGATAAGTCTCCCCACAAAATTTCAGGCTCCTCTCAGTTGTCTCTACCTGTACCTCCCTTAAATATACTTTTTACACAGAAATCTAAAACAATTCATTAAAATATAAGTCACAGCATTTGTCCCATCTTTATTTCAGATTTTCCTCACCCTTAGCAAATATTCTGAGCCTCAGTCATTTACCTGCTTGTATGGTAAGACCCTTATATGTGTGTTTTGAGCACCTGGTCTACACATTTTTGAGCCTGGGTCACGATTTTTGTGACCATTAGCATGAAAAGCATATTTCTCTCTCTCTTTTCCCTGTATGGTAACAGCTGTGCCTCCCTCGGCCATCAGTATCAAGTACTATTTAACTTCTAGTTAAATAGAACTCTGGCTATTTCCCTAGGAAAAGGACTTCTCCCTTTAGAACACTGTTTCACTCATAAATCACAGCTTCAGAAACAAGAAGCAGAGACCCAGAAATGGGTCACCGAGAGTGTAACCACATTTGCTCAAGCCCATCCCTTTCTTAATTTGTTCTGCCTAATGTGGTCCAAGGACCACAGAAAAGTTCCATGTGTGTATTCAATAACAGGGGATGACACTCATCTTAGAAATATTGACTACAGTATTTTTTTAGCAGATCATTTCTGTCAGTTTGTCGGGGTAGTATGGTAGGAGCACATAAACAGTGAGCTCCATGGTCAAAGACCAAATCTCTCCTCTCCTTACTGGAAAGGAAAATATCCAAATATCCTAAGATCATGTAATCTATGTATGATCTTGTGCCTACTTCAACCATTCCATCAGTGCTGGAGCAGTATGGCTCTCTCAGTTCCTGAAGACAGGAAAGGTCCTGGAATATACTGTTCTACTGGAGGGAATTGTTGATTCATTGGTGCTACCGATTGAACAGTCATACCTCTACCATTGGTCTCAGTTTCTAGCAGGATGGGTGCCTTGACAGTGCATTAGTTGTCAGCTATAGTATGTGGCAACTTAGGAGACTAGGTGTTAAATTGTCTCTATTTCTACCATCATCGTGCAAAGGCCCTGCTCCAAATGGCCAATGGAAAGAACTGACAAGCTAAATCCTGTCTCAAGCAAATATTTATGCTTCTTCTGTGCTTAGGAAACCTTCTAGTTTACACTGATTCCACATGTCTACTCATGGACCCTTTTCTAAGATCTACTTATCCTCATTGTGCAGTATATTTATTTTGTCCCTTTTGACCAGCTGTCTAAGTCAATCTCTACTGCTCACAATCTTCTGCTTTTTCTATCCTGAGGACCTTTCTTTTTCCATACTCAATGGATAGCCAAGTGTGCTACCTATTATTTAGTAGAACTTTCTATCTCCACCTCTTCTATGGCCAACTCTGAGTGAACTGCAGCTGACTGTCAGCCAGTAGCCTCATGAGAACAGAGGACATGAGCCTTTTGTTCCTCAAGAAGATACACTGGCACTTTCTGTCCCCTCCTATCTCTTCTCAGCTTTATCTTCTTCCTATGTAAGACTGCAGCCTACAGCCCTCCCTCCTTGAGTGCCTTTCTCTGGCAGGTTCTCTCCACTGCAGCTGTCACCTTCTTCCATATGGTAGAATTTGCTTTGCTTTGTTTTATGACCTCCAAGAAATGCTAGCTCCTTGAAGTTAGGGTAAGTAAAGGCTCTGTTCATGGCTTTATCTCAGCACCTGACATGGCAGATGCTCAAAACACTTGTTAAATGTTGATTTGTGGTTGAATAAATGCTAACTTCTCAGGGCATTCCATATTCTTTAACATAAAGAAATGAAATAACAAGGTAAACTAGACTTGCCCTAGGATTCCTTCTCATTGTGTCTATTCTTTTATGCCAAAATAGATGGTGAAACTTTTAATTACAGATGTGTGTTTTAGTTTCATATCCACAGTCCACTGTGGGTAGCTAGTTCTTCAGAGGCAAGAATGTCTTATTCTGTGCTTGATAATAGATATTCAATCAATATAAGGTAGATGAAAGGAAAGGGAATAGGAGAAAGAGAAAGAGAGAAAATATGTGGCTGCTTTTATACACTTCTAGCATTTCAGATGATAACTCTTTTTGGTACCTCATGCTGGAGGCATACATACACATTTCATGACTCCAACAGGCACACCCACATACACATGCGTGTGCATGCACATGTAACCCCACACAGACATACATTCAACACACACCAGAGTCTATTTTCAAGGACCGTAGGGAATTCTTACCTCTCAAAGCTGCAAACTGGTGATGAGACCTGTGGAAACACTTCAAAGGTGTTATGTGGGAGTTTCCCTCCACTTCTTCCTGTAAGAATTTCACCTCTGTGTTTTCATATTCCAGGGCAGACTGCATCAAGGGTGCCCACCTCCCTTCAGCTACTTTCTCCACTTTCAGCAGCCACAGGCAAACAACCAAACCCTCCTCCTTCTCAGTGCACATTCATTTTAAAAGCTCATTCTTCCAAGGATGATTTTTAGTCTGAATTACAACAAATGTATATGTGTGAGTGATAAGGGCAGGTATAGGTCTTACATTAAATTTTTTGGAATATTTCCCTTATGTCATAAGAGATGGTGGCAGTTTGAGATAGTCTAGGTTGAGTCTAAATAGAAAAAACATGAGGGTGACAATGCAGTGTGCTGAGGTATACAAGAAGTCCATTTGTGGTCACAGAACATTCACAATCAGGCCTATGGACACATGTGTATACACAGCTGCACATTCACCAACATGTACAAATACACATTCAAAGATATAGACATATACATCTATACACACATGCACATAGATGCACACATCCACATAAATGCATGGCTATATACACATACACCCAAATATACTTTTTAACAAATATAAATACACAGGTGTGTGCATTCATGCCCACACATGCATATATATGGTACTATATAAATAGGAAAAACGAGTAGAGCAAGCGTTAATGGTTGCCCATATCACATTCCATGGCAGTGGGCACATCCCTTCCTTCAGGAACCTCAGGGGGCATGAGAAGCTGATTCTCCACTGTGGATAGGGTATGCTAATGAAGTTTAAGTGTGCCAACTTGTAGTAAAAAGAGCTTCAAAGTTTTCTTACCTAATTTCAGTACTTTCTGTGGTTTAAGAGCCTTCCTTACTGGGCAAAGACAGGCCAAGGCCAGTAGCCTAGTTATTTGGCTTCCAAAGCATGGCCAATACTTTTTATTTTCTGTCCAGATTGACCTAACTATGAAAGAACATACAAATGGACTGCAATAGAAATAATAGCCACACATCTGAGCATCACAGGAGCAGGGATCTGGAGCCCCACAGTTCAGGCAGCAGCACTCTGATGAACATGTGTTTTTCTGGTAACTTTTCCAGCACACATTCTCTGCTCACAACCACAGCTACTGTGTTAGAACTGGGTGCAGGATGGCAATGATGATATGCCTTCTCTAGATTTGTGTTCATCTATCATTCTTTTTCTAGTCCTGGGGCTTAAACTCAGGGCCTGGGCACTGTCTTTGAACTTTTTCAAGTCTAGTGCTCTACCACTTGATCCACAGTGCCACTTCTGGCCTTTTCTGTATAGGTAGTATTGAGCCAGGGCTCTATGCATGCTAGGCAAGCACTCTACCACCAGGCTATACTCCCAGCCCCGTTCACTGTCTTGACCCTCAACCTAAATAGTCCCAGCCATACTGAGCCTTTGGTATCTGTTGACAGACTAGGCATTGAGTGATTCTGGATGGGGACTTTCTTCTCTGAAGTCCATACTCACCAGTGCTGCCAATGCAGGTCCAATGAGAGAGCAGTGCTTTCTATGGAGCTATTCTGTCCCTTAATTCTCCCTTTTCCTTTGTATGTCCACACTTTTTCCCCAGTATCTTCCAATAGCAACACAACACTTCCTATGAGATAAACTGGTTTATTCCCAAATGATTCCTAATGGTTGACCAAGAAGAAAGCTTCTCCTAGGATGGCTGGTGTATCCCAGGTTTGGGGTAGGCCAGCTCCTCCCTCTCAGGGGCAGCATGCTGAACTTAGATTTGTGAGCAGACACTCTGAACTCTGGACTACTTAGGGTTCTCAGCAGTAAGGAGGGAAGAGCCTGCTGTGGGGCTGGCTGGGTTCAATTCTCAAATCAGTACTAGCTAGACGTCTTTCAGCAAAAGACTCCAAAGTGAAAACTTTCTAAATGTGCATCTCAGCTCTATCAGCCCAGTAGAGTCCTATACTGGTGGGAAGGAAAAAAAGGAAAATAAGTAAAAGAGTGCAGCCACACAACTGTAACCTTTTTGCCCTAATTTTTATTGTTATTATAAAGATGATGCACAGAGGAGCTGCAGTTACACAAATCAGATCCTAAGTACATTTCCTTTTGGACAATGTCACTCCTTCCCTCCACTTGTTTCTACCTACAAGTTGTGTAGTTTATTTTCAACATAGTATCACTGCTGTATTGTTAACCCTCCATTTCTGTGCTCTACACTTACCCTCTCCCAAATAAAGAAATGAGTAAGTAATGAGGGGGAAAAGACAACAACAAAGGGGAAAAAACTTTTTGTTTTCATTTTCTGGAGTTCATTTCAATATATATTATTTTATATGATCAGAGACACATAGGCATTGAGTCTTTGTGGTCCTCCCCTAAGACTATTCTCCTTTGATTTCACTGTGTGTGAATGCCTAGAGTCCTGCATAATTTATCATGTCCCAGTGTTTTGCCAGAAGCCAGGACCCCTATGCACTGTGCAAGGATACCCCTACTAGCATGCCTTCCCTGAAAATGAGCCTCACACACTCAAGGCCTGTGCTTAGCCCTACCTGCAGGGAAGCCTCTAGGCTTCCTAGGAGCTGCCATGCCTAGAAGTGGCAGTGAGACCAACTGTGCCTGTGAAGATCATCCCTGGGCAAAGAGAAAAGCCTCTATGGCTTTTAATCCTACCTTCCCAATTTGGCACCTGCTGTAGACTTGATGCTATCTTGGGGGTAAAGTTGTAACAACACTATCTGGAGTTTATTATCACCTTCTGTCTCATCTCACCTTCTCTGATTCTCTTTAAACACCTTTCCCACCACAGTGATCTTTCAATAAACCTCCCTTCCCTTCATGACCCCATTCTTGTCTGTATCTACCATCTCTTGTTCTGCCCCCTCCCTTCTGTTTGCAGCTAGAACCTGAGAAATGAGGCCCCAAGTTGAGAATGATTCTGTCATGTAAGAATCCCAGCAGCTCTTGTTCCCTTCAGACTCAGTCCTTTCCCAAATGCTGGTCCACCAAGAAGCCTTTGCTGTACCCTGGGTGCCTCAAACCAGGCTGTAGGTCAGGGAGCTGCTAGGTATGTATGCAGCCTCCTTCTTGAGGACCCAGAGTCATTCAAGGCAGGAGGAGAGAATTTCAAGCAGACTCCACTCACTAGTTTGGTCCTGGTGCGTTGAAATGCTGTCACATGAGTGTCCCTAAGGTTACATGGCCCTGATATCCTGAAGATTGCACTCCTAAAGATGCTTGCTCAGCACATTTAGAATGTTTACATGATGGAGGCCACTTTCCCCTTTCCCAGAACGAAGCAAGTCAGTCATATCTGGTCTTTCATTAGAAAATTAGTTTTCGCCATACAACAAAATAAAATTGATGATTCGGTGACATCTGATTGCTTTCAAGAAATGAAAGATGTTCTTCCAATGAAGATTTATTTCAGGTTATTTTTCTCCCCCAAGCACTCTTAACTGACTGAATAAATGTAGTAATGATCACTTTGGTATTTTCACATGTGTTTTTAAGGATTTATAAGGTAATCTGTTTTCTGAGGAGCCTGGGGCAGTACTTGAGTGGTACAGTTAAAATAGGAGAGGCTCTTACTCATCCTGAGGGTAAGGAAGATCAAATGGAGAGCAGTCTTCAGTTTGGAGATTCAAGGAACAGATGAGAGGAGAGACTCGCCACAGCATTAACTCCTGGTTGATACTAAACAGCCTTTCAGAATGTGATGGGCCTGGGATGAAGTGGGAGTCCAGACACCTGCTGTCCCATGAAGTGGGCGCAAGAGAAATATTCTACAGGGAATAAAATGCAACCTTAAGACTCACCTAGATTGGAGAGGAAGGTAAAGCCCAGCCAGTCAGGGAGACTGACAGTCAGCAATCAGTGTGTGCCTGCTTTGTCCATGAGCACTGTAAGGACATGGATGTGCAAGGATATATGCGTGTGTGTGTGTGTGTGTGTGTGTGTGTGTGTGTGTGTGTGTTGGGTATGAAAGGCATGGGAAATAAACTGAAGGACTGGACGATGAAAGTATTTTAGGTATGGTTCCAACACACCTAGAACAAGGCAGTATTAGGGAAAGGAGAAACTTGGAAGGCTGCACAAGCAGAAACTCAGTCCCCCTAAAGAATGTCTCAGGCCATATCCAGCCAGTCTGTGGCAGCATACTGACAGCATACTTCTGGCTACCTCAGCTTTCCCAGCCCACATCCTTCCCTCCACACCTGAATCCTTTTTTAACCCAAGAGCTGACTCCTATGTGTGCTCAGCCACAGCTAGCCACTGCATCATGGCTGGAGCCAAGGTCAGCCTCCTCTTCTCTCCTTCCCTTTTCTTCCCCCCTCCCTTCCTTCCTCCCTCTTTTTCTTCCTTCCTTCTTCCCTCTCTCCCTCTGTCCTTCCCTCCCTCTCTTCCTGCTTCCCTTCCCTTCCTTTCCCTCCTTCTTGTTATTTTATTTTGCTTCTAGGAAGTCACTTTATATTTATTTCTGCTTTTCATATGGTCTTTTTGACAGTACTAAGGACTGAACTCAAGACCTCACACTTGGAATGCCATTCTCCTCCTTGAGCTCTGTCAGTCCTCTATAAAACTTTAATTTTAAAGCTCTGACATCTTATAGTCATGAGATTCAAACCAGATGTTAGGTACAGTGGCTCAAGCCTGTAATCCTTGCTACTCGGGAGGTAGAGATGGGTTTGGTTCAAGGCCAGACTAGGTAGAACAGTTTCTAACACTTCTCTTTGATGGGGTCATGTCCTGAAGGGGTGGCACACACTTGTTGTTAGGATGGCATGTAAAGTGACATGTGTCTGTCATCCCCAGGAGTGAAGGGAAGCAAAGCAGGAAGACTAACGCCTAGGTCTGCCTGGGCATAAATCCAAACCACACCAGGAAAATAACCAATAAATAGCGGGCCTGAGACATCTCTCAAGTGGTAGAGAATCTGCCTAGCAACCTGAAGGCCCTGAGTTCAATTCCAAGTACCACAAAAAATAATAATAATGAATTAAAAGATGTAATGTCCAGTCCTTAGGATATTGAGGCAGAATTCTGGGCCCTTCGATTACAGTTTGGACTACAGTGGTGAGCTTTATGCCAGCTTGGAATCTATAATGAGAACCTGTTTCAAAAAAATAAAATAAAACATCAAACAAAACCAAGATGTGCTGACATAAAAACAAGAAAGTTGTATTTTTTAAACAAAAGAAAGAAAACTATTAATATCTATTTGGAAATACTCTCACTTCACTTTGCAGTTGGGAAAGAAAACAAGAAATACAGGGGTCATTTTTTCCTTTGGATGGCATCACAGAGCACATTTTACATGGTTTTTCTTGGGTTTAAAATAAATGTGTCTTTTCCCAATGGCCATCTGCTCATAAATCTGTGTATCTATATACCAACTCTCTCGTCTTAGAGAACACAGATTCTTCAGGTTATTTTATTAGGATGCTTGTAAGTTATTTTCCTAGTTTGTTTACCTTTTAAGACCACCTGGAAATGTCTAACTTTATTCATTTTAATTAAATAATTTAATTAGGATTTGAGCACATTTATGCAAACATAGTTAAGACTCTCTTCATTTCAACTTTGAGGTCAATCCGGTGACACCATTCCAAAGTATTGGACGCATATATTTTATCTTTATTTAGTTTAAACATCTAGAGACTTAAAGGGATTTCTGAAATTGCTGTGATAGTTGTAGTAGGCTTTCTGCTTACCATAACAAATGACCATAAATTTATTGGAAATTTATTATTTTCCAAGTTAATTCAGAGTTAAAAATGGATCTCACTGACTAAAAATGAAGATTTCTGCAGAGGAGTCAATCCATTTCTGAAGGCTTCAGGGAAAATAGTTTTCTGATGCTTTCTAGCTTGGCTAGTGGTCCCATCTGCAAAGCCATGAAATTTAGGTTCAGTCATAGGTTTGGGGGTAGGATAGTGGCCAGAGATAGACTCCTTGTCTTCTGTGAATGATTTGATCCCCAGCAATGGGGGGTTGTACAAAGAAAAAGAGACAAGTTTATGTAAGTTTTTTGTAGCTCATTGTGGTGTGGGGTTCAAAGGTCTTGTGCTAGTATCTATTCAGCTCTGATGGGGATCTCACAGCAGATTGTGTCACAGTAGCAGGAGACTGGCTAGCAGTGTGTGCAGAAGATGGATGTGGGGAGCCACAACTCAATATTGCAGAACTAGCACAGTTCCACAAGAAGTCCTTTAATCCTTTCCGAGGTTGATTCCCTTAATGGTCTAACTCCTGCCTAGATTGCTTCTTAATGGTTCCATATCAGCACCACCTATTAGACCCCAAATTTCCAGCTCATGGACAGTTAGGGTCATATTCCAACCAAATCTAAACCATATGAAATAATCTAGGATAATCTCCCTATTTCAAAATCAGGTGATTTAATTAATGTCTCTCTTTCCATCCCAGTCTTACTTTAAAAAAAATAGTACTGTGGTTTGAACTCAGGGCCTCAGGATGACAAGGTTGGCATTCTACCACTGAGACACACCTCCAGTTATTTTTATTTATTTATTCATTTATTTATTTTGCCAGTCCTGGGCTTGAGGTCAGGGTCTGAGCACGGTCCTTGGACTTTCTCAAGGCTAGAGCTCTACCACTTGGTTCTCTGCACCACTTCCAGCTTTTTCTTGTATGTGGTACCAAGGAATCGAACCTAGGCCTTCATGAATGCTAGGCAAGCACTCTACCACCAGGACAAACTCCTAGCCTGCTTGTTATTTTAGAAAAGCAATCTTCAATACATTCTGTCTAGACTGGCCTCAAACTGCCACCATCTCTATGTCAGCGCCTGAGTAGCTAGGATTACATGCCTGAGGCACCAGTGTTCAAACATTGTATCCCATTCTAAATTCTTCTTTGCCATAGCAATGTAGCATATCTGCAGTTCTTCCCAACTATCTATAATTTAGAACAAATGGAATCTATCAAAATACCAAGTTCCAATTCCTCAGAATAATAAAGGCTGTTTATGACAAACCCACAGCTAGCATTATACTTAATAGTGAAAAGCTAAAGCCATTCCCTCTAAAATCAGGAACTAGACAAGGATGCCCACTCTCTCCACTCCTCTTTAACATGGTATTAGAATTCCTAGCCAGTGCAATAAGGCAAGAAGCAAGCATAAAGGGGATCCAAATAGGGAAAGAGGAAGTGAAACTTTCCCTCTTGGCAGATGACATGATTCTGTATTTAAAGAACCCTATAGATTCCACTCCCAAGCTCCTTGAGCTGATTCAAAACTTTGGAAAGGTAGAAGGGTATAAAATTAACCCTCAAAAATCAACTGCCTTCTTATATGCCAACAGTGGGAGGAACGAGGCAACAATCAGGAAAGCAACTCCTTTTGCAATAGCCTCAAAGAAATTAAAGTACCTAGGAATTACCTTAACTAAGAATATAAAGGACCTTTTTGATGAAAACTTTAAAACCCTGAAAAAGGAAATTAAAGCAGAATTGAGGAAATAGAAAAACCACCCATGCTTCTGGATTGGAAGAATCAACATCATGAAAATGACAATCTTGCCAAGGGCTTTCTACAAATTCAATGCAATACCCATCAATATCCCAATGTCACTCTTTAAAGAAATAGAAGAGGTAATCCAAAATTTCATATGGAATAATAAAAGGCCCCGTATAGCAAAAACACTTCTTAGCAGAAAGAACAGCGCAGGAGGAATTTCAATACTAAACTGTAGACTTTATTACAGAGCTATAGTGAGCAAAACAGCTTGGTACTGGCACAAGAACAGGCCTGAAGACCAAGGGAATAGAACTGAGGACCTAGATATTAGACCACATACCTATGGCCAAAAATGGAAGAAAGACAGCCTCTGCACATGCAGAAAACTAAAGTTGGATCCTTCTTTGTCACCCTGCACTAGGATTAACTCCAAATGGATCAAAGACCTCGATGTAAAAGCCAACACACTGAAAACTTTACAAGAAGGAATAGGAGATAGACTAGGTCTCCTTGGCATAGGTTGAAACTTTCTTAATAAGGACCAAGAAACACAACAAATCAGAGAAAGACTGGATAAGTGGGACTGCATTAAACTGCAGAGCTTTTGTATGGCAAAGAACATAGCTAGCAAATTAACTAGAAAGCCTACGGAGTGGGAGAAGATCTTCACTAACCAGACAACAGACAAAGGCCTCATATGTAAAATATATCAACAGCTCAAAAAATTGAATCACTCCAAAACTAATCTCCAAAGAAACAACCATCCCATTAAAAGATGGGCCAAAGACTTAAAGAGAGTCTTCTCTGAAGAAGAAATAAAATTGGCCTATAGATACCTGAAGAAATGCTCAACATCTCTGGTGATAAAAGAAATGCAAATCAAAACAACTCTAAGATTCCGCCTCACTCCAGATAAAATGGCCATGATCAAGAAATCTAATAACAACAGATGCTGGAGGGAATGTGGCCAGGAGGGATCACTATTATACTGTTGGGAGTGCAAATTCGTTCAACCACTATGGAAAGCAGTATGGCAGTTCCTCAAAAGACTAAACATACATCTCCCCTAAGACCCAGCAATTCCACTACTTGGCATTTACCCAATTGTCCAGAAACAAGGGCATACTAAATCCACTAGGACAATGATGTTCATTGCAACACTGTTTACCATAGCAAAGATATGGAACCAACCTAGATGTCCCTCAGTTGATGAGTGGATAAACAAGAATGGAATTCTATGCCGCTGTCAGAAAGAATGATATTGCCCCATTTGCAAGGAAATGGAAAGACTCAGAAAAAATCACATTAAGTGAAGTAAGCCAGACTCATAGGACCAAAAGCCATATAATGAGTGATTGTTGTCTCTAATGTACTATGTTATCTCTCATCTCTTTTGCTGTCCCTTGGTTATCTCATATTTTTATAGTATTTCACCTTGTTATCTGATATATTTTATATATGTTTAATTGGTTATTTGAAATAGAATAGAGAAGGAGGGAAATCAAGATGAGTGGGGAGAGGGGAAGTGAGAAATGGGGACCATGACATGACAAAGCTTATTAATATTTGTGAAGTAATGTACCTTCTATCTAGTGAATATAATGTAACCTTTCTATTAATTACAATAAAAATATATGAAAAAATACCAAGTTCCATACAAACAGACAGATAATGAGAAGAAGTTTCACATACCACAGAATAAATCACTGAGGCAGATTTCTTGGGAATAGGATTTGAGAACTCTGCATACTAATGAAGATGTTGACTTTGGGATACTTGCTACTTTAATAATATTTAGAAGCTTTTCCTAAATATCTAAATTACTGATTTTTATATTTGACAACTTTACCATTGGTAGAGTCAGTGTTTTTACTCTGTGTATATGTATGTGTGTATGTGTATGTATTTATTTATTGACCACTTTTCACCAGTTAGAAGAGCAAAAACTGATACTATAATTTTGTAAAGGAAGCCTCAGTTGTTTTAAGAGATTTGAAAGAGTTCAAAGCTTAACAATCATTGCCCTTTGCTACATCCCACCTTCCACTTGTTTGTAAAATAAAGTTTTATTGGAACATAGTCAGACTTTTTATTTATGTATTCGCTGTGGCTGTTTTTGTTCTGCAGTGTTGTGAAGACATTTTGTTGCCCATAAGGTGAAAACAATTTACCACCTGACAAGAATAAGTTCAATGACTCCTTAGATCAACAAATGAAGCACAAAAATGAAAAGAATGCTGTGTTCAGCCAACAATATGAGAATGTGAATGGGACTTCCTGTTCCTGAACCAAAAGCATAGCAACAGGGACTACTTGATTGTCACCTTAACATTTATTGACCCAGATATACAGGCGTTTAGCCATTTTCTATCACAATTGACACCTATTCTGCAGTGAACACCCTCTCAAATGTTCACAGATAAGGAACAATACTAAACAAAAGAAAAACACAGGAAACACCCTTGTCTTCCTAGTTCTTATAGACTTCTGAGAAGTCAGTCTTTATGTGGCAGATCTGTCTCATCAGATATATGGAGAACCCTTCCTTAAACACCTGGAAGCCAGGTGACTCGAGTTACTCCACTTTTAGCCCTTTTCCTTACTGCTATTACTGAAGTGATCATATTTATTTCTTCCCCACTTATTTCCCTTCATGTACCATGGCTTCCACATGGTCAGTGTACTAAAGACAGGACATTGACATTTCCTTCTCCGTTATGCCATGAAGGGGAAGAGACATGACTTTTCTCCTCTTAACCTTCTTAACCAAGAAGATTAGTTCTTTCAAGAAAGCAAGACTAACAAGATAAAAGCAAGCAGGTTATTAACACATATACTGCACATGTTGCAGAAGAAACTTAAGTCAGAAAACTAACTTAAAGCAGTGGGTTGAGCTCAGCTCAGATTTACCACTTATCTATCAAATGAGTCAATATACAATCTATGCTGCATCTATATAATGAAATATGGCACTGGGCAACTTCAATATAGATCATCTTAATTCAAAAGTGTGAAGCCAGCAACACAGTGGTAGAGCTCTGAGCACTATGAAAGATGCTGTTGTTGCCACTTTCCTTTCACCTGGAAACAGTTATCTCACCATTACAACACAAGCAAACAGACCAAATGCACAGGTACTGAAGAGGGAGAGACAAACCACCATTACTTTCAGGGACACAGAAAAGCCTTAGTAATCTATGAAAAAAATTGAGACTTACAAAATTCAACAAAATAGGCACCAGGAAACAAGTATTTGAAAAGGGTAGGGTAGTGGGGTTAAGGGGCAAAGGGTTGATGAATGAAGAGGAGAAAGGAAGAGAATGTAGTAAAGAATTCGATGTATGTCCTACAAAATTAAGAAGTGGGGGAAGAGGTATGTAGAGAAGAGATGGGTGAAAATGTTGAAAGGGTGTAACATTGATCAAGATGCATGCATTGTGTTCATAAACTGCTTTGTTAAATGGAAAAAAACAATCGAGACAGTAAATCAATTTACAAAGACAGATACAAGGTCTCTACTGAGAAGTAATTTTATTCATTTACTCATTCATTCATTTTTGGTGGAACTGGGGTTTGAATGCAGGTCTTCACCTTTCTAGAAAGAACTCTGCCAGTTTTTTTGTGCTTTAGTTACCTTTATGATAGTTTTGCCTGGTGCAGCCTGGCCTAGACCAGGATCTTCCAATTTATACTGACAGTCTTAGGAAGGGTGACAGGGTGACAAGCACATGCATTACACCCAGCTTTTTATGTTCAGATGTTATCTTTCAAACTTTTGAGGAGATCCAGATTTGTCTGGTCTGGAAACATGAGCTTCCTGATTTCCCCCTGCCATGAAATGGAAAGGTCCCTTCCTCTAGCTTCAGATATTTTTATATTGTCTCACATAACAAGTGAGAAAATTAAATGCTTTGACAAGGTTATAAAATAGCAAACTCTTAGGAACAAATTATAAAGGTATTTGTAGGTCTTTGTGTGTGTGTGTGTGTGTGTGTGTGTGTGTGTGTGTGTGTGTGTGTCTGTGTGTGTGTGGTTCATGGGGCTTGAACTCAGCCTGGGTGCTATACCTGAGCTCTTCATCTCAAAGCTACCACCCTACCCTTGAGCCAAGCCCCACTTCCCGTTTTCTAGAGGTTAAATGGAGTTAAGTCTCAGGTCCTTGTGTGCCCAGGCTGGCTTTTAACCTTGATCCTCAGATCTCAGCCTACTGAGTAGCTAGGATTACAGGTGTGAGCCACTGTGCCCAGCTGATTTGTAGGTCTTTAGCCAGAAAATGGTAAGCATTGCTGACAAAAATTTTAAAAGATGTAAATAAATGGTGGGATATATAATGGTTACAGAGAAAATGTAATATTGCTAAGATATTAATTATATACATATTTATCTATAGATTTGATGCATCAAATAAAAAATTGTAGCATGAGCATGCATGTGTGTGTATGTGTACATATGCACATATACATTAGTATTCCATTTTTTAATGACAAGAAAACGCATCAAAGTCCAAAACAGCAATAAGATATTGGTGGAGTAGAGCAAGATTAAAAGATGTTTACCGAAAGATAGTAAGATCTATTTAAAATCAGTAATGCTAGAATGCATGAAGTAGCTCCTTGCTGATATATTTACTTGATAGTAGACACAGATCAAAAACACATAAATATACCAATAAAGAACAGGTAACACTGAAAGCACACACACATATAAAGTTGACTAAGTGGTGAGAAATGTCACACATTTCTACCTCTAGAACATTAGAATATCTATATAAAAATGCTGAATCTTGATTTCTACTTCAGCTACAATAAAAATAAGTTCTACCCAGGTAGTAAAGCTGTATTTAAAATAGCCAGCAGTGGAAAACAATTTAACTTAGAAGAATGTATTTGTGAACTCAGTATAGGAAGATCTGTCTTACAAATCCAAAAAGAAAAAGTTAACTATTTAACTACAAGGAAAAAATAAACTTGATAGATTGACTGCCATGAGATTAGAGTGCCATTGGCAAAGACAACTTTAAGCAAGTGAAAAATACAAGTGTACTTTCAATAGAGAAAGAAATGTTTGCATACATTAACTGGACCAGACTCAGTAAAAATCTGTAGGGAGTTCTACAAATCAATTTTATAAAAGACAGACAGCAAAAGGGAAAAGTTGTTCAAGGCATGGAATGGCATTTCAGAGAAACATCTATTCAAATGGCCAACATTCCTGTATAAAGAAAAATCAAGTTTCTTATTCATCAGGGAAATAATTAATTTAGGAGTACAATAAGGCAACATGAGTGAAATAAAGTAAAAGCAAAATCAATACCTAGTAATTCCTACTCCTACTACATATGTTGTTTTTATAAATCAATATACTCAAAAACCTTTATGTACAGGAGTACATGGAAGCACAAATTTATAAAAACATTTGTATAATATCAAATAAAGACTGGACACTAGTAGTTCATGTCTATAGTTCTAGCTATTCAGAAGGCTGAGATCTGCAGATTAAAGCCAGCCTGGGTGAATACTACTATTAGGTTATGTTCAATTAACAAGTAAAGTGGGAAGTTGATGTGTGGCTCAAATGGTAATGTGCTACCTGAGAACCAAAAAGAAAATGAGCAGTTGAGAATATGGCCTAGTGGTAGAGAGCTTGCCTAGCATGCACAAAGCCCTAGGTCAGATTCCTTAGTACCATATACACAGAAAAATACAGAAGTGGTGCTGTGGCTCAAGTGGTAGAGCTCTAGCCATGAGAAAGCCCAAGAACAGTGTCCAGACCCTGAGATCAAGCTCCAGGACTGGCAAAAAAAAGAAAAGAAAAGAAAATGAGTGTGTGAGGGTTTGAGTTCAAGGACAAATACTGGTATAAAAAGCACCAAAGGAAAACTTCAGTAGTATCTATTAAAACTGAATTTATAATTTATTACCATTCCCCATTTACTTACCCGAAATATTTATATATGTGTACTAAAACATTTCTGAATATCAGAAATACTTACATATATGTACTAAAAGATGTAAACAAGAATCTTCTCAGTAGCAGATTTAGTAATAACTTAAAGTTGAACAAAATCAATCCTTATCAGCAGATGGGCTGTTAATTTGTGACACAATCATACAGTGGAGAACTATATATTAGTGAGAATTAGTAAATTGAAAGTATCTCAAGGTGGGACTATCTGTAAAACATCATCATGAAGAAAAAAAAGTCAGGCATGAAATGACATATGTTCAAAAAAGTGAAGCAGGCGCTCTGTGACTCTTAGATCAGGATCATTGTTACCCTGGATGAGGCTTGAATGTTGAAAAGTGCACAGGATTTTGTTTAAAATTCAATCTTGTATTCTTGGTCCTTCTCTTTACTTACCAGTATAGTTGTAGGAGCATGTTCATTTTGTCCAAATTAATCTGGGCAGATAGTATGATAGTTGCACCATTACAGTGTATTTCAAGCCAAACAAAATAAGCTTCATATTCAGCCATGAAAGCATTGGCAAACTGAGCCAAGATTACTGGGGCTTGAACAAGCATGTCACAGACTTGTTGCTGCTAAGAACTGTTCCTGGATCCGTGGTGTGCGAGAAGGATCTCATGTTCTGGGGGGCTATATAGCCATGGACCTCAACTTTATCATTGGTATTTCTTTGTAAACTCTGTATGGCTGGCAGGTATGTAGTGCTGAAGATGTCTGTCTTTCTGCAGAACTGGCTATTGTTTCTCGCCTGTCCCCCAACACTCATCTAATACAAGTAACTGAGAAGTGCTACAGATGAGTTGTCTCATTTGTATCTAGCATCCATCATTTCCAATGAGAAATCCTACACTGGAGGTGGAGGGTGAGAATTCCCTTCCATAAAACCTCTTTTCCTACTCAGGTGTCTTCAAGTATTTTCTTTTTACTCTTATTTGTCAAGAAGTGAATAGATGTGGTTTTCTTTCTTTGATAGCTCCTACCTTCTGAGCTTCTTGAATTATTGAACTGTAATTCTCAGTGTAGAACTCTTGAGTCCCCAGTCTGTGAACCTGTCACCTCCTTTGGCTCTTTTGTAGACACCTGACTCACAATTTTCCCACCAATGGATTGCTTGGAAAGCAGGCTACTCCTTCATTCTTCTTTCCCTGGTACACCAGTAAAATGACAGGAAGCAAGAGCATGGGATGGAGAGAAACTCATCCTCTCTCAATGGAAACAGCCCTGGCTTGCTGCTCTTTAAGCAGTTGACTTGCAGGTGTGCTTATGATGGGAGGGCAGATGCCATGTCAATTTCTCCATCGTGACCCAAACTGCGGGCCTTCATTCTTTGTTGTTTTTGAGATCTATAAAATCATACTTCTGTAACCCCCTAGCGCTATTCTCATAGTTCACTTTTGTGTAAAATGCCCTTTTCTTTGTCCTCATCTGTCCTGTTCAGTTTGATGTCTATCTTCAATACATTTTTTTGGTTTTGGTTTTGGTTTTGCTTTGTTTGGAGGCAGCACTCTGCTGTTTCTCCTCAAAGTTCATGGAGCTCAGATTGCTCAAATGCTCCTGCCCTACCTCCTGATGCCTCATCTCAGAACTCTTCTCCATGGCCCTTGCTGATTTCCAGTGTGCTCCCACTGGCTTTTTTGTCTACTTGTCTGAGCTGTCTCAAATGCCCATTCCTTTCCTACACATGCTAGTATTGCATAGATCTGCTAACCATCAGAGGCTGATTCTCATTCACTCATACCTCGGGGATTTCTAGAGATACATTGCCATGTGATTTCTTGTAGATGTTCAGATTTCTCTGCTTCCCCCCGCCCCCGTCAAAAAAAAAAAACCCTACTTGTTTTTAAGTTTTTATAGGTAGATTCAGTGCCTTAATATGATCATCATCTGGCCATAGTTCTCTCACATGGATCTGCACTTTTCAAAGTGGTAGGATCTAACTGAGGCTCACAAGAGACACACAATATAAAAGGAGGGAAGATGTTTCATTTGCGCTCCTGTAACCGCAGAATACCCCATACTTCCTTTACCCAAAGGGACGTGGTGATGGTGCCTGGCTTGATTGTGTACTATCCCTGCTTAAGAGTTACCTCTAAATTTTAAATTAAAACCTTCTTTTGTGAAAGAATTTTGCACTAACCTACAAATGTTGCTAGTTGTCAAATAAGAAGTTCACACCAGGGAATCCGAGGATATGCAATGAGTTTAACATGTTGAGGATTATCTAATAATATAATAATTAATAGTAAAAACAAGGTATTATATTAGTTCACAGGACCTGTGGAAGAACATCTATGTATTGTAGGGTATAGGTTACAAAATAATTTAAATAAAAATTAAAATAACCATAATGACAACAAGTAAAGCACCAGAAAGAGGATTAAATTTCAGAGATTCTTAATAAGGTTTACCTGTAATTTTTTTTCTCCAGCTTGATCTATTAGAATATAAAATGCTTTATGGATTAAAAACTATTTTTATTAAACTTTTGAAAGGACATTTATCTCAATGCAGGCCAACAATTTCTGTTACCTAAAATAATCTTTCATCCTCTTATTTCTATTAGCTTTGTGAAAGTAAAAAAAAAAAAACAATGACTCCTCCTTTTTACCTAGCTTCTAGTTATTTAAAAAATTCAAAATAATTTCTGATGTCAAATACAGAGCCATCAGGGTTCTTCATGCAGAAAAGACATAGGTAACTGAGTTTGTATTAGTGAAAACATTGTTTTGCAAATTCATGGCCTATTTAATAATATCAGTGAGATTCAGTGCAGTCTCCTGAGGCTATTGACGCAATAATCTCTTAGGGCATTAGGAGAGAGAAAACAAACTGAAAAGTTTTAGCATATCTGGGTGCCAGGGATATCTTTAGCAGGGAACAATATCCTTGAACTTCTGACTCTTATGGGACTTACATTCCAATGGACAAAATAGACATTGAACATTACTTACATAATATGTATGAAGATAAATCTTATCACACTACAAGTAAAGGAAGGGAATAGAATAGAGGCTTTTCTGGTCTGTAGGGTTTTGAAATTTCTCTCTGAGAGAGGCATCTGAATGAGGCAGAAAGCTGCTGAAGAAAACCTTATCATGTTCAAAGAAAGCTAAATATTCTGCAGCTCACCACAGACCTAAGCACCAGCTCCCCAGTGACATTGCCACCCCAAAACAAACGAGAAAAAATTGCTTATCTCAGCTTTATGTGAGAGTAAAGTGATGAGATATCTGATAATTTACAACATAAAGAATTCAGTTTTCAGTAAGAAGATTTGCTTAAAACAAGAATTGAAATCCTTGGTAGCTTATATCAGCTGTGCTTATGTCTCAAAACTCCTAGTAGTTTTACAGCATCTAAATAATATTTTTGTCGCTTGGTTTTGAAGCAACCAAGCAAGTAAGAATCTGAGAAACTGCTTTGCAGGAGGCTCACATCTATAATCCTAGCTACTGATGAGGCTGAGATCTGCAGAGACTCTTATCTCCAATTAAGAACTAGATAATTGGAAGTGGGGCTGGGGCTCAAGATGTAGAGCAGGTAGCCTTGAGCTAAAGAGCTCAGGGACAGTGCCCAGACACAGAGTTCAAGCCCCATGATCCACCAAAAAAGAAAGAAAGAAAGAAAGAAATGAAAAAGAAAATGGAAAATGGAAAATGAAAAAGAAAAAAAACAAAAACAACAAACAAGGATCTGAGAAGCCAGTACTGATGGGAATCTGCCTTGTTCTCATAACTCCATGTTGCTCCCCCTGTGGGAGGCCCTCCTGGTTCTCAGGAGAACTTCACCCCTGATCTTATCTGAAAGCATAAGACAGGCTTTATCTGAAAATACTTGACAGCCTTATCTGCTTTATCTGTGCAGGACTGCTGGTGTCTGGAGGACATCCTACCATCAAATCTGACATTCAAAACAGTTCAGGCAATAAACCCCCAACAGGAGCAGACAATGAAATTCCAAAGAAGAGTCTCACTCTAGAATGTATAAAAACATAACCCCCTCTCCATACCCCCAGCACTTTGTCTCCCTCACCCTGTTCAACATTATATGGAATGCCTCTGTAGCTGTGACTAAAGCCTGTTCTAGTCTGCTGAGGTCTCTGCCTTCTTCCTCTCCTTTCACCGGCTTGATCTTTCCTAATGTTAAGGAGAGCAGGGAGTGTTAAGGGGAGCAGGGACTGGTGCCATCCAGAATGCCTAAGTGTTCCCCACCCCATTGTGGAAGGTCGACAATGGTACAGCCCAGCCACCTTTACCCTTCCAGGGAGGGGCAACCTTGACCTTATCCCCACCCCCCATGAGGAGGGATATCTGCTTGGGTGGGGGTGGGCCTACTTTGTGTTGAGACCTGCCCAATTTGAGCGCCAACTCCAACTAAGGTGATAGGTAAATTCAAACACTGGGCTGTAACCCTACCTGCGTGTGGCCGGAGCTGGCAATGGTCCCTCTGTGTATGTGACTATCCCATTGGCCACCTATGTGTGGCCAGGTTTGACCACAGGGATTTTGCCCTTAAAAACCCAGCGTGAGAGCCGCTTGGGGTCACAGTGTCAGCTCCCGAGTCTGCACTGTGTCCCTGGCTGGTCAGTTCACCATCTACTTCCCCAATACATTCACCTTTTTCTATGAGACTGTCTCTGTGTGGTGGACTGTGGTGGGACATGAAATCCCCACCTGGAGGGATGTGGAATCCCCTCCGTTTGACTCCATAACACTAACACTTATGACTCAGTTTCCTAACAAAGATTCTTCTCTTGAAAGGTGATCAGAAGAAAAAGTCAGGATGGCAGGTCATTGTCTAGAAATCAGACTCCCTAAATGTTATGTGTAGAGATCCTTGCATCCTGGATGGTGAAGACTGACTGAAAACATCAGATTAGTAGAAAAAATAATTATGAAAAGAAAGAGATAGGAAAAACTGGGAGAGAGTGAGGGAAAGGAAGACATGGTTCAAAAAGAAATAGATTCAATACCTGATTGAGGAAACTGTAATCTTTCTATATATAAATATATATATATTTTTTTAAAGAGGAGGAAAAAGGAGAAGAGGTAACAGAAAATGAAATAGGAACAACTAAATTTTATTGAGGGCTGAATATATACATTTATTTGTGACTCATATTGAACATTGTTGTAAACACTTTACCATGGATTAAACACTTAAAAACAAATCTTAGGAACTATATACAAATATGGTGTAGTTTTTAACATAAATATTGAGACAAGATTCTAACAACATTTTTTTTGCAATTCTAAACAGCACTAAAGGGAAAGTTTAAAGAATCTGCAGCTACAAAAACTCCATTTTGGCAAGGCAAAAAAAAATCAAATAGCTAGCTCATCCACTCTGGTCTCTATTGGCCCTCTTGTTCAGCTATTGAACGTCTTTATCTCTCAGAGGTGTCCTTAGTTTTATTTGCTTGACATTTCAGTTGGATCAAAAGTTAGGAGAACTTAGGAGGAAAGGAATCAACAAGAATCCTACATAATGTTATTTTTCCTTTTCTCTTCTCTCCAGTTCAACCTGGTTTTGGTTCACAAAGTTACAATAACCATTCTACCCTCCCCCAAAGAGGCCATCTCCAGTGATAATCTAGGATCTGAGCAGGAAAGATGTCCCATCCAAATTAAGCACTTGAAGACAATTCAATAAAGTAACCATTTATATTTATTTGGTGCTTGAAGTGTAGATCATAGTGTCCACAAGATAATATAGTGTTTTGGAATTACAAACAGCTATCCTGTACTGTGGAGACTCCTAGCTAGTGGTGTAGGTGCCCGCTGCTTCCACCTGTGCATGTACACACTCAGTGATGCAAGCAGTCCAGGGTGCCTGGCCTCTCCTGCCTAGAGCAGGACTTCCTGGAAACTTCAGGTGAGCGGGGCATGTCTCAGGACACCATTGGCTGAGGGTCACATTCAGGGAGGTCCCTATTTGCTTATGTGCCATCCAAGTCTTGATCTGTATTTAGCAAACGCATTTTCTAAAATAAAGTTAGATCTGCACCAAGAGTCTGGTCCCAGGAGTCTGTGTTCCTGGGATTCTTCGTGGGCTCCATCGCCATCTTACCCGCCTCTTAGACGTCTGAGAAGGGCCCCAACACTGTACTATCTGTTGTTCATACTTTGGACTGAAGAGACACATGAAGCAACCTTATCCTGGAGGAGAGAGTGGCACGTGGGGGTGGCTGCTCAGTAGGACACTCAAGAAACAGGACAGAAACAGTGCTTTCTTCACCATACTCTTTTCCTGTGATCCTTAGCTACTAGTTTCCATTTGTTGGATCCCTTGGAAAACTAGAGGACAAATGATCTCATTGATGCTGTTTATCAGACGCGTGTCCAGATTACACAGTCAACTGAAGGAGGTCAAGATTGGATCTGGAGGGGCAATACCCAGAAGAAAGAAAAATAGCCTGGTGTGGAGGATTCCAGGTTTCACGTTTTGACCATTCTATACCCCCACTGGGAACTTAGGTCCCTTAAAGTCACTTAGTAGTAAGAGAAAATTGCTTATCTTTTCTTACATTACACACAATGTTCTGCTTGCCTGCATCCTTTTATAGTTCACTATTCCCAAAGATGAATGCAATTCACTTTTGAATATCATTGCATCCTGTTGGCTGCAGTATACCCAACATAAAGTGAATAAATTGTGAATGTGTGGCTTCTTTCTGGATGTACTAGGCTTAAAAAATAGCTGCATCACAAGTGTGACAATGTTCCTGAAATCAGAGGGGATAACAAAATGACAAGGTGACAAGGACTTCTCACAGATACTGTCTTCCTCTGGACAGATGCATTTTCCATCTTGGAAAGACATAACAAAGAGAACTCCCAGAAAAAGTTCAAATCACACTAACAAGAAAAACATTTCTTCCCTGATCAATAATTTGACACATGACAAAGTAAACTCACAAGAACTAAATTATTTGTGACTCTGGCAGCAATATAAAGAAGTGTTATGCTAATTTACAATTGATAGATTTAAGGTACAAACTTTGATCTTGAATCATAACCGTTTGACACTAATACTTAAATCATAGCTCAGAACAGCTGTGCCTTCTTTCATAAAATAAACTGTGTGCTTTCTTTATATCCATATTCAGAGGAAATGAATAAAGCCAGCATTAAGGAATTCAGGTCAAAAGGACCTAAAAGGAAAAGCTTTTAGAGAGAAAAGAATACTACACTGTGGGAGAGGGTTCTCTGAAGAGGGCTGAATGCATTCATTAACGTTTTAAAGCATAAAGAGGAGATCATTCTGTCTAGGACAGATAAATGTCTGCCATTCGCAGATGGAAAATCCATTGCTTTTGAGATGTAGGCATCTAAGGAGGTAGACAGGAGACACCCAGAGCTACCTCTAAATAAGTGTAAATTCTGAGTAGGAAAACCACATGTGTGTTTCTATCTTCATTTTCTTACATACATAAAATACCTTTTCTTACTGTTTCAAATGCAATGGCCATAGTATACCTTAGTATTTGTGGGCGATTAGAGCAAAATTCCTTCATGTGGATAATTTATAAACAAAAGAAATTTAATGTACATAATTGCAGAAGATGACAAATTTAGAATCAATGTAATTGTAGATTTGCTATCTGGTGAGGGCTTGTTTCTCAAACAAACAAACAAACAAAACCCCAGCACTTTCTAATGGGTGCTGGTGGCTTATCCTGTAATATTATCTACTCAGAAGGCTGAGATCAGAGAACTGATGTTTACATGCAAAGCCAGGCTAAGTGGAAAAACCTGAGATTTTTATCTCTAATTAACCAGCAAAATTTCAGTGGTGAAACTGTGACTCAAGTGACTGATCATCAGCCTTGAATGAAAAAGTCGAACAAGAGAACCAGGTCCTGAGTTCAAGCCCCTGTACCAACACTAAATAGATACATGCACACATATATGCACGCATGCATACATACATACATATTACATACATAAGTTAATGAATGAATGAACAAATAAATGAATAACATTTTTTCTAAGTGTCCTCACATGTAGAAGGGGAAGAAAGGCAGGCCTCTGTTATAGGGAAGCAAACCTATTAGTAAAATATTTACACTAATGACCTAAATAGCCCCAAAAGGCTTTGCTTCTTAATGACTTCACATTGCAGGTCATATTTCTATATGAATTGTAGGGGCATACAATCAGATCATAGGATATGGCCTCCTGTTCCCCCACCAAAATTGTTCTTTTCATATACCAAATACATTGTTTCCATCCCAATAATCTTAAATGTCATAATTATTTCAAAATCAATTAAAAAGTCTAAAGTCCATATACTTATCTAAATCAAGCAGGAATGAGATTTAATGTGATCTATTTTGAGGCCAGATCTCTAGCTATGATCTTACAAAATCAAACAAATAACAAGTGATGTGTTTTCAATGGAAGGGTCAGCATAGAACAGGTATTTCCATCATAAAAGGCTGGGTGCAGACTGGGAATCTGGCCTAGTGGTAGAGTGCTTGCTTAGCATGCATGAAAACCTCGGTTCTATTCCTTGGCCTTGGTACCACATACATAGAAAAAAGCCAGAAATGGTGCTATGGCTCAAGTGGTAGAGCTCTAGCCTTGAAAAACCCAAGGACAGTGCTCATGCCCTGAGCCCAAGCCCAGGACTGGCAAAAAAAAAAAAAAAGGCTGGTGTCAGTGCTAATGCCTGTAATTCTATCTACTCAGGAGGCTGAGATCTGGTGCTGCAGTGTGAAGCCATCCTGAGTATGTAAGAAATTCCATGGGACCCTTCTCTCCAATTAACCACCACAAAAGCTGGAAATGGAGCTGTGGCTCAAGTGTTAGAGCATTAGCCTTGAGGACAAAAAGCTCAAGGACACTTCCCAGGCCCTTAGTTCAAGCACCAGGACTGGCACCAAACAAAAATTGTAAAAAGGAAAAATTAGGAAAGCAGAAAGGGCTCATGGGTTTGAGAATTCTGAGACCTAATAAGACAAACAATATTACAATTCCTATTTCTACCAACCTTCTGATCACAGCTCAGGTAACAGCTCACCTACCTTACTTTAACCCATACCAGAATCACCCTTAACTGCCCCAGGACTAACACTGCAGGTCTCTAGCACCAACCTTCCCCCTCTCATCTTCTGCCCAATATCCAGTTCCAAAGCCCCTCCCATGCTTGTAGGGATCTGTTAGAGCCATGTCTCATTCCTGGGTAACAACCTCTGTCTTAACTCATTCAGTCTGTTACAATAAAGAACATACAACTAAGTGTTTTTATAAACAATCGATATTTTTTCTCAAATCCTGAAGACTAAAAAAAAATCTACCTGTACCCCTATTCCCCTTTGTCTAATTTCCTCTGATCCTGAAGTGTTTATTGACAACTAAGATGTTAGCTGGTAACAAAAATATTGATCATTTGACAAAGAATAGAATATTTGCTTTATAGGAAACACATATTGCTACATTAAGAGTGTCTACATTATTCACTTAGTAGTGGTTTTCTTGGATTTCTGTCCAGGAAAGTAAGACTTTAAGAATTCTTTAGAGTTGCTGTCTCCTGCATATGGAAGCAAGGGGATAGATGTGTGAAAATATCTGCCATTCTGTGTAGAGCTAGAGGGATTGATTCATTCTTGTCTCTTAGACAAAATATTCTTTGTAGACTCTATGATTTATTTTCATTTTCAAGTGCATAGTAAATTAAAGTGGAAACCATTTGGAAGTGGAAAAAACTAAACAGAAATAACAACTTATAGATCTTTGTCAAGTAAAAAGAACTAGCAGGTAGAGTTTGAACGTATTCTCTTCCTTAGTGTCCTGGTTCTTCTGTTCTCAATTTCACTATCACAGCATGAACTACACTAAATCGACATTTCAGATTGTGAAAGCTCTGTATTAGCAAGACAGGGACAGTGTGCGGTCACCTGGATGTTATTTCTTCTGAGAAAATGAAACCCCCCATTTATTCTCATTTTCCATGGACAGTGAATTTTATTTTTCACTTAAATACCACTTTCTGGCTTATTTCAAGCTAGGGAGTGCTTTTCCTACCTTTTATAATAGATGGATGGTCATTAGTGCTGCTCACAGCTAAGAGAAATTTGAAAATGAAGAGAAAAGGACATAATTGTAAAGAATAAGAGAAATAGAAAGGACATTATCAGCTGAGAGGGATATTTCAAGGTTTTCAGCTTCTCGATCCCAATTAACGAATCTACAACTCATTGTCCAACTTGGGTATTTCTTCTGGTAGATGAAGCTGAATGATGTGAGGCTAGCCACAAAGGCTGTCTTGGTTCATGAAAGCAATTGCTTCTTTCCTGGGATGTCTGTCCTTGTCTTAGTCACTGACCATATGGTATCCACCAAGGCTCTTCATGACTAGACCCTCTCACTGGCCATTCCCTCACCTGTAGTGTATTTCATTAATCATTTCATTTCTACACTGCTACTCTCATGCCACCCCACACAACCAATAGTAATCTACTTATTACTTTTACTATTTTATTGCATATCTTCTCTAGCAAAATGTAATAAGCTTCATGAAATTGGAAATGCCTATATTTTAAACTTATTGTATTCTTTATTTATTTTTATTCTTATTTTTTGACAGTACTTAAAGTTTAAATTCAGGGCCTCATACCTGCTAGGCTGCTGTATTACCATGAAGTCATGTCACTAGCCAAAGAAAGAAATTTTTAAAAAGCAAGAATTAAAGAGGTAAAACAATTAAAAACATAAAATATAGGCTGGGAGTTTCGCCTTGTGGTAGAGTGCTTGCCTAGCATGCACAAAGACCTGGGTTTGATTCCTCAGTACCGCATACATAGAAAAAAGCTGAAAATGGTGCTGTGGCTTAAATGGTAGAGCACTAGGACAGCACTCAGTCCCTGAGTTCAAGACCCAGGACTGGCAAAACAGAACAAAACAAAAACCATAAAATACAATAGAAGAAATAACAAAGAGCTGGATTTTTTTTCTTTTCTCTTTTTCTTTCCTTTTCTTTTTCCTTTCCTTTATTTTTGCCAGTTCTGGGGCTTGAACTCAGGGCCTGGGCACTGTCCCTGAGGTTTCTCAAGGCTAATGCTTTATCACTTGATACATAATACCACTTCTGGCTTTTTCTGTGTATGTAATACCAAGGAATTGAGCCGAGGGCTTTGTGTATGCTAGGCAAACACTCTACCAGGGGGCCACACTCCTGACCAAGAACTGGATTTTTTTAAACACAAATAGTGAATGCATCTCTAAACTGCTAAGAACGGTTTTAAACCACCAGTATGAATAATAAAATACTACCATTGTGTAATACTTCCATTACACACTACAAACTTGCAGATGTCAAAAAAATAGGGAAGGCTTCAAACAATGTTACATACAAACCCAATCATTTAGATGAATTAAACAATCTTAAATCATAGAACTGCCAGGTGCTGGTTGCTAATGCCTGAAATCCTAGCTACTCAGGATCTGATGGTCATGGTTCAAAGTCAGGCTGCACAGAAGAGTCAATGAGATGGACCCAGGTTCTCACTGGCCACTTGTTCCTACTTCTCGGAGATTCCTTTTCTAGTCCACAGATCCAGGACCACAAAGCAAGGAGAAGGAGCTCTAAATAGCATATCTGCCAGGAGGGATGGTCCAGAACTGAGGCTTCCTTCCTTGCCAACCCCTGATTTTCATCTTGGTGTCCTAACCCTTGCCTTCACAATGTCCTTCCTGGTTCAGATCAAGTTTATGCAAAGTTATAGGAAGCAAATAACCTCAGCTAGACTGGGGCAGCACCTGGGGTTGAAATGAAGAAATCTCTTCAATCCTCACCAAGTTGGAGAAAACTTTAACAAATCAAAAGACAGAGACATTTTTAAAAAATTCCTGAAACCGGGTCATACAATATTTCATTTAAACTTTAATAATAATACCTTAGTGTCCCAGAAAAATCTAGCACCTTTCTCAATAACCAAATTGTACCAATTTTCTGAAAGAATCAGAACTTAAGTACCCCATACTTCCAATTGTTATTCATGTTCCACTATATTAATTATTGGTAATTAGATTAACATTTCACCCACATATACAGAATGGTGCTTGTTGCAGGGTATAGCACAAAAGCCACTTGCTCTCTGGAGATATGACTGAGTAGAGACTGAAGGTTCAGTGCTGGACATGAGGCTGAATCTGAGCTTTGCTCAGGGACCTCTGACTGACAAAGTACACAGTTACTGCACAGCTACAGAGACTTCTTGAGCCACTCTGAGTAGGGAATGTTCTATAAGACATTTAAATGCTGGGAATAAAGGTGTCTGCAGGTTTTTATTTACACACCAGGTGCAGACTACAGGCGTAGTGAAGCTACAGTCATCTTGTGGATACCTCCCTTCTTTTTATTCTCCATAGTGTAAACATGTACACATGTTCTTCAGACTGTGATAATGATATCTCCCCTGAAGCACAAGACAAGGTGTCCAAGACTGAATACTAGGACTGATTGCTGCCTCTAGGTTTGGCAGATATGTGAGATCAGTTTCCTAATGTCCAGTCTGTGAACTAGAGATCTATTTTTGTCTTCCAAACGTGAGATCCTAGAGAGTATAAATACTTTCAAGTGCAATTTAAGAAAAAGCCTCTGGGCAATGAGCATGGCCTAGTGGTAGAGTGCTTCCCTAACATGCACAAAGCCCTGGGTTCAATTTCTCGGTATCACACACACAGAAATAGCCAGAAGTGGTGCTGTGGCTCGAGTGGTAGAATGACCAGACACCTAATGCAAATCCCAGGACTGGCAAAAGAAAGAAAGAAAAAAATCTGGAGTTACAGATTTTAAAACATAAGTGACAGACCCCTTTATGTGTTTGGACATGAAGCACAGGTCAGATGCTGGAAAGCAGTATTGAGCTACATTGCTTTCTGCTGGATAAAACAGCAGTCAAACCAACAAGAAGTCTTCCTGGTGGGAGTTAAAGAGGGCCACCTCAGGTCCAGTTCCAAATATGCATTTCAAAATGCTCCAAAGAAAGCCAGCATGGTCAGTGTCAGGTTTCACTCTTAACTTGTGCACCGATTTCTTATTTTCTCTGACCTACAGTCAGATATGAATATTTCGTTAGGCTGATGTATTTGAGTCCACTTCTGTCCCATTTGCTTGTATGTCTATGCTTCCATCTACAACATACAGTCTTGATTGTTATATGTAGGGTTAAATTATATTAAAGTATATTCAAAACATGTAGTCAAGATGAATGAGCTTTACTAGTTTCATGATTTGTGTATGTGTGCATGCACACACACATGCACATGTATTGGGGATTAAACTCAGGGTTTTCATTGTCAGCCTTTTGGCAAGGACTGGTGCTCTACCACTTGAGCCATACCTCTATTGTGAGTTTTTGCTGATTGATTTGGAATGTGTTTGAAGGAAAAATGAATCCCTGACTGAAGCAAATATCCCCACTCATTAAAGAGGCCTGTTTTCAAAAGCCTTTCTGTCCTAGACTACTGAAGAGGAAGGCCTCTTCATTTGTTGGTACCACCTCTAGGGGGTTTTCAGGCCCTGTGGGCACAGCGCTGCTCTGACTCATGAATCACCAGGAAGTTGATTGAAAGAGGTCTAATAATAGGCAAGGAAAATCCTGACTAGGACTCACATGGAAAATCAAAGACACAGTTATAAAGTCAAGATTATACTTAACAATCAAACAGACACTGTTCATTTTTTTCATAGTGCTTATCATTAATCTAACATTCTATAAATTTACCATTTTAGGTCTACAGTAGCGTAGAATGGCTGGCTTGTTATCCATTTGGTGGCTTCATTCTGGGCACCAAGCCAAATGATGAGCCCCAGCCTCCTGTGCAGCTAGACATATTTATAAAAGACACTCATATGAATGGCAGTGAGGTACATGAGCATCCCACAACACTCATATTATTCTCTTCCTGCCAGCCTTATACAATACAATCAGCAAGAGATAAGTAATAATGCAAAATTAAATCTACGACTAGTACAACTAAAAGTCTGCTGCATTTCTAAATAATACAAAAACTAGGGGAGAAGGCAGGGAAAGGGGTAACAATGTTCAAGAAGTAATGTACTCTCTACCTTACAAATGTAACTGTAACTACTCTATATATCACCTTGATGATAAAATAAAAAGAATAGCTGAGTGTGGTGGCTCATGCCTGTAATCCTAGCTACTCAGGAGGCTAAGATTTGAGAATCAAGGTTCAAAGCCAGCCCAGGCACAAAGGGACCTGAGACTCTTATCTCCAATTAACCTCTAGAAAGTGGGAAGTGGGGCTTGGCTCAAGGGTAGGGCAGTAGCCTTGAGCTGAAGAGCTCAGGTACAGCGCCCAGGCCTAATTCAAGTTCTATGATCCACAAAAATAAATAAATAACATTAAATAAAATAAAAAATAACAATAAAAACTGAAAATAGTACTTTATATGACACATTACCATACAAACTCAAAATATTGAGAAGCAAATATGCAAGTTTTTAGAGTAAAGTCTAGAAAGTTTGCTGAGAAAAAGGAAAAATACACAGGGTGAATCAGTGTAACAATGATATTCACAAGACAAAATGTTGGAAATGAACTTTATAGCATGGGATGGAGTAGAGAGAGGGAAAGTGGAACAAAAACATGGGAAGGGGTAACAATGTTCAAGAAGTTCATGTACTCTACATATCACCCTGATATGAATAAAAGAAAAAGGAAAAATATGTAAAAATACAAAAACAGAAAATGAAATAGAGAGAAATATTTAAGTTAGAATGTCAATTAAAATTTCAGCATCACCCCAATCAAAATACCAACAGACTTATTTTTATAGAAATAAAGAAATTTATCCTTTAAATCTATACAAGAATACCAAAAATCCAGGACAGCCAAAGCAAGAAGGAAGGAATAAGCTGGCTGAATTTATATATATATATATATATATATATATATATATATATAAAATTGTAATTAATAGAGAGGTTACATTATATTTGCTAGATAGAAAGTGCATTACTTAACAATCATTTCTACCCCTTCTCATGTTTTGTTTTTGTCCCCATTCCGCTCCTCCACCTCCCCTCATCTTGTTTTCCTCCCTTCCCTATCCTATTTCAAATAAATAAACATATACACAAGATACCAGATAACAAGGTAAGATACTATGACAATATGATATAACCAAGGGACAACAAAAGAGATGAAAAATAACACAGTTTCTATATCTTGGAGGTCCTTTCATTTAGCCTCTTCCTATATGGCTTTATGTGTCTAGGTTTTGTCCTATTGTAAACCTCTGCTAGGAGAATCCAAGGTCTATACTAATTATGACAAATGAGGGAAACGATTGAGACTATGTTCCTTTGGGTCTAGCTACTTCACTTAATATGAATTTTTCCAAGCCTTTCCATTTCCTAGCAAATGGGGTGATATCGTTCCTTCTGATGGCAGCATAGAATTCCATTGTGTATAAATACCACATCTTGTTGATCCAATCATCAACTGAGGGGCATTTGAGTGGGTTCCATATCTGCTATGGTAAATAGTGCTGCAATGAACATAGTTGTATTAGTGGGTTTAGTATGTCCTTGTTTCTGGAGGATTGGGTAAATGCCAAGTAGTGGAATTGCTGGGTTATAGGGGAGCTCTATGTTTGGTCTTTTGAGGAACTATCCTACTGCTTTCCACAGTGGTTGAATGAGCTTACACTCCCACCAACAGTGTAGTAGTGATCCCTCCTGGCCACATCCCTGCCAGCATCTGTTGTTATTAGATTTCTTGATCATGGCCATTCTAACTGGAGTGAGGTGGAATCTTAGAGTTGTTTTGACTTGCATTTCTTTTATGACCAGAGATGTTGAACGTTTCTTCATGTGTCTATAGGCCATTTTTATTTCTTCTTCAGAGAAGTCTCACTTCAAGTTTTTGGCCCATTTTTTAATGGGATGATTGTTACTTTGGAGATTAGTTTTGGAGTGATTCAATTTTTTGAGCTGTTGATATATTTTAGATATGAGGCCTTTGTCTGTTGTTTGGTTGGTGAAGATCTTCTCCCACTCTGTAGGCTTTTTAGTTAATATGCTAGCTATGTCCTTTGCCATACAGAAGCTCTGCAATTTAATGCAGTCCCACTTATCCAAACTGTCTTTGATTTGTTATGTTTCTGGGTCTTTATTAAGAAAGTTTTGACCTGTGAAGTTGGCTGAATTTCTTTCAATATTTATTTACTTGATTTTTAAAGGACCATAATAAATAAGTTAACCAGAATAGACAGAAGAATCACAGAGTAAACTAGTGGGAAAGAATAATGAATGTGAAAACATATTTACACATAAGTATTGAGTCAATTCAAGGAGGAACTTGTTGCTTTTCAACATATGGTACTGGACCAAAAAAATAGAGTTGCCTCCCTAATTTCACACTAATGCAAAAATAAGGACTCTACAATACATTGCCTTTTGAGTGTAGAAGCCAATCCCACAAAATGTCTAGAATTAAGCTTAGCGATGTATTTTTGGTGCCTTTAAATAGGAAATATTTTTCTCAATAACTACATAAACCACAAAAAGGACTGAAAGCACCAATAAGTATTTTTTGATCAAGAGCTACATCAACAACAACAAAGACTAAGAGTTCCAAGAAAGAGACAAAATGCTTTAAATAAATGCTGTAAATATTCATATGCAAACTTTAAAAGAAAATGCAATCATTCCAGGCATAAGTGGCTCATGCCTGTAATCCTAGCTACTGAAGAGGCTGAGATCTGATGATGACAGTTTGAAGCCAGTCTAGGCAGGAAAGTCCTTGAGATTCTTATCTCTAATTAATCACCAACAAGCCATCTGTGACTCAAGGGATAAAGTGCTAGACTTGAGCAAGAAAGCTTAGAAACAGTACCCAAAAGCCCCTCGACCAGCAATGAATGTCAATTGTTACCAAGAAAATACAAATTTAGATTCAAATTCAAATGAGATAGCACTTCAAACATAGTAGAATGGCTAAATTTAAATGAATGAAATGAACCAGTGTGATGTAGCCACCGAGTAACTGGACTCATACTTGTTTGTATGACTCTAAAATAACATAACCACATTTGAAAACAATTTCAAATTTTCTTAAATACTCACTTTATTCCATAGTCCACCAATTTCTCTCCTGGGTGTTTTACCAAAGTGGAATAAAGTCATATTTTCACAAAAATAACTTGAATCAGAATATTCATGATAGCTTTAGTCATAAGAGACCTGAACATCTAGATTCTCAGTGATAAACCAATCTCACAGATAAACAAATCATGATGTATTCATAATTCCTTTTTACTTATTTATACATTTATTTGCAATTCTAGTAATTGAACCCAAGATTTTGTATATTCTCAAGTTGTATTCTACCAGAGCTTCATCCCTATTTCTTATAAAGGAATTTAACAAATCTGAGTGGGCTATAAACAAATGCAACACTCCAAAATCTCAAAAATAAAGATGCTTAGTTAAGTAATCTTAGCAAAATGTGCATGCACTGTGCCTCCATTTATATAACAATTTCAGGCTCTAAAAGTTTGTCTGAAGCATTTGAAAGTCCAAACACTGCTTGCCAATTAAGGAATAGAAGACATTGGCTGGCAAACTGCCCAAGGAAACATCTGGAGTAAAAGAGATGTCCTAGATCTTGACTGTGCTACTAGTACATGGGCATATACTTGTTAAATTGCAGTGAACCCTATTCTTCAAGCCTGGGCAGGCTATCATCTATAAATACCCTTCCCTTGAAGATGTGTTGTGGGTTAAAAGAGGGAGGTAAACTGGAATATTACATAGATCTTAGGATACTCAGCAAGAGGACAGAATAGAAACTTCCACCATGAGATTCCATAAATGAGAACAACCAGAGTAACTAACAAAGGATAGACTATGTTTCCAGGAAAGGGAGAGAAAGCATTGTGAATCCCTGAAAGGGATAATAGGGCTCGAGTAAAGCATAGAGAAACACAAAGTCAATACAGAGAAAACTAGGGAATAGTTTACAGTTCTAGTCCAGGCTCCCCAGAATGAGGGAAAGAGAAACCAATGTCACAAAGTAAACTAGACAACAGACTTTCAGATTTAGTCACAGCTGAGCCCATAGCTCTCAAAAGCTTAAAATCCAGTGTAAAGATTTGTTTTAACAATGATTCTTCTGTGTAACAGGTCAGCATTGAAGACAAAACCATTTTGTTATTCCCCTTATAGTTATAGCCAGGAACCAACTTGAGATAAGATCAATTGGTTGAAAACAAGATACAGTGGAGATCATAAAAGGAGTCAGAATCACCGGGAGCCTAAGAACATTTTGCTACAAATGGCCATGAGAAGTGGTTGTAACATGGGTGTGCAGAACTTGTGAAGTATAGGTCACATAGTGAGTAGCTGACCCTCTGAAGCAAAGAGTAAACTCCATTGCCTGTTCGTTACTGTGGAAATACCTCCAAACCTGTGGCTGGCAGAGTGCTAAGCCTCTAGGAGCTGTGTCTGGGCTACCTGTGATGTATTGTCAAGTAGGAATACTGCTTTGTACCCAGGTTTTTAAGATCATAAAATGTCTTCAGTCTCTGGTTAACAATTTGGTGGGTCTGAAAGTTTTGAGTGGCAGGCAGAGTGCCAGGCTTCCTTGCTTTTCCTACTTCAGGGTAAAAATCAGAGGTTCTCCCACTCTGATTCATTTGGGTCCTATACTATGATTGCTGACTCTGTAGATACAAATTGGAGCTTGATATAGTCATTGAGACTTTCCCTGGCCCATTGGATTCAAAGTTCCTTGAAGTCACAAGTGACTCTTGGCATACAAAGAGAAAAACAGGGGCTGGGAGCATAGCCTAATGGTAGAGTGCTCGCCTAGCATGCACAAAACCCTAGGTTCGATTCCCTGGTACGATATACATAAAAAAAATAAGTGGCACTGTGGCTCAGGTGGCAAAGGGCTAACGTTGAGCAAAAAGTGTCCAAGGACAGTGCTCCGACTCTGTGTTCAGCCTCAGGACTGGAAATAATAATTAATAATGATGATGATGATGATGATGATGATGATGATGAGAAAACATTGAGACTGAGAGCTCATTATTCTCATCTCAACTACATCAACCTGAACATGAGAGAGTCTAGCTTATTTTCATCACTGTGGGTGGTGCTAGAGATAAGATTTGCTTTCAGAGCCTGCAGAGAAATGCTTGGCTACTGTTGAGCACAGATGCAAAGATCTTTAATAAAATACTTGCAAACTGATGAAATTCCTTTGAACAATTAACATACACTGTGAATAAAGAATGTTAGAAATGTAAGCCAGGTTCTGTTCAGGTTGTAGGCACTGGTGGAAGAGAAAAGAGTGAATAGAAAGGATAAAAGGATAAATGAGGAGAAAGGGGGCAAATGTGGTCTTTAAAGCACACCATAAATGTGTGAAAACAAAACAAAGAAGCTTGTTGAGATCAGCTTTGGAAGGGGTGAAAGAGGATGAGGGAGAGCAATGTAGGAGGTTGAGTCTGATCAAGATATGTGCATAGATCATGTTAAAATGAAATCTTGACAAGCAATAGATGCTAACAACAATGCGGGGGGAAATTAATGTTTTCAGTTCTGTGTTTTAGATAGTGAGGTTTTGGAGAGTGAAGGCTTGCTTGGTTCATGAGGGCACTTGCATTTTATTGCATGTGGCAATGTCTACCTGAGTTGTCTGTCTTTATTGATCAGCTTTGTGTTTACTGTGAAAACAACTGAGGCATCTAACTTATAAAGGGAACATGTTTGCTTTGAGAAGTCTGAATGGTATAGAGTAGGCTTGGCAAGGATAGTCCCCAGTTGTGTCACCCTGTAGAACAGATGACAGGCAATGGCAAATACATGTGTCCAAAACAGGCAGTTATAATCTCCAAAATGAGCTAGTGGGGTCTCACAATCTCTTCTGAGAGCATATTGATCCCTAAGGACCTGAGGACATCCCTAAAAGATCTAGCTCTTGTTTCTTTTAAGCCAGTTTTCCTTTGTGGCTCAAACTGGCTTAAAACTTCTATTCTTGCCTTAGTCCTCTGACTTCTGGGATTACAAATATATACCACCACATCTAGCAAACTCTTATCTTTTTTTTCCCCACAACATTCACAATGGTGTTTTAGTGTAACACACACACACACACACACACACACATGCACACACAAAAAAAACCATAATGGGTAAGAGTAAACAATCACAAGCAATGCATCACCAGTGACTAATTCGATCAAAAGAAAAACTAAAGTTGTTTTGGGGTTACTCATCCAAATTCTTAAGACTCTTATCCTTATTTACCCACCAAAGAACCAGAATTGAAGCTGTGGTTCAATTGGTAGAGCATTAACCTCGAGCAAAGATGATTAAGAATGGTGCCTAGGGTCGGAGTTCAAGCTGCCAAGACTTGTACCAACACACAAAGAAAATGTATCCCGAACTGTGTGCCCTTCCATGTTCTCCGAATGTTTCGGGAAATAACAAGGGAATAAAAGATGTTAAGACAAGCCGGGCACGGTGATTCATGCCTGTGATCCTAGCTACTCAAGAGGCTGAGATCTGAGGACTGAGGTTCACAGATAGGCCGGCACTATAGACTAAGAGATTCTTATCTCTAATTAATGGACCACACATACGGTAGATGTTAGGGGAGTAGTGAAAAAATAGATGCTTTCAAACTCTTATCTTTTAAGATGACCTTCAGGCTCACATTTCCAAACCATGGTATCACTTAAAGTACGTATGACTAAGGGATTCAAACCAAATTATAGAGTTTAAAAATGGAAACGTACCTTTCAGGGTTTAGTTTTGAAGTAGCTACACTTTGTTTCTTGAAACAAACATTGGGCAGTACACATAAAGCAATGACTAAATAATAGGTAGCAAAGGATGGTGATTCTAGAGGGAAAGGAAATAAATGATAGTCCTAGAATCACTCCAACTTTCTGCTTAGGGGAACGCTAGGAAACTGATGGGCATTCTAAAAGGAAAAATCAAGAATTCAAAGGTGCCAAATTACTGCAATTCATTGTAAAGTGCCCAGGAAAGACTTCTGTAGAGGGAGGGAGTAGGAGCAGGAGAGAGCTGGAAAAGTTTCCCCTGAAATCTTTATCTGAGTTTTAATGTTTTAAATGTTTTAAGATCAGGGAAAGAACAATGCAAACAGAATAACTGGATAATAAAAGTGATCATTCTTATCCACATATAAAAACTAACTCAAAAATGAACAAAAGCAATCTAAGGCCAGATGTTAAAATAAACTTCACCAACCAAGAAACAAAATCAAGAAGAAAATCTTGGTATCTTTGGGTTTGGCAAGTTTGCTGTATAAAAATAAAAAGTATGAAATATAAGAGAAAATTCAATAAACTGGATTTCATCAAAATTAAATTTTTGCTTGTCAAGAAGTCACTGTTCAGAAAATAAAAGTACCAGCAAAATAAATAAGCAGTTAGAACATAAAAAAGAAAAGATAGAAAAGATCAGCTGTCTCACCAAGAAGTTATGACTAAAATATCTTTTTATAAAATAAGTCTTATGGAGAAACCCTTACAATTCTGTGAGAATCACTTCAACCACCCAATGAAAAATAGGCAAATTCTTTGAATAGATATTTACTAAGAAGAGACATATGCTTTAGAAATGAGCTCTTGAAAAGGTGTTTAGAATTGGCTTGTCATTGGAGAACTGCAAATTAAAACTATAATAAGCTCGCAAATGTATGAATTCCAAAGTATTGCAGGAGAGGCCACCAGGTTATCCATGCTATTTATAGGTACATGAAATGGTGAAACTACCTTGAAAACAAATGGGTTTCTTAAAAGTTTAAACTCACATACATCTAACATTCAAGTCAGCCATTCTAATCCTAGATATTTACAGAAGAAGAATGAGAGAAGACCACACTGAGATGTGTATACAAACATTGATGGTTGTTTTATTACAACAGTCAAAGGTTGGGAACAACTCATCTATCTGTCAATGCGTGCGTAGCTAAATACAATTTGATATATCTGCTCCCTGAGACAAAACACTTTTCCATGTAAAAGGATGGATCAATCCATGTGTGAAAAGTTAGATCAATGAAATGCATTCCACATATGATTTCTCTGAAAAGAAAGCCTAGAAAAATCCAAGCAATGTATAGTGACATAAAGAAAATACGGGGGGGGGGGAGGGGAGGGCTGGGTGCCAGTGGCTCACATCTGTAATCCTAGCTACTCAGGAGGCTGAGATCTGAGGATCGAGGTTCAAACCTAGCCTGAGCATGGAAGTCCAAGAGACTCTTATCTCCAATTAACCACCAGAAAACCAGAAGTAGAGCTGTGGCTCAAGCTAGCTTGGAGCTGAAAAGCTCAGAGACAGCACCCAGTCCCAGAGTTCAAGCCCCACAACCCATAGCCTTAGGGAATGGGTCATATAGTTGCAGGAGGAATCTTTTGGGTTTGATGGACATGCTCAGGATCTTGAATGTGGAAATGGCAGTGTGAGTGTGCCAATTATCCCTTGGTGCTGAGAAAGATTAGGAAGCCTAGCCTAGAAAAAAAAGACAGTAGAGTTTGCTCTTTTGCTCTTTCTTTCTTCTCCATAATCCCTTCTCGTTTATTCCTAATAATATACCTTTTAAGAGCAACTGAAAAATGTCATCCACCTTCTGCACACATCTTAGATCTTTTATGTGCTAGAATTTTCTAGAATGTGAATGTCAATGTTAGATTTTAAAATATCCTATCTATTTTTCTAAGCTATTGGAAAGGCAGATTGGGTTTGTCCATCATTATACCTGGAAACTTTAAGTTCTGACCTCACTCTCTGCCTGAAGTGGCCTTTCTCTGTGCGAGTCAGGTTGCCCTGCCCTCTTTTCTCTAATGTCCCACTGTCCATCCTGCAAGCTCTCCAATCCCAGAAAACAAGTGACTACCTCCGAAAGTCAATGTAAATAATTGCACTCACACTTCTCTTCCTGGAAAGAGTGCAGGAGGCCTCCTGGGCAGGGATTTCTTGCTTTTGGTCTCAAAAGATTCTAAAGAGGCCGGGAGTTTGGCCTAGTGGTTAAAGTGCTTGCCTAGCATGCATGAAGACCCGGGTTCGATTCCTTGGTACCACATACATAGAAAAAAGCCTGAAGTGGTGCTGAAGCTCAAGTGGTAGAGCTCTAGCCTTGAGAAAGTCCAAGGACAGTGCTCAGGCCCTGAGCTCAAGCCCAGGACTGGCAAAAAAAAAAGATTCTAAAGACCTTCCTGGTATGGAGCTGAGGGACCCAGGACTGGGAAAGCTGTGTCTTGTCACTCAACACTGCTTAAATCGTTCCCAGCTGCACAACTAACTTGTGGGTCTGGGAGAGAGTAGTTAGCCAAAAGGTCTATACACAGAGTGCAAGTTAGGGGTGTCATTGAAAAACATAAAGTAGAAAACAAGCAGATTCAAAGGGAAATAACAAGGATGACCACATGGAGTTGGGGGGAACACAGAAGACAATGGCTTCTCTTTATGAAAAACACAGATTTCCTTGGCTTAGGATGGATTTACACCTGATAAACTTACAAGCAGAAAATATTTTAAGCTGAAAAGCCATGATACACCTAAGCAACTGATCACTTATGACCACATAGCAACCAACACTGCAATACCCATCCTCCCAAACAACCTGTTTACTGTTGTGACTAAATGGCTGACCTGAAACTGTATCTCTGCTACCTCCCAGCATGCTGAAGTTGTGGCCACAGAATATTGCTATCCTGAGAAAGAACCATACTTCAAAATTCCATGTACAGTTGCTACTAACTGCATATTACTTTTGGCCCATTGTAAAATTGAAAAGTTCCTCGTGAAGTCATTACGAGGCTTGCCAGGGAAGGGGGCCACTTTTCTCTATGCCAGTCTGCACATAGACTTCCCACTCCCTCTTTGTTTTCCTTGCAGGACCACATATGTCCTCTCCCAGAAGAATCTGCCCAGCACCTGCGTTACCTAGGTGACGAGCACACCTGAGGCAGGTGCCTCCTCTTTCTCTGAGGTTACATCCTGGACTGCCCAGTCACATAGCATGGGAGGTTCCCAGACTCTGGGGTCAGGTCCACATCTGCTGTAGCCACACCTCCTCCCCATACTCCTTCCCCCTTTCTATATTAACCCCAATCCCAATCCCACCAGCAGTTTCCTTTTCCTTCCTTCCCCCCTCTATGGGTCTCCATCTCCTGCTGGCTGGAAGTATGCTCTCCTGCCCACTAAGCTCTTTCTGCCTGAATCATGCAGTGGTTTCCTTTCATGTAAACCTTTTGGTTATCAGCCAAATCAAGTCTGTACTCTTGGTGTAATGCTTGCTGCTGCTGCAAGACTTATCTTTTTCCCTCCACTCTGAGCTTCTTCCAAAATTTTAAACAAACCCTTTCTGCTTCCAGAGGAGACCTTAGAGTGTTCTGCTGCCCATCAGAGAACAGACACAAGTCCTTTTCCTTATCTGATGTTTGTTCTTGGAGTAGGCGATGAGAGTTTGTTTCCTGACCTTTAACATCTGCCAAGTACTAAACACCTATGCTCTATCTACATTTTCACTAAACTTTCTTACCTATATTGTTAGAAGCTTAATGACCAGAAGAATGGAGCAAGAGGTTGTCTGTTACTAAGGTGGATACTTATAGACACTCTAGAGATAACGTTATGGTTGATAACTGACTATTGGAGTTTAATCCTGAGCAAGCTTGTTGCCCTTTGGGGGCCTCAGTCTTTGAGGAAGTTGAATGTGTCGGGTGATGTGCATTCTGAGGCTACTACTACCTTTTCAGCTTGTGATTGAGACTTGAAGATGTCACAAATATATGACGCTACAGAAACCAGCAGCATAGAAAGAGATGGCCCATGCTTCCCTCAAGTGCCCCAGCTCAAGAAGTCCAGAGGCTATGTTGAGTACCTGGGGTTTAGATGTGGTCTGAGTCCCCCAAATTCTGCTTCCAACTAGTTTCTTCACTGACTTCTCTCAAGAGTAGAAGCAGGTGTTTGCTGACTCTCTGGACACAGGTCTCACTTTTCCTTTGTAGAACAATAGGCAGAGTAGATAAGGCGTAAAAGTTTAGAACAACAGATAGAGCCCATGCCACCCCTACAGAGCTCAGAAGCCTAGGCAATGATGGGAAAGAAGACACCAGGGCTGAGAGGGTAGGAGTAGGGGTAACATGGATTCCCCTAGCTCTGAATTCTGCCAGCTTTCATCAGTTCAGATCTTTCAATCATCAGCCAGGAACAACAGCACCCAATCCTTATGCTTTTTTAGAAGCCATAAATAAGATTGTGTATTTTTAGCACCTGATTCAAGGTAGGTAGTCAAATGTGATGAGCAATTTGAACACTCAAATCTTAAAACTAGGGAATGAATAGCAGGTCTGTAATAAGAATCCTGGTTTCCTGATTACCAATCTTGTCTTTTATTTTTCTTTTTTCCTATACTAGGTTGCTTTGAAAAAGAAATTGATTGCCCTGAAACACACACACACATACACACACACACACACACACACACACACACACACACACGCACGCACACACAGAGCTAAGGAAAGGAATCAAGAATCAAGTGGTAACAAGTGTGTTGTCTGACCTAGAACCTTAGTGAGATGAACCTGAGTGCAGGCCAGCAATGCAAAAACCGAGTTCTAGTTTCACCTTCAATAAACCAGACTGTGGCTAGGATGGAGCAGGATGTTGACAATGTTACCATTTCTGCTTTCAACTATCCACAAAAAGAACAGAGAGGTATGTGAAAACCAAATAAAACTACATGGTTTGATATAAGGAAGGGAATATAATCATGTAATTTTCTCCCTATAGTACTGAGTTTGAAGTGAAGAGTCTTATGCTTGCTAGGAAGGCATTCTGCCATTTGAATTAGGTCTCAGCCTGTTTTGTTTGTTATTTTTCAAGAAGGATCTCACATTTTTGTCCAGAGCTGGGTTCTGAACAATCTACCTATGCCTGCTTTGTAGCTGTAATTACACATATGCACCACCATACCTAGCTTATTTATTGAGATACTGGAAGTCTATCCCTAACTTTTTGTTTAGACTGGCCTCAGACTACAGTGACCTTCCCTCTGTTGCCCCTATTACACAATTAGGATTATAGGTATGAGTCTCCACACTCAGCCTGTTTATTTCCCCTTGAAAATCTAAACATTGGTTTCCTATCAGGACCAAAAAGCAATTTAAAAGTCTAGACACACATGAGATCAATTTGAATTCAAAATCTTTTAGCAGACATATGCAAATTTTAACACAGTCCACATCATTTCTTAAACCCCATTGTCCTAAGCTATAAATGTGGAAATGATCATTTTAATTACACCATCAGCCCCCAGAGAATGGTCATAAAAAATCAAAACAGAACAAACTCTTCAATTCTAAGGAAGCTTTAATTTATTTTCAAAGTTTTATTGACTTTCAAAAGCAATTTATTGCTGGGCACTAGTGGCTCAAGCCTGTAATCCTAACTTCTCAGGAGGCTGAGACTTGGGGATTGAGCTTCAAATGTAGTCCAGGCAGGAAATTTTGTGAGACTATTATCTTCATTTAACCACCAGAAAGCTAGAAAATAAAGCTGTGGCCCAAGTGATAGAGTATTAAACTTGTGCAAAAAGCTCAAGAGCAACACCAAGGCTCTGAGTTCAAGCCTCCAAATGGGCACAAAAGGAAAACAAGAAGTAATTTATTGAAAATTTACCTGAACATTGTTAATGTACCACGTGGTATATCTACTAAGTACGTATTCATATTTATATACACACGTATAATCTTAGTTAACATGCAAACTAAATCCATGAGTTCACCAGTTCACCATTTGCCAGTATTTTACAAACTAGAATTTTGTTCAAGACTCTTGTTAAGAATAAACACTAAGGGCTGGGGGTTTGGCCTAGTGGTAGAGTATTGGACTAGCATGCACAAAGATCTGGGTTCAATTCCTCAGTATCACATACATAGAAAAAAGCCAGAGATGGTCCTGAGGCTCAAGTGGTAGAGCTCTAGCCTTGAGAAAGTCCAAGACAGTCCTCAGGCCCTGAGCTCAAGCCCAGGACTGCAAAAAAAATGAATAAACACTACTCAGAAATTTCATGGCTGAGTTTCAGGCACCATCCTTAGCTATTCAAGATTCTAGACTGTGGTGCTACTTTGAAGCCCAAAGAATGTTGAAATTCAGGGAGAAGAATGTCTTCACCACAGCCCCTTAAAATTATAGTTATTTTAGCAAACATAAATGGTAAGATTTTATTCACTTTTCACCCTAGAAGCTGACATTAGGGAAGTCTTGATTTTTTTCTTTTAAGGTTGCTAGAGGTCAAGGTTATCACTGCACTAACACTTTTATTCCTTTTTTTTTTTTTTGCCAGTCCTGGGCTTAAGCTCAGGGCCTTAGCACTGTCCTTGGATTTTCTCAAGGCTAGAGCTATACCACTTGAGCCTCAGCACCATTTCTGGCTTTTTTCTATGTATGTGGTACTGAGGAATCGAAACTGGGTCTTCGTGCATGCTAGGCAAGCACTCAACCCCTAGGCCAAACTCCCGGCCCACTAACACTTTTGTTCTTTAGGAAATGTAAGGACTTCTGTCAGAAGTGGGTCAGAAGTGATGGTGGTGGCTCCTTAGCAGCTAGTGACTCAGCCTCTGGGCTCTGCTTGCCTCCATATATGGGTTAATGGTAGAATACTTTTGGTACAATCCTCCAAACACTGAATTGATTAGTTGTATTCATAAGCACAGCCTATAATAATCAGAAAAGTGTTTCCTATAAGCATTCTTTAAAACAAGCCTAGTGTCAATGGTTGTAATTTTATTTACTAAGAAGGCTGAAATCTGAGGATCTCAGTTCAAAGTCAGCCTGGGCAGAAAGGTCTATAAGATTTTCATTTCCAATTCCCCACCAAAAAGCTCAAAGTGGAGCTGCCACTCAAGTGATAGAGAACTAGCCTTGAACAAAAAAGTTCAAGGACAGTACTCAGGCTCCCAGTTTAAGCTCCAGGATCAGAAAAAAAGTACATAAATAAAACAAATAAACAATTAAGACTGAAAACACAGATTTTGTTTGATCTTCCCATTAATTAAAATTTCTGAGTATAGATTTTTTTCTTTTTTTAAAAAAGAGTTTCAAGCAGGGAGTGTGGCCTAGTGGTGGAGTACTCGCCTAGCATGCACAAACCCTGGGATCAATTCCTTGGTACCACATACACAGAAAAAGCCAGAAGTGTGCTGTGGCTGAAGTGACAAAATGCCAGCCTTAAGCAAAAAGCATTGAAGGACAGTGCCAGGCCTTGAGTTCCAGCCCCAGGACTGTTAAAAAAAAAAAAAAAAGACAAAAAAACCACCACTTCATTGTGCTGTTTTCATATGCTCCTATAATATACTTCAATTGTATTCACCCATATAATTCTCTTTTCCTCCCCATCCCCTTTTTTCTTTCCTCCTCTAACATTTCTTTTACTTTTGTGTGTGTGTGTGTGTATCTAGATTTCACATATGAAAGAAAACAGATGATGTTTCTCTTTCTTAGCATGGCTTACTTTACTTAACACGATAATTTCCAGTCCTATCTGTATTCCTATAAACAATGTAATTTCGTTCTTCTTTATGGCTGAATAAAACTGAATTGTGGGTATATTCCACATTTGATTTTTTTCCTAAGTGCTCCATTACTTGAAGATCAAGAAAGATAATGCACAGAGCCAGGTGCCAGTGGCTCACACTTGTAATCTTAGCTACTTAGGAGGCTGAGATCTGAAGGGTAGAAGTTCAAGGCCATCTCAGGTAGAAAAATCAATGAGATTCTTTCTCCAAAATAACTTGTAAAGTATAGAGTGGGGTCAGGATTGTGGCTTAGTGGTAGAGTGCTCACCTAGCATGCATGAAACCCTGGGTTCGAGTCCTTGGTATCACATACACAAAAAGTGGTGTTGTGGCTCAGGGGGTAGAGCACTAACCTTGAGAAAGCCCAAGGACAGTGCCCAGGCCATGAGTTCAAGCCCCAAGTCCAAGCCCAAGCCCCAGGACTGACAAAAATAAAAGTAGACTGGAAGTATGGCTCAAGTGGCAGAGTACTATCATAACAAGTATAGCAAGTGAAGAGAAATGAATGTAAGGTCCCCAGAAAATGCAATGTTTTCCTCTTTTGCTGTTGTTGTTGTCGTTGTCGTCGTCGACTTTGTCACCTTTGGTTGGTTGTGGGGCTTGGACTCTGGGCGTGGGCTCTATCCTTGAGCTCTTCAGCTCTAGGCTATTGCCTTATCCCTTGAGCCTTAGCACCACTTCCAGTTTTCTAATGGTTAATTGAATATAAGAGTTTCATGGTCTTTCGTGCCCTGGCTGGCTTTGAACTGTGATCCTCAGATCTCAGCCTCCCAAGTAGCTAGGATTACAGGCCTGAGCCATCGCGTCCGGCAATGCTTTGCTCTTTGCAGAGAAGGAAGCTGCCCACAGAAGCAGGACAGGCTCGAGGTGTGCAGCACTGTGCTTTGGAGCCCACTCCACAGCCTCCTTCTTGGGAGGCTTCCTGAAATCCTTGTTCAGGCCACAGGGAACTGGGAGCTATGGAAAGATTTTCAGCTTATGCTTCTCTGCTGCATCCCTGATTGGCCAGGCAGCTTCATTTGCAGGAAAGGGCAACTTTACAGTAATTTATCACATGGCTTTAATCAATATCTAGATCTTCAGATCAGTGAAAATTTGCTCTGTTCCATCCTCCCAACAGGCAGCTTCTCTTCTTTACCTACTCCCGGGGCAGCCCAGTCAAGCCAGGTCTAAGTGGAAGACATGGCCTCAGCAACTGGGACACACATAGTCCTGCTGACCCTGAAGCCTGTCTGGCCTCACAGGAGTCATGTTACAGCATTGGCCTAAATGGGATTACACAGGAGGAGCTTTTCAGAAACCATTTTGGCGGGCGTTCATGACAATGAGAACACACCATGTCCGTCTAATACAGCTGTCCATATAAAACACACTGTTCTGTGGATAAGCCCTGATTAATGCACAGGGCCCTCACTGCAGATTGAGACCAGTGATTTAGCTGCAGGTAAAGTTGTTTTTAGTCACAAATTTGTTTTCTTATCTACACACTGGGTGGGGGTGGCCTCCTACTTCCACCATAGATCAATTGCCAGGCCCAATTCAGTAACAATAGTCATGCTGATATCAGTGGTGGCTTCTTAAAGACAAACTCCCTGTGACAGGGATTAGAGTGCTAACAGTGTCCCCAGCAGAGCTACTAGACAGGTATTTCTATGAAAGAGCTAATCAAAACATTGGGACCTTGGTCCAGAAAGCTGGACCAGGAGCAGGCTCAAGAAAACCAGTGTGGAATCTAGGATTCTCCTAGCAAAGGATCACAATACCTTAAAAGCTATGTACATATGGTCATACAGAATGAGATTAACTAAATGAACTTTAGGTTATAGAAATAAGAGGTTTATCTTTGTGATTGCTGTTCTTAATGTACTATGTGAAGATATTTCTTTTCTCTTTTTTTCCACTTATGGTTAATCTCATGTGGTTACTGTATCTGCCTTTGTTACCTGGTATACTGTATATATACTTATTTGTTTATTTGAAATAGGGAAGGGAAGTGGGAAAACAAGATGACTGGGTGGGGGAGGAGGGAGGGAAAGGAGGACAAAAACATGAGAAGGGGTACCAATGTTCAAGAAGTAATGCATCCACTACCTGACGAATGTAACTATAACCCCTCTATACATTTTCCCGACAATAAAATACAATAAAAAAATTCTTAACTGGAAAAAAAAGAAGGAAAACTAGTGTGGGGCTGGGAGCTTGGCCTAGTAGTAGAGTGCATGCCTAGCATGCATGAAGCCCTGGAAAAACTGGAATTGGTGCTTTGGCTTAAGTGGTAGAGCACTAACCTTGAGAAAACCCAAGGACAGTGCCCAGTCCCTGAGTTCCCTCAAGCTCCAGGACTGGCCAAAAAAATAAAGAGAAGAAAACTAGTGTGAAGGCAGTAGGAAGTAGAAATCCCCCTCTAGCTGTAGCTCTACAAGGTCAAGGGACATGCAGGTGGCTAGGGCCATCCTATGACTCACCAGAGATACCTCATTCTGTTCTGATTCTAGAAGAAGCAGCCTAGTGAGCCGAGGACTTTGGAATACCACCTGCCTTGCCCCAGGCCTGCCTATTCGGGTCCTGCTGCTGAGGTGCCTATGTCTGCAGGTGGGAGATGTCACAAACCTGGAAGGGTTCATGAAGATTCATCTGTTGATCCATGGAGTTTTCATCTGCCCAACTCTGTACCTTTAGCCTTCATAAATATTTAGCTTCCCTGCCTGAAGCATTCCCATTTCTCACCTACTGCTTATTCATTCTTGCCTGTCACCAGGAAGCCAACGGCTCCTAAGGTGAAGCTTTTTGCATCCCACTTAGGCCCTTGTCTGGTCTCTGTGGAGCTATAATAATAGAATGCTAAGCTTGGTAAGATACAGTAGATAGAAATTTATCTGGAGATTGATATGTCCAAGTTAAAAAGGATCAGATCTGGTTAGGGCTCCTGTTGGTTGTCATTTAGAAATTAGTCAAGGCTGTATGAGAGAGATTGAGTGAAAAGAGATAGAAAGATGAACAGATAAGACAGATATCAGGTTTGTAACCCAAAGCCATGTTATAATCACTATTCCTGCATTCATTGGGATAGAAGCTTCTCTTTAGGGTGCACTTCCCAACACAATTACATTAGGGGTTAAGTTTGCAAAGATGTTTTTTTAGAGGATGCAATCAAACCAGGATCTCTGTTCTAAGATTCATATCTGAATCAGTAAAAGGATGTTATATGCAAAGAAGCCAAAAATATGCTTCCTGCAAGATTATCTTACCATACAGGGAAGAAAGAAGTGAGTGAATATTGAAGTGATAGTCACTGAAGCTCCTTAGAATCTCCTGTTCAGATGAGATTAACAAACCATTACATGCTTAGGATGCATGCCCCTCTTCCACAGAGGAGGAACCTCACTTAGAGGTTAAGTCATTTATGCCACACTTGGCCTTGACACCTTGGGCAGATAGAGCATAGTCTTAGTAGTTTGTTTTTCCAGTTTAGTCTGGGGTTTGACTCTTCCCTTTATCTTTCAGAGATAGTATGCCTAGAGGGCTGTGGCAAGGGCTAGAAGTGGGTAAGGAATTCCTACTGCTGCTGCTACTGTGAGTCTTAGAGCATAGAGGTCTGGCAATAAGCATACTCAAGCTAGTGCCAGGAAGCTATGTTAGGAATCCCCATGGGACAATGATTTTGCAGCCCCTGTAGTCCCCCCTCAATTTCAAAGGAAAGAACAGCCACCCCACCCCACAAGAGGGCACTATGATCCTGTGTTGACTGGTATCTGAGCCCCCAAGGTTTGAATCCCCTCAACAGCCATGTGCTAATAGCAGTTTAGCACACTATATATTTCTCCTAAGCATTCAGAGTTTTCATGGCATTTTCACAGCACTGAACTCCATGGTATTCTGAGCTGGTGTTAGTAGATTCATCTTACAGAGGGGAGAATTGTTGCTCAGAGAGATGTTACAAATTCAGATCCCAGGTCTCCTACAACTCAGGGTCCTTTCACTGCCAGTCAGTGGGGTCTACTTGGACAACTATTTATTTGTGAGGATGGCAAATAATCTGGACCTAAATCACACCTGGCCCTCAGCCAAAGGTACTTGAGGATTTTAGGATAATGAGATTTCTAGTTTGGCCAGAAGGCTAGCTCATCATGGATGGCACAAAGACCTAGGGGGAAGAAGACCCTCAAGGGAAGATGAGCAAGGAGAAGGCCTGAGAAAGAAGCATGAAAGGAAACTTCAGGCAGGAAAGCATGTGGTCAAGCCTCTCTCTGAGCCTGTCCACTATCCTGGGAACCTTCACCCCTGGGTACAACCTGAGCCCACAAATCCTCTCATTACCATAAAAGACATGACAAGATTCACATTTACCCACCAGAAAGCATACCTGAAATGCCTAAGAGCAGTGGATAGAAACTGCTTCCTGTTCTACAAAACAGAGCCAAGTTCTCAAGATATAGCTGGCCTTGGTGAACTCCAGCCCTGTGGGCTGTGAAGAGCGCCCAATGAGCACGCGACGAGTGTGCTATGTGGTGGAGAACCTTTCTGAGCATATACTAGGTATCTGTGGATGAAAGGCCACAGAATCGTCACCAGGCTTTCTAACTAGTAGTCACCACATTCCAGCCAAAGCAAGATAGAGTCAAAACACTGAGTACAGAGAACAGAACCCTTCCCAAGTCTCTCTAAAGCGTCACCAACACACAGGTTGTTGCAATGTAGAGAAATGAAACTTCTTTTTTAATAGAGTAGAGGGGATGGAGGTAAAAAAAAATAGTGTGTAATTAAGGAGCAACTGAAATTTTCTCTAAACTAATGAATAAACAAACCTTTCTCAACTTTCCCCCAACTGCTGTTGACAGGATAATTGGACCTAATGCCTTAATTTGAATGCTATCCTTGCATTTGACTTTTGTTAATGAGACAACCACATGCATTCCTGAGTGTAGGTTTGGTTGTTTCAAGGCTCATGTAAGATGTATCTTTATTTAACTGGTATTAGCCCAATAGGCCAAAGAGCCCCATACTGGGAGGAATTGCTTTGTCTGGTTCAGGTGTTCACTTCTGTTATTCACTGTCCTCAGAAAACCGAGAGGGAAACCTGATGTTTAAAGTGGGAATGGAGTTCTGGGCTACAGAGATATAGGTTGAGGCTTTGGGGGCCGGAAGTTCCTCTCATCAGACTAAAGTATTGCTACCATCCTTATTTATCAATCCATGAAAATACTTGTTAGCTGTTTACCAGAGAGGATAGAACAGAAGAAATTGGATGTGGATTGAATGAAGTCAGGTTCCTTGTGCCCCATTCCTTTAGGCAGGAACTTGGAGGAACTGAGCCTAGAGCATTAGAGAAGCCCCAGCTAGGAAGAAGCCAGGCTTATACCAGGTTTCACAGTGCCCTCGCTACATGGGTCTTCCTAGCCTGTAATGTGATCTGAGGCTTCATTCACATCTTTACCTGACTGGCTGTGAAGGCAGCCATGAGGTCTCATGGAATGATGCTAAGGCCATCCATTCAAGACCTTTTCTTACTGACGAGGAGAATTTACTATGCAGAGTTACTGGGGCTCAGGGTGAAGTGCTCCCAAGTGTCAGTGGGAGAAGAAAGATGACCTATCTTTTAGCATGGTCTCCTAGAAAATAAAATTTCAGAGCCTGGGGCCTGAGCAGTTCACCTGTCAATCTGTCCATGTCAACCTGCACCAGCTACTATCCTTCATGCTGAGAATGTTCCTCTGCTGTATCACAGGGGCTCTCGAGTGACAGGAATGATAATGAAATTATTCCTTGTGCCAGGATCCCATATTTTCTATACTGCTCTACTTTAAGGACTAGTCTGAGGGTTTTCCCTTTTGAGCTGTCCTCAGTGCAGGTTTGAGAAACTCAGAAATCTATAACAATAGAAACAACCTATCCTGTTTCCTTCTTATCAACCAGTCACCCTTGGGGGCTTAGTCTTGAAAAGCTGAGCAGGGAGCATATCACAGGAGGTCTATGCCCCTGCTTTTGGCATACAGAGATGCTTAGCCAAAGCACATGAAGATGTGCAGAGGGCCTCAGACTTTCTCAACAACTTACTATCACATTACTCCAAAGTTACAAAGAATTTGAGTAAAATGATATAATGTACGTACTTGAGAAATCTTAACATAAACTTTCATTTGAGTGTCAGATATGTAGAGAGTTCTGAATTTACAAACAAGCCTGGATGGAAGAAAAGTCACCTCTACCCCAGAAGTCCCTTGAGCCTTAATTATACACTCTACAGAGATAATTCAAACTTCTGATCTCTAACAGTGTAGGGACTGACATTATACATGATGTGTTACAATTTCCTAAGATTTGAAATATTTGCAGAAATGTCTCAAGTACTTCTGGCCAGACAGCCACTTTCTTGAGTTTTCCTTCCCTGTGTTAATCTTGTATGTCTAGACCTTCATAGAAATGGGATCACATCATATGTCATTGTTGACTAACTCCTTTCATTTAGAATGTTTTCCTTAGGATTAATGTATTTTATCAGTGAATAGTTTTCTATTGTATAACTGCATAAGAATTTATTCATATGTCAGCAGAGAGTTATATTGTTTACAAGCTGGTGCTTGTATTATTTTTCTAGTGAAGCTGTGCCAAATTATCATAAACTTAGTTATTTAAAACATAGAGGACCGGGAGCATAGCCTAATGGTAGAGTGCATTCCTAGCATGCATGAAGCCCTGGGTTTGATTCCTCGGTACCATATACTCAGAAAAAAACAGAAGTGGTGCTATGGCTCAAGTGGTAGAGCATTAGCCTTGAGCAAAAAGTGTTCAAGGACAGTACCCAAGCCCTGAGTTCAAGCCCCAAGACTGGAAAAAAACAAAAACAAAACAATAGAAATTTAGCTTTTAGTTTTTTTTTTAGTTCAGGGGCCAGGAGTCTGAAATTAGACATATTGCTTCTAAAGGCCTAAGAAAGAATTCTTTGTCTTCTTGCTTCTCATCATGATTGTTAGCAACTTTTGGCATTTCTTGGCCTAGGGACAGTTTGTTATTTAAATGATAGTCTCTCTATGTGTCTGTGTCATAGGACACCACAGACCCTGGATTCTGGAGTCACTCTAATCCTATAGAACTTCATTTTAATTTAATTAATTACATGTATTATGGCCCTACTTCCAAATAAGGTCACGTTGCAAGATTCTAGGTAAACACAGATTTTGCAGAAACACTATTCAGTATTAGAAATTAAACTGCTATAAAAACTCTTGCATGAATATTTTGCAGATGTATATTTTCATTTTTGCTTTTCTGTATACCCAGATGAGCAATCATTTGGAAATAGGTTTAGCCTTCTTCCCCTGTGTGTCTGTGCTAGGATTAGCTGTGTACAGAACAAACTCCCTCACTAGTTTCAGTGGGTTTGTGTTTGGATGTAAGGTTTTCTTTGTTCCCTGAAGCCCACCTGATAGGACATTGGCCCTTCCATGACTGGCCTAGTTGGTGGAACTTCTTTGTTTGTCAAAAAGACCCTTGGGAACGGGCCCCCACTGTCAGCCTCAGTGACTGTAGGCTTGCTATCCTGATCTGTCCCAGGCACTATCAGGAGATTATGCAGAGCACATGGTCCAGAAACCTCCACAGTGAGTACAAGTTTGCACTATGTCAAGCAAGCATCTACCTTGGAAAAAATCACTGCTAAGGTTGTTAATAGGCTTTCATATGGGTGTCTCTCAGTTTGACCTGGGTTTGGCCTCAGATTATGATCCTTCTACTAGGGCCTCCCACAGAGCTGGGATTGCAAAAGTGTCCCATCACATCTGGTAGGGTTTTGCTGATTTTATTTTTCCTGGGCTGGTCTTGAATCTTAATCTTCTTATTTCCTCCTTCCAAGTGTAAGGTCTGCAGAAAGGAAACTCCACGCAGTTCAGGAGAAGATTGTTTATTGTGTGAGGAGAGAGCTGACCTCCTGCCACCCAAGATGGAGTCAGGCAGAGCAAGAGAGCTTATGGCAGGAACTTAGAGATTATATAGGGGGAAGTGAATGTGAACTCAGGGGATGGGGAAATACCTGAGACTGGGGGATCTTCTGTTGTCCCTGTGTATGCCAGTTGCCAGTGTTATGGATTCTGGGCAGGAATTTCCAGCATGCAGGGTGAAAGAGTCAAGGGAAGAAGTCATTTCTTCCAAGTGGACCTAACACTAAGATAGCAAATATGTCTTGTCTGAAAAGAAGACTGAGATTTATACCAGATTTCATTAGTTTAAAGGGAAGAGAACAAAAAGTCCAAGCACCTGAAGAGCTGTGCTTTATAGGAAGAGGAAACTACTGAAGAGGAATAAAGGAATATGTTCCATTATCTTTTTTATTTTTTTTGCTAGTCCTGGGCCTTGAGCTCAGGGCCTGAGCACTGTTCTTGGACTTTCTCAAGGTTAGAACTCTACGACTTGATCCACAACACCACTTCCAGGTTTTTTCCATGTATATGGTACCAAGGAATAGAACCTGGGTCTTCATGCATACTAGGCAAGTACTTTGCCACTAGGCCAAACTCCTGCCCCCCCCCTTTTTTTCTTACCAATCCTTGGACTTGACCTCAGGGTAGAGACACTGTCCTTGATTTTGTTTCTTTTTTGTTGTTGTTTTGTTTTGTTTTTTGTTTTTTTTTCTCCTCAAGGCTAGTGCTCTACCACTTGAGCCACAGCACCACTTCTGGCTTTTTCTGTGTATATAGTGTTGAGGAATTGAATCCAGAGCTTTGTGCATGCTAGGCAAAACTTTACCACTAGGCCATACTCCTGTCCCCCATCTATTTTTTTTTTAATCACATGCTTCCTGCTCTGTTAGGCAACACATTTGCATGCCAGACACAAATTCTGCTTCTCCAAGGTTGCCTACCTTCCAGTGATAGTTCTTTTCCTAGTTCACACATGTGCTTTTCCTATTCCTTCATGCAGGCAAGGATCTCCCTCATGAAAATACAAATCTCACATATAAGGCATCATTCCATGTCCTAAACATCTCCCCAAAGCCCCATTTCCTAATGGACAGTGGACAAAGTTCTATTGAACTCTTTGGGGCTGGATGATCTAGTCTTTATAACCACCAGGGGGTAGGTACTGGTGTGGAAGCATGCTAGGTATTGTACATGATCATCATAAGATGAATGGAGTTGTTCTTTATTATCCTCAAGGATAGCTAAGTGTTTCTCCTCATGATTCCTTGATGGCTCTTCTTCCAGTCTTACTTTGCTCCTTGCCCACTCATGTCCATCTGCCTAACCCTATATCCACAGAGGATTAGGATTTCAACTTAGGAATCTTAGTGAACTAAACATTCAAACTGCAGAATTTTGGCTCTGAAAATGTTCAAACCATAGAATTCTGGTCCTGATTTCCCCAAACTTACTTTCTTCAGTCATGAAAAATGTATTTATTCTATCCCAGTAACTAAAGGTTTTGTTCCAGCATCTATTCAGTCTGAAGTCCAAAGTCTCAGCTAAATACCATCTGAATCTGATATGGGTGCAATTCTGAGAGATGATTCATGCTGAATCAAACGACTCTCCATCTGTGACCTTGAAAAATTAGTCAAGTTGCATCCTTCCAAAATAGGACACACATAGGATAGATATTTCCATTTCCAAAATGAGAAAAAAGGAAAGATGAAAAGGCTGAAGCATCGCAAGCAAATCTTAAACCAGAAGACTTAAGAATAACCTTTGACTTAATGACTTGTCTTCCAGGTCCACTGCTACAGTGGTTCTTCCTTTCAAACACACTAGGACAATGGGTTTTCTTCTTAGTTTTGAGCAATCTTTTCCCAGGTGTGAGTTTGGACCTGGGTCCCATCTCCATGGTAATTCTCTGTGATAGTTTTATTCGTGTAGTGGATCTGGACTTGTGTCACATGATCCAGGCTCTAGAGAATTAGAATCACATGTTTTCATCTTTACCCATTTGAGAATGTAGGAGGAGCCTATGACCAGGGTTCCACAGGCATTGCCTGACCCCTCTCTGTTAGAACACTTACATTCTGAGCTTATAAACATCATTCTCGCTGTCTAGAATGTATGAAGTGAACAGAAAGCCACATTGCCCATTTTTATGGGAGTCCCCTGTGTTTACCTATGCAAGTGGGGGCCAGCTTGGTCTGGGTCTAGCCAAGACTTGCAGAGAGACAGAATGATCTCTTTAAAGTCCCAGGCTTTCTTCTATTTGCTTTTGGTAAGTTAAACCTCAAGTGTTATTCTTCTATTGCTCTGTTCCTCCATTGTCTTGGTTTCTCTTTAAATGGTGCATATCTTCACTGTCTTGATAAATCATCAGCTAGTTTCCATTAAACACTTTCACGAATATCCAGATCTCATGGACTCATAAGACTATTCCTCTCTTATGGCAGTAACGCTCAACTATCTATACTGAATCCCTTGGCTTGAATTAAGAATGTAACCATTTTACATGTGAAGATCAGGAGAAAGAATTTTCTCTGGCCAGATGCTTTTGAATGGGCAAAGAGGTGGAGCTAAATTGCTCAGAGGCTCCCAGACACCATCTCAGTCTGGCTGCATTTACAATCTACCACATCACAACCCCTCCCACCCTACCCAGAATCCATGGAGGTACCTATGGCAGAAACTCCTGGGCCTCTGTGGCTGGAGGGGTATCAAGGATCTGTTTCCAGATAGATATTCCATACTGAATTGTTACCCAAACCATATATTGGAAACTTAGTTTCTAATGCAATAGAGTGGGAGGTGGAGCTTAATGAGAAGTGATTAAGTTATGGTGGGAGGGAAAGGAGCTAAGTGAATGGATTAAAGCCATTACAATAAGTGGGGGGGGAGTGAATAGATTAAAGCCATTATAATGAGTAGGTTTGTTATATTAGAGAGAGTTCATTCCTCTTTCCATTCTCCCCTCTTTCATCTTCTCTTTATCATTCTACTTTCCTGTGATGCGGAAAAGTCCTCACTAGATGCCAATCTTAGACTTCCTGAGAGGAAATAAATGCCTATTTCTAAAAACATTTCTCAGTATGAGCCAGGAGTGCTTGGGAGATAGGCAGGAAAGCCAGTGGTAGAAAAAGATCATGTGCTCTATCTCTTGACCTTATGGTGGGCCCAGAAAGAGCCACTGGTAAGCCTTGAGGATCTTGGTAGAAACAGGCAATAGGATTGTCTGCTTAGTCAGCACACACCTTTCAATAAGGACAACTCCCATACATCACAAAACAGACTAAAACACAATCTTGCCAGGCTGTGCCAAGCTCTGTCTCTTGCTGAAAGCTAAGGTAGCAGAGGGTTGACACTGTATGTATGAGCGCTTGTAGATGCTAAAGCTCCAGATAGGTAGAAGAGATAATAATACTGCTTGGGGAGAAGGATGGGAAGATTGTGTCTCTAAAAATACAATTTAAGCTCAGCGAGCAGCAGTAGTGATTTAGTGCAATCTGATACATCCTATTCACCTTTTTATGCAGCATCATTTTGTGGTGCTGCATAAAAAGAGCAAGGGGAATAAGAAAGAATAATAATAAAGGTGAATATAACCAACATACAATGTAAGAATGTGTGGGGAAATCAAAATGAAGTGCTCTGTACAATTAATATATGCAATTGAAAAGTACCAAGTAAAGAAAAAAAGAACAACCTTAGACAACACTGATCCTATGTGAGCACTGGGAAATAAATGAGAGCTGAAAAGCAAATGAATATCAGTTATTGCCTTATTCTTCATAACTCCCTATGTGTCACCACTTCCCTGATTTAATGTCACATTCCTGAATAATCACCAAAATTCCTCCACTGACAGAAACTTGCAAGATGGTAATAATGGATCAATAAGGTACTTATGCAATGCCACTTTCCCCACAAAATGTGAATTTAGTAGTTATCATTAGAATTATTGGTGACAGTTGAGTGCAGATGAAGAGAAAAGTAAAAAGGAGGAAGGCACAATTGCTTTCTAGATCTAGAAATGGAAGAAGTGGGCTTCCCAGGCTCAGTACATTGCTTGCCTAGAGAGGTGAAGTGAAAAGTTTGGAGCCATCACCACCTAAGCTCCTTATATAGATAAATAAATCACTATCTGTGGCTAAACAAGCTCACAACCACAACCCTGCCTAGAAGTCAGAAGTCAGCTCCAGAGGCTGTACACATTCTCTTCTAGTCTTCATTTTCAATTGGTCAAAGCTCCTTATCTGAATATGGGAGTTCTTCTAAACTCACTCTGCCTTGGGTACCAATGAACCAAGGATAAATAATTTCTCATTCAGCTCCTAAATCGCCACTGAGATCCTCCTCCATTTTTTTTTCTCCTTTCTGGAGAAGTGTTTCATACATGTCCCCTTGTGCTTGTGCATCGTCTAGAAGAAGCAGACTGTTCCAAAACAACCAGATGCCACTCATCTGTTTTCAAGCATTTCCTCTGAAACTTTGGGGGGCTCCTGAAGAAGCAAATGGGAATCTTTTCATTAGACTTCTGGGCACCTATTCTTCTATCTTCATACCCAGATCCTAGCTCCTGGGCAAATCATACTGATAATCAATGGAGAATTCAGGAAAGTGGTGACTAATGGGGAAAGGATGAAGCCACAACTAACTACACCTCTGGGCCTTAATATTCAGAGAGGAAGAGCTTTGATTGTAGGCAATAGTCAGCCTTGCTAGAGAAGTCCATGGTGCATTAGGTCACCCAGAGTAGTTAAGGTGGGATTTTAGGGTATGTAATGATTTCACCATTCACCAGCTCCACTCAGAGCTCATGGACAGGGTTTCAGTCTGCCTCAGCCTTGAACAGCATGCTAAGGATGCACCTGGTATGATGTGAAATATGGCCTTGGCAGGGAACTGAAAATTAGAGATTTTAAATATAGCCTCAGGGTTATGAGCCAATTTCTCTTCTTTCTTTACTTGTCCACTCCCTCCTTTCATGATTTATAAGAACCCTTTTATATATAGTAGGATAGTGCTTAATTTATCATAATTGTTTCAAATATTCCCTAGTCTATTTTCCTTTTAACCTAAGTTGTCACATTTGTGTGGTGTACATGCATTTATTTATTTTTGTGCTGGTCCTATGGCTTGAACTCAGGATCTCAGTACTGACCCTGAGATGTTTTGTTCAAGGCCAGCACCCTACCACTTAAGCCGTAGCTCACAGCACCACTTGATGCTTTTCTTTGGTTTTTGTTTTGTTTTGTTTTTGTCTCCTAGATTTCCCACCAAGGCTGGCTTCCAGTCACCATCCTGAGATTTCTCAGATCTCAGTCACTGAGTAGCTAGGATTACAGATATGAGCCACCAATACCTGGCTATTTTTATTTTATCTTTTTTTTATTGCAATGGTGATAGACAGAGAGGTTACAGTTACATAAGTAAGGAAATAGGTATATTTCTTGTCAAACAATGTTATTCCTTTCCTTGTTTTTTTCCAGCTTTCCCTCCTTACCTCCAGCTCCCCCTCCCTCCAAGTTGTAAAATCCATTTCCAACATAGTGTCTTGTGAGTATCACTGTTGCATTGGTTTACTCTTCATCCTTTGTCTCACCATTTCTGTAATTTCCCTTCCTTTCCCCAAATAAGATAAATCTATAGATAAGACTAAGATTCTGAAATCAGAAACAGTGACAACAGGGGATAAACCATGAAAAGGGGTGGGGGGGAATGAAAGCAAAAAGAAACAACTGCAAACAGTACACTAAAAATTAAAAAAAAAACCAAACAAGTCTTGTTTCCAAGTAGTTGTGTAGTTGTACACAGGAGTGCCCGTTCAACAGATAGTATAGGAATACAATGAGTCTAATATATTTTTGAAGCAAAGAATTTTAAAATATTGTCATAAAGGTGGTTTGTAAAGGTGTTTCTGTTCACTATTGGGATTGCTTCATTTGGTGTGAGAAGCTGTCGAGTTCCAGTATTCCCAGTTGTCTATTCCTGTTCTAATTGACTATATTTCTGGAATCATATACTAAAAGAAAATTGAAATTGTCCAGACTGCTAATATGTTCACCTTCATTTTGACTTAACAACCTCCACCCCAGGTCCTCAATCCTTTCCCTGAAATTAGGTTGCCAAACAAGGCCTGGCCACAATTGTTAATTCCCACTCCCCAGCCCCATAGCCTCCAATTGCAGCAGCAGAATGCCTTCCACCCACACCTAATCACAACTGTTGCAATAAGTAATCTCCATCTTGGCTACATGCTGTCTTTGGTCCCAGCTGCAACTTCAGAGAACTCTCCACCCCTGGTATATAGATCCCCAATCTTGCACAAAGACAAGCATTGCACCTAGCTGAAAAGGCACAGTCTTGTCAGCTTGCTGACATAAACTTTGCTGTATGTGAATTGGTGTCTGCCTTGTTCTCTGGGCTGGAGCTTTTACATATCAATGTCAAAAAGCATTTTTTTCTCATGTTTTCTTTTAGTAGTTTTACACTTTTAGTGTTTGTGTTTAAGTCTGTATCTTGAATTAATTTCTATATTGGTTATGAGATAATGTTTAATGCTATTCATTGTCATATGAATAGCTAGTTTCCTAATTCATTTTATTGAAGAAACTGTCGATCCCTGTATCTGTTGTAGACATTTGTATCAACAATCAATTTACTATGACAGCATGGATTCATTTTGGGGCTATTTTCCACTATTCTGAATTCAGTTTTTAGGCAGTTAAAAAAACGTAGAAAGAAACGAAATAACCAATAATAAGAAAATAATACAACTAAAACCTTGAAAGGGGAACTGATGGACATTTCTCATGAGAGGACGTGCAAGTGGCCAACAGATGTATGCAAAAAGCCCATATTACCAATCACCAGAAAATATTAGTGAAACCTTCTATGGTTTCTCACACCTATTAGAATAGCTGTGATCAAAATGATGAATGATGACAAAGGATCACAGAGATATGGAGAAATTGCAAACCTTTATCTTTTGTTGGTAAGATGTAAATGAGTATGCATTCCATATGTTAGTATGAAAATTAAACTGACGTTGCCATATAACCCAACTGTTTTACCTCTTGGCCCAAAGAAATTGAAATCAGTAAATTGAAGTATTTGTACTCTGTCTCTTATTTGTCTCTGTTGTTCATAATAGCTGTGATGTGAACACAACTTGAATATCTACAAATTAATGTGAGAGATTTTGTTTAGCTTTGAAGAAAATCTTGTCATTTGTGACAACTTGTATGAATCTGGAAGATATTACCCTAAATGAATAAGGCAGATGCATGCACACACACACACACACACACACACACACACACACACACACACACACACACACACAAGTATACATAGTATCACTTCTCCGTGAAATCCACAATGTTGACCTTATGGAAATAGAGAGAAGAGGAGTGGCTAAGGGACTCGGTGGGTGGAAATGGGAAGCTTTCCCTTAATGATTACCATGCTTGAGCTAGAAATTAGTCCTGAAGACCTACTGTGCAACATGGAAAAAAAAGAGCCTGTTTACCAATTAAAGCAAAGGCCCTGCCCATAGAGATTTTGCATCCCTTATCATGGCCCTACACAGTTCAATATTCAGGTATCTGGGTATCAGTCACATCAGAGGACCTACATGGAAACAGCAGATTGAACCCTAAATGTGAGTGCTAGTACCAGCAGCCAATCCAAAAGGCTGAAGGATGTATAGAGAATTTGTGCAAGCTATGTGAATCCACTGATTGGGTTTGGGGACTGCTATGACATAAAGGCAGTCCAATGACCTTGATAGTCATATAGTTCTCTTCTAAAGTCAACTTATTAACCTTTACACAATAGACCCCAGGTGATGCTCTTTCTTGGGACCCCTCTGTCAATGAGAGGTTGACTTATCCTTTTCTTCAACTAACCTTTGACATTTTTACTCTTCACCCTGTGTCCTTAGACTTAGTGTTCAGGACCATAAGGATGAAGGACCCAACATAGGTACTGCAATTCTTCATATCAGTATGTTTTGGAAGAGTGCTAAATTACAGAAAATTTAAATGTTCTTACCACAAAAGGGTAATTATTTGAGCTGCTGGATTGTTAATTAGCATAACTATGATAGTCTTTATACTATGTGGACATATATCTAATTATCAAATTATACACTATAAACAACCTTTTTTTCTTTGGTGGTGGGGCTTGAACTCTGGACCTGGGCACTGTCCCTCTGCTCCAGCTCAAATCTACCATCCTACCCCCTGAGCCATAGCACTACCTCCCATTTTCTGGTGGTTAATTGGAGATAAGAGTCTCACAGACTTTATTGCCCAGGTTGGCTTTGAACCATGATCCTCAGATCTCAGCCTCCTGAATAGCTAAGGTTACAGGCGTGAGCCATCATGCCCGGCAACAATCATCTTTATTTGTCAGTTACTGAACCTCAAGCTGGAAAAACATCTTGTCTTCAAATAAATAAGACCTTACTTATTTTCTTTCACTGATACAATCAACAAGTTTCCTTATTCTGTAAATTTTGAAAATCTTTATATTTGTAATGTTTTTATTTTTTTGTGGGTCATGGGACTTGAACTTCGCCTGGGCCCTGTCCCTGAGCCCTTCAGCTCAAGGCTACCACCTATGCTTGAGCCAAGCCCCACTTCCCATTTTCTAGAGGTTAATTGGGGATAATAGTCTTGGGTCCTTTTGTGCCTGGGCTGGCTTTCAACCTTGAACCTCAGATCTCAGCCTCCTGAATAGCTAGCATAACAGGCATGAGTCACTGCTCTGGGCTGTAATGCTTATTGTAGTAAATATTACTTCTGTTTTATGTAATGAACATATTACATCTGTGTTAAGAAATTTACAAGTGTTTTTACTCAGAGTAATGAAAGGCATATTTAATAAAGACCATAGATGAACATAAACCCCAAGACCAACCTACATTGCCTTTTCTGAGGCACTGGATAAACTTAAGTCCTAAGATGCTCAGTAATTGGGGTGGATTTTACTACAAGAGAAGGAGTCTACCATTCCTTGAGACAGTATCTCCTTCTCAGGACTCTCATTACTGGCAGATAAATATAGGATACCCAATTAAATTGGAATTGCAGATTACCCTGGGAAAGGTCAGCATGAATAAACCTTCAGGCTGTTGGTATTGATTTATATGATTGAATTGTGGCTGAAGCCAACACTTTTTCAAGCACCTGCACTGATGACAGGCTGCTGTAATATCCACTAAAGATTGTGGAAGCAAAGACACTTCCATTCTCACTTTGTGCTTCTATACCAGTAAATTTTAGGCAAGATTCTGCTGCATTCATCTTAAAATACAGGCGATATTTCCTAAAGCAACCACCAAATCAGGTTTTATTCAGAGAATGGCACTTTGATGAGTGCCTTTCCATAGTGCATGACAGACACCCTTCATGGCTCTGTCTCTTGGGATGGGTGCTACGCACACAGTAGTATTGAGGAGGTCCCTGGAACCCTCTTCCTTATCAGGTTAGCTGAGGGCCAGAATGGATATGGAGCAGATGGGAAAACCACCTGGTGACTAATGCTTTGCTCTTCAGCTTCTATGCTGGCATTACTAAGCATGGCCTGAGGGAAGAGAGAGGGAATTAATAATTTGTTCCAAAGTAAATTAATAGATGAAATGTAATGGAGAATGTTGACTTTGTGTGATATTGCAAATTGGATTTGCAAATTCTGTGATCAGTCTGGCTCTTTGGGAAATGAACCCTGGGACATTGAGAGCTGATGAGAGCAGCATTATCCTTATGGTCTAAGGCCTTCAGATCCTGGTATGGCTGGATAAAGGCTGTATGACAGGGGAAATATTGGCATCAGAAAACACAGGAGGGGCCAGCTCACCTTCTCCATCACATCTGGACCATCCATCCACCTCTGTCTTGTGAGATTACATTTCTTTCTGAATGATGAATTATGTTTGTAAATGCTACCAAAGGCTGAGGTGAGGGCTGATGTGGCCACAGGAAGAGTCTTTGGGAACCTCTAGGGATACAAAGCTGGTGTCACCCTGAAATGCTGATCCTATAAAAGCCAAACACATGTAGGGGGAAGATAAAGATGCCTGAGAGGGGCACAGTCAGACTGTTAAGCCATGTGAGCCAAGGTTCATAGGTTGGTATGGCTGCCACCTTTATGTATGCTGGGTACCACTACCTGGGTGTGGAGTGGAATAAGGAAAAGGACAGTAGATCTCTGCAAGTGAAGTCTTTAAGAGCTATTTTACTTTGGAATTTTCCAAATGCCTTTTCTAGGCCCCACTTGGCCTCACTTGTATACTTTAGGCTTTTCCTTTCTAATGAAAAAATATTACTTATTTTTCTCTTAAGCAAGTTCAATGCCAGCTTCTGGGGAATATGGACACACATTGCACTCGGGATTGGCAGCTGTAGGGGTAATTATTGAGGAGTTTATACATCCAACAGTATTACTTGGATAGGGACCTTATGAAGCAGTAGTGTCTAGCTGACACTAAAAAAACCCTTTTAAAGATTAAAAAAAATATTTCCAGAAGTGGTGCTGTGGCTCAAGGGGTAGTGTGGTAGCCTTAAGCTGAAGAGCTCAAGTACAGTGCCCAGACCCAGAGCTCAAGCCCCACAACCGACCAAATATATATATAAAATAAGGATAAATATATATATATAATAAGGATAAATATATATTTATCCTTATAAATATAACTATATGGACATAAATCTATGATGGGATATACATTCTATGGGCATACTGATTTCTTATATAGATCGATATGTATCTATGACATACAAACATCTTAGCTTAATTTTAATTTTATTCTCAAATTTGCATATAGATTCCATTCTTGAATACTTGTTTGTTAAACTTGACATTTGAAATGTGATGTAAAAAATCAGTGCTAGGGGCCGGGAGTTTGGCCTAGTGGTTAAAGTGCTTGCCTAGCATGCATGAAGACCCAGGTTCGATTCCTCGGTACCACATACATAGAAAAAAGCCAGAAGTGGTGCTGAGGCTCAAGCAGTAGAGCTGTAGCCTTGAGAAAGTCCAAGGACAGTGCTCAAGCCCTGAGCTCAAGCCCAGGACTGGCAAAAAAAAATCAGTGCTAATAAAAGCTTTTAATAAAAGTATCTCCAATGTACACAGCAGATAACACTGCACATGGCTTTTAGTTATCGCTGGACTATATGATGTTCTGTATGTGCATGTGCTTGTGAATGTGCAAGAGACCCACATACAGAGGAGATTCCTGTGTGATACAGTTACTTGATACAGTTACTTGGTTCCAGTGCCAGTGATTTATGCCCATTTTCCTAGCTGCTCAGGAGACTGAGATCAAGAGTGCCATGGTTCAAGGCCAGCCTGAGAAAAATGTTTAGGAGACTTCATTCAACAGTGAGGTTGTCCCAGCTATGATGGGAAATGTAAACAGGAGGATGGGAGCCAAAATGGCACATGCTTGTAATCCTAGTTTTTCAAGAGGCTGAAATCTGAGCATAGTTATTTGAAGCCAACCTGGGCAAATAGATCCATCAGAAATTTGTCTCTAATTAACCAGCCAAACCTATAAGTGGAGATGTGGTTCAAATGGTAGAGCATCAGTCCTGACCACAAAAACCACGAAGAGAACAAGATCCTGAATTCATACACACACACACACACACACACACACACACACACACACACGCACACGCACATACGCACACACACTGTGGTGATCCTGGCTGACTCCAGCAAAAATTGAGACCTTATCTCAAAAAATAACCAGTAGAAAAAGGGCTGGGGTTGTGACTCAAGTGGCACCATGCCTCTGAAGTCCTGAGCTCAAACTTCAGCTCTTACAAAACAACAGCACAATGTATTTTATGGTGATAAAAATATTTTAATTTTGCATTGTGAGAGTGCATTCACAACTATATGATTTGCTAAAATTCACCAAATTACACATTCAAAAAATTATTTTCCCGTGTAAATTATCCCTTAAGAAATCTTATTTTAGAAAATGAATCATGGTTGCTTCAGCTACCACTGTTCACACTAAAAAAGCCATCTTTAAAATAAAATGGAATATCTGAAATTAACTGAAAAGAGGACCTAGTCAGCATCTCATGATAGAGGAGAATCTGTTCATCATGAGGAGAGTGAAGCTAACCTATTTTCTCAGGTGTGTAGAGCGGATTACAAAAGACAAGCAAATACCGCCAGCCTCTGTTCACCTTTGAGTTAACACCAGAGCCCTTCCTTCAGTAATTTCAGGACAAATCACTCATGGTTTACAGGTAGCAGCATGGTACCGACTTGATAGGTTCTGCAGCTGAATTTTCCTATTTAAAAAAAATCAGTTGTGCAGGGCACCAGTGGCTCATGCCTGTAATCTCAACAACTAGAAAACTGGAAGTGGTGCTCTGGCTCCAGGTGTAGGATGGTAGCCTTGAGCTAAAGTGCTCAGGAAAAATGCCCAGGCCAAGTTCAAACCCCAAGACCACCACCACCAATAACAAAACCAGTTGTAGTCAAATCTGTCTCATCCTGGACTTAGAACAATAAGCTATGCTACATATATGCCAAATAGACTGCCTAACTTGTGTTTGTGAGGTGGGGCGGAGGGGGAGTATTGTTGGGAACTCCTTTCTCTTGTACCATATTACAATGCCCTGTTCTCCTCCCTGCCGCTAAAATTAGTTATGTGTTGCTTAGCTTTACAGGCTCATGTTTGTACTGTAGATTTTGCCCATTAACTTTCATTTAATTCTTATTTATCACTTGACATGTTTTCTGTATTTCTTTCAAAAGGGACCTGATTTTTAAAAAAAAAAAAAAAGAAAAAAAAAAACCACAGACAAACATTGGCAGACTCCAGAGAAGTTGACATTGGGTTTTTTTAAAGGAAAAAAAAAAAACTTTTTTTGTTTTGTTTTTCCTTTGAAAAGGAAAGCCTGAAGCATAAACACATCAGAAAGACTCAGGCAGCTGTGCTCCTTGTTAATGATGTGCTTGCCTTGGGTGAGGTCCCTTGGAGAAGGTTCAAAGCTGAGTGCAGTGACACACAGTGTAATTCACACTACAGTGCTCAGTTCCTTTGCAGTCCTCTGAAAGGATCCACCCCATTGTTCAAGAACCAGGTGCTAATCCAGGTTACAGACTATTTCTCGAACATGTTCTACTTAAAAATCATATAATTTTTAGTTGTACATTTGTTTTTATGTCCAAGTTGTATGTATGAGATGACAAGATTTGTCTGTTTGGTGGTTCTGCCATTTAAACTCTTGGCCTTGCATATGGTAGGCAAGCACTGCACACATTTAATGAAGTTCTGTTTGATTTTCAGATAGTTTCTTACACTTTCATCTGGATCAGCCTTACACTAAGAACCACATATACTCATCACCTGAGGCTCTGGGGTTGCAGGTATGTGCCACAGTGCAAGGCATGGTAATGTTATTTTTAAATATATAGTTTGTGTTTATTGTGAGGGCATCCATAATATAATTGAAACAACATGGAGAAGATTAACAAGATTCCTGCTTAAAGATAGCATGCAGATATGCAGTAATTCTATTTTTTGTCCTCCAAAATGTCTTAGATTTTCTAAACACTTTTATCAAATGAGAAGAGCCAAAATAAACACACAAAATTCAGTAGGTTTTTATACAGCAACAACCGTCATTCTGGCAAAGAAATTCATGAAACAATTTCACTCACTATATATTAAAAAAAAAAAACTAGGGATGAGCTTAACTAAGACGATAAAAAGCCTCTATGGTAAAAACTAGAAAGAAAGCTTGACAAGTGGCTCACACCTGTAATACCAGCTACTTGGGAAGTGGAGATTAGAAGGATTATTATTTGAGGCCAGTCTGGGTTTTAAGTTGCTGAGACTCCATGTTAACCAAGAAGCTTGTTATGGTAGTATACCATTGTGATCCCAGATAGGTGAGAGTTTCTGGGTAGTAATACAGAAATTCCAGGGGGAAAAGCACAAGACTTCATCTAAAGTAAGAATAGAGCCAAAAGGATAGGAGTGTGGCTCAAGTGACAGAGTGCTGTGCTTACCTAGCAAGTATGCAGGCCTGAGCTCAAAATCCCACTGCCACAAAATAAAAATAAAAACTAATGTAGACACTAGAAGCATGAAAGACCTTCCATGTTATGGATCAGCAAAATGGCTCTACCACTTAAAGAAATCTTTAGATTCAATACAATCCCCATCATAGAAACAGAATGAATCCTGAAATCCATGGGGAAACAGAAAAGACTTAGATTAGACAAAGTAACAGAGCAAAAAGAACAACACTGAACATCGACTTGATTTCAAACTATATTTCAGATCACTAGTAACCAAGATCAGATTTTCAAATGGATTTTGAAAATCCATTGCTGTCTTAAGGACAGTCTTTTCAACAACTGTTCTAAAAAATAATATTTCTTTGTAAGAGATTAGTAAAATTCCATTATATATACATATGTGCATGTATATACATACATATACAAATACATACACACAAACACACACAGATATACACATTTGAATCACTGCAGCCTTATATTAAGCTTTGAATTGGGTAATGTTAACCCTTCAACTTTGATTTTTGTATTTCTGTATGAATTTTTTATTTTTTCATCTATTACGGAGCATAATTTAGGCATTCTACAATGTATACATACATCAGAGCATTTTATCTCATACAATACAATTATATTTTTATTTGCCAATGAAACTTTTAAAAAATAACTTAAGTTTAATCAATTCTAACAAACATTGTTACTATAACTTGGAGTTGCATTAGCTCTATGGATCTGTTAAGGGAATTCAGTAAGACTATGGGGTCTTACCATCAGTGGCATTTATTGAAACACTTTTGATTTTACCAAAATTCTTTATCATTTTCAAATGTGTAGTTCTTTTGTCTGACTTAATGCTAAGCATTTCGTATTTTTAAGTCTATATAAATAGTATTTTAAAGTCTTTACATGCTAAGTATTATGAATTCTACAAAACAATCCCAGCTGTTGCCAGTAATCTTAGCTTGTAATCCTAGCTACACAGGAAGCTATTTTCTGAGGACTGCGGTTTGAAGCCAGCCCAAGCAGCAAAGTCCATGAGATTCTTATCTCCAATTAACTATCACTAAATTATGAAAAGTGAATCTGTGGCTCAAGTGGCAAAGTGCTAACCTTGAATGACAGTGCCTTGAGTTTAATCTCCAGTACCAGCACAAAATAGTTTAAAAGTACAAAACAAATCAATTTTGTAAGGACTGTGTACTCTCAATAAACTTTACTTTTAGAACAGTTTGAGAATTACCAAAATGATCGAGACGATAGAATTTTGTGCCAGAACCCAGTTTCTTTCATTTTATCTTATCTGGTATGGTAATTTGCCTCAAGTAACTGGCTTATACTGATGCATTACTGCAAAGTGTCATTTATTCAAGCTTCTCCAGTTTCCTCTAAGGTTCATCAAGCTGGTCCAGGATTCCATGTATCATACTCCATTTAATTTCTTCATCTCTTGGACTTCTGTGGGCTTACAGTTTTTCCTTGGTTTCCATGACATTGACTGTAAAAAAGCTTGTTAGACATTTTGAAAGTATTTCTCAATTGGGATTTTACCATATTTTCTTCATGATTAGAGTTAAAATGCCATTCTCCTCCTCACCTCATAGAAAGGACATAAACCACCAACACAAATGAAACATCACAGTTGGAATCATGACCACCTGACAGATGCAGTGTTTTTCAGACTTCTCCATTGTATGCATAGTTACTCTTACTCTTCCTTTCCATGCTGGAGTCCCTGGAATAAAGTTGACATGCAATCGACACTTCTAAAGGTGGTTGTGTTACTCCTGCTTGACAAAGCTGTATCTACATTAAGTATCTGAAATTCTTCTGCATAAGAAAGTTGCATCCCAGTTATTTATGCTTTATATCAGTATGGATTCATTAGTTTTATACTTTAGGTTCTATAATATAGTTGTGGTCTTTAGATGCAATTTCAGTTGGCTCGTGACTCCCTTTTCCCTGCCTGACTCAGTATTTTTCTAGTCTACTTGGTTTGGCTTTAATTTTATTATCATGCTGACCCTAAAATAGTATCTCTCAAGTTCAGATTCAATCATTTATTTCCCAGAGACCTGAATTTTTGGAAAATGATAAAAATCAAAATATTTTTATTTAGGGGGGTTAGGGAGAAGGAAAGTGGGAGAAAAATATGGGAAGGGGTGACAATGTTTGAGAAAAAATGTGCTCACTGAAACCACTTTGTACATCACCATGACAATAAAATCAAATTTAATAAACTTAGATTTTTTTCTTCCAGTTTGGGGGCTTGAACTCTGGGCCTGGGTACTGTCCCTGAGCTCTTCAGCTCAAGGCTACCACCCTACCCTTGAGCCACAGTGCCACTTCTGGTTCTCTAGTGATTAACTGAAGATAAGAGTCCGGGCTGGCTTTGAACTGCAATCCTCAGATCTCAACCTACTTAGTAGGCATGAACCCCTATGCCTGGCTAAAATTTAAGATTTTTATATATGAATGTGTTCCTTATAAACTTGAAAAATATATTATTTCTTGTTTATGTGTATATTGTAGCTTTCATTTTTAAATCTACGTATATCATCTGTAAAGAAAGATAATTGTGGACCGGGAGTTTGGCCTAGTGGTTCAAGTGCTTGCCTAGCATGCATGAAGACCCGGGTTCGATTCCTCAGTACCACATACATAGAAAAAAGCCGGAAGTGGTGCTGAGGCTCAAGTGGTAGAGCTCTAGCCTTGAGAAAGTCCAAGGACAGTGCTCAGGCCCTGAGCTCAAGCCCAGGACTGGCAAAGAAAAAAACAAAAAGAAAGATAATTGTATACTACTACTAATTTTAAGAGGAAATACACATTTATAAATAAATGTGCTGCAAACTATGTATGTTTTATAAATTCCTTTTGTTTGATTGAGGAGGGCTCTTTATTAGGCTTAGATATTGGATGTTATCGCATTCTTTTTCCATGCCACTCATAACTTCTCTGTTTTTGCTTGTTAATTTAATATGAGGTACAGTGGTTGGGAGAAGGGGGCCAGTATTGGGGCTTAGAGCTCTCTTTTGGCTTTTTTAGTCAAGATTTGTAGTATTCTACCTCTTGAGCCACACCTCCATTTCTGGCCTCTTAATGATTAATTAGAGATAAGAGTTTCATAGACTTCTATTTTGCCAGTCATGGGACTTGAACTCAGGGCCTAAGCACTTTTCTGAAGGCTAGAGCTCTACCACTTGAGCCACAGCACCACTTCCAGCTTTTTTTCTGTGTATGTGGTACCAAGGAATCGAACTAGGGCCTTCGTGCATGCTAGGTAAGCACTCTACCACTAGACCAAACTCCCAGCCCCGAATTTTTGTTGTTTAGGCTAGCTTCAAATCATACTCTTCAGATCTCAGCCTCCTGAAAAGCTAAGATTAGAGGCTTAAGCCGCTCATGTCATGCCAACTTTGATTCTTCAATGTATTATGACACTAGCTGCCTACAAGTTAAAGAGCAAGTCTTCCACAAAACTACTCTCATTTTAGATGCTAGCTATCTTTTGGAAGTCTGCACACCATCTGATAATAACTACCAGTCAGAGTATTAATCTTCTTAAGTCATTCATTAACTAGATAACTTAGTGAACTTAAGTATTATTATTTTTTATTATAGCTATGTGATAAAATCTTGAAATCAAATCTTAAGATAAATAGACTGGTATGTATTTCCATTTCTCTCCCTGTGAGGAGAGAATCAGGGCCTGTCACGGTCCTAGCCTGTTATAATCCATCACTGTCTCAGTACATCATTCAAACCAGAAAGCTCCATTAAGCTTCAATATATGTGATTTTCATTGGGATATCATTGGATACATGCTATTGACTGACTCAGTTATCACCCAGGTAACTGTACCCTATCTCCAGTTTCCTTTCCATCCCTGGTCTGGATATCATAAAGCCTGGATCCTCTAATGACATGCATGGCTTTCTGGAGGCCAGCCCTATTCTCGGCATCAGATGTGATTAAAGGGGCTTATGAATGGCAGTGAGACTAATTACCCAGGAAATCCCAAATATTTAATGTCTCCTATCAGGATCCAGGGGGAAAGGCCCTGTCAAGTTATTTTTAGAATATAAACCAAGTTGGCACTTCTAGAATGAACTTCATTAAGTCATGATGTTTTTACTAATTTAATACTTTCATTTTTAAGGTTTACACGTATGTTCAAATAGCATATTGGATTTTAGTTTTATTTTCTTGTAATATTTTAGTTTTGGTATGAAAACAATTCTAGCTTCAAAAAGATTTGATGGAAAACCATCTATCTTATTCACATTTTCTTAAGAGCTATGAAAAATTAATATAATCCTTTAAGTACTTTGTAAAATTCATTTGTCAGGTACCTATGCTTTCAGTTTTTTTAATGGAAAGCATTGTAGACACCAATTCAATTTTTTAGATAGGTATAGGTATATTATAGTTTTGTAGCCATTATTATATTATTTTTGATGACTTGCATCTTTTGTTTTTTCCATGTTATCCAAGTTGTCAAGTATATTCGCATAAATTGCTGCAAAATATGTATTATTACCTTTAATCATCCACAATTTGTAGTAATATCACATCTTGACTTTCTCATATTGATATTTTATGGGTCCTCTGATTAGTCTGATGGATTTATACTGAAAGCTTTTTGATCCTATGCAAGAACCAGCTTTTGATTTTCTCTTTTAAAAAAATGTTTTCTGCTTCATTATTTTTCTCACTGATTTCAAATTACTTTGTGTTTATGGCATGTTTTCCTTTTTACCCAGCTCAAAATAGTTTGTTTTTGTCATACTGTGGATTGAGTGTTGTGTTTCCTACTTGCTAGTCAAGTCCAGTACCACTTGAATTATGACGTCAGTCCTACTGGGGTCATAATTATACATGTATGCTTTTTTTTGTGGGGCCTGGGGCTTGAATTCTGCCTGGGAGCTATCCTTGAGCTCTTCAGTTCAAGGTCACTGCCCTATTCCTGGACCTGGGCTTTGTTCCTGAGGTTTTCAGCTAAAGGCTACTCCCCTACCCTTGAGCCAAGCCCCACTTCTCATTTTCTAGAGGTCAACTGGAGATAAGAGTCTTAAGTCCTTTTGTGCCAGGGATGGCTTTCATCCTTTGATCCTCTCAGCCTCTTGAGTAGCTAGGATTACAGGCATGAGCCACTGCACCTGGCTTAAAGGTATATGTTTTTTTAGATAGGGTTTTGCTAGCTGTACCTAGGCTAGCCTCAAGGACAAACTCTTCCTGCCTGAAGAGTTTGGATTACTGGTATGCACCACCACACCCAAATTTAAATTCATTTCAAATTGCAGCTTTGATTCCTTTTTAGTTTCTTAACTGAAAATATTTGACAGATAGTTCGCTAATTGATACCTAATATAAATTCATTACAGCTAAAGAACATCTTTTGCATATTAGTTTCATTTTTAAATGTAAACTTTTTATAGTATATAATGTAATATGTATGCAATATTCATATTATATGTTATTTATATGTATAATATGCTAAGTATACTAGATGCAGTATAAAAAAATGCTTATGGTTCTATTTTGGGTATGATGCTCCAGAAATGTCAATTAGATAAATTAGGTTAGAGATATTTTTTATAAACTCTTTTTTCTCAATTTGCTTTGTGAATTATTGAAAGACTATTAAAATATGCTTAACTTGTGGCTTTTTTCCTTTTTGCACTTGAACAGTTTTTGTCTCAAATACAAAACTGATAGTATTTTCCTCACTAGGGTCATACGTTCTTGTTTCTCTGTATGCTAGATGAGATTTTATTAGTTGCATAGCAAAGATATGGAACCAACCTAGATGCCCCTCAGTAGATGATTGGGTCAAGAAGATGTGGTACTTATACACAATGGAACTCTATGCTGCCATCAGAAAGAATGACAATGCCCCATTTGTAAGGAAATAGAAAGACTTGGAAAAAATCATATTAAGTGAAGTAAGCCAGACCCGGAACATAGACTCAATGGTTTCCCTGATTTGTAATAATTAATCTTCTCCTAGTGGAGGATTGCAATAGCTCCAGGACATATAGGGTAAGACTAAATGAAAGGAATCTTTAGGATATGGAAACAAGAGCTTTATCCTGTGTGATTGTTGTTTTTAATGTACTATGTAATTTCTCTTCCCTTTTTTGCCCTATGGCTAATCTCATATTGTTAATATATCTGACTTTGTTACCTGCCGTATTGTATATACACTTATTTGTTTATTTGAAATAGGAAAGGGAAGGAGGAGGAAAAGAAGATTTATTAGCTGTCAATCAGTGTTAATATTACATTGATGGATGTTATATATGTAGATTCTTTTGCTTTATATTTTTTCTGCTTTTACTTAGACAAGGACAGTTTTACTTATTACTTTCTAGTCTCTCTCTCTCTCTCTCTCTCTCTCTCTCTCTCTCTCTCTCTCTCTCTCTCTCTCTCTCTCTCTCTCTCTCTCTCTCTCTCTCTCTCTGTGTGTGTGTGTGTGTGTGTATTTTTTATTTCCTTAGTGAATTGGTTAGGATTTTCAATAGAGTACAAAGTAGAGTAAGCGGGATGGTATATTCTTGCTTAATTCCAAAAAGCAATTACAAATTAAAGAAAAATTTAAAGATAATGTTTGAATCTTTTCAGTATGCAGGAAAACCTACATCATTTTTAAAGTAGTAAAAGATGGATGGGGGGGTGGGGGGAGGGTAATGGGTACCAAGACATGTGAAAGGGTATCAATGTATGTGAATTAATGCACCTTCTATCTGGCAAATATCATGCAACCCTTTTATTAATTACAATAAAAAATAAAAAAATAAAGTAGTAAAAGAGGAGAAAATAAAATACAAAGTTAGTGGAAGGAAGCAGGAAAGAAAAAATTAATGGAAATCCTTTAGATCTCATAAATGCCAAAATAGTAATGGTTTATTATGGGCACCTTTATGGCAGTAAATTTTTGCAAGTAAATAGTTTCTTGGAGAACAGATGGGAAAATGCATGCTCTTGCTTTTCCCACAGAGCATTTGTTCTCTTTCTTCAAGCATGCCATCAAAGAGGGTCCATATGACAATTTCCCAATCTCTTCTGTAACTATCCAGGAGCATTCATGGAGAAAATATCTGCCAAACACAAAGAATTGGTATTCTCTAAATTTTCCATCCCAAGTACTTTGTCCTTTTTAGTCACAGCACAAATGGCTGCAGTAAGACATCAATTACTCATGATTAACTCTTCTTGGTGTCACATGTCTGATAATTATTCTCAGGACTTTATCTCTAAATTCTGGCCAAAGCAATTTCCCCATCTCTTCAACATTTAAAATGAGGTCAAGAAAAACTGTGAGCCTGCTGTTCATCTTGCTGAAAGGAAGGGATATGAATGGAGAGAAAAAGGGTGGGTGGTTACAGTTATGATGTTCCATGTACATATGTGAAAATGGAACTAGGTAACAATAGGGGGTGGTTGGGATTGTGTGAAAGGGTAGACAATATAACAGAAAGAGTGATACTAAGATTTATTGTACTTATAAACTGAGTCATTGAATTGAAACCCTTATGTACAACAACTTATAGAAATTTATTTATTTATTTATTTATTTTGCTAGTCCTGGGCTTGAGCTCAGGGCCTGAGCACTGTCCTTGGACTTTCTCAAGGTAAGAGCTCTACCACTTGAGCCTCAGCACCACTTCCGGCTTTTTTCTACATATGTGATACCGAGGAATCGAACTCTGGTCTTCACGCATGCTAGGCAAGCACTTTAACCACTAGGCCAAACTCCCGGCCCCAACTTATAGAAAATTTTAAAAAAAGAAAAAAGAGAGCAATATGTGAATCAAAAATGCCCATCTTATTGTCAAATACATGCTCTGAAATAAAGATACAGTGGATGTGAAAACAAACAAAAATAAGTTTGAGAGAAAAGCTTTTTCCAATTCTCCAATCAAAAACAGGACAATAACTTGCATTCTTTTGGAGTGAATTTTTCTCAATATCTAAGAAGTTGTCTTTTGTGGCTGCCCTAGGCCATTCAATATATCCTTCAAACTTATAAGTATGCTTTCATGTAAATCATTTCATGTACAGTAAAATATTTGGACCTTATACCCTTGCATTTCTTGCTTTTTATATTATTTGGCTAGTGTCTTACATCTTTCCGGCTAACCAGCACCTGCTGGTGAGCCAGTCAGCATGGTATCTCATGTGCTATATCTACTGGGCCTATTTTTGTTCAATTCGATGCCTCTCTTGAAAGAAAACGGCCTATCGCATTCAAACTGACCCTCCTTTCCCCCCTCACTATCCCTAATCAGCAAAGATTTCCTAGGGCTCTGTTATCCTTTGCCAGAATGGTTAGCATTCAGGACCAGAAAAAATGAGATAGATGGTAAGAAAATAGAAGAGGTAAAATTTTAGTGAAAAATGTGTTCACTGTGTACATTCATCATTTCCATGTTAAGTAAAAGGAATTCTAAGTATTAATTGAGTATCTTCCATGATGCAGGCCTAGGATGGGGCCTAGGTATTTGGCATAGAAGATCAACAGGTTTTTGAGCCAACAGGGTTCAGAATCTACAATCCAATTCAAACAAATAAATCCCACTTAATATCATTTGTCAATAAAATTGACTTTGGATTAGAAAAGGTCATTTTCCCTCTTTAGAATTGTTTCTATTGTTTGTTAAGCAGGGAGTTGATGTAAATCTGAAGTCATCTGAGATATCTTGGCAGTATAAACCTAACTGGACTTTGACTAAACAAACCCTTGATCCTTAGATATGTCTCTAGAATATCTCTGGAAGCAAACAGGTGAGAGTATTGTATTACAGAATATTAAGAATGGCAGACTCTCAACTGTGTCAAGGCATCCTGGGGACTGTCTTAGGGCACACTGTACTATGACATGTCTGTCCTGCATTGCCGTCTCAGTGGGACACTTACATGATGAAGCTATCCCGGCTTATTACCACATCCTTCATGCCAAGGTTTTCTGACTAGCTTTCACTGTTCCCAGTGAAACATGAACAGAATATTCAGTGTTCTGTGAAGCCAACATGACTTTAATTTTCAATGGTCAACAGGTTTTTATTTTCCCACCATGAGTCTAAAGTTATAAAAACCCAATCATTTTAGGATAAAAAGATTTTATTTTTGTCCTTTGAGCAATTTCACATGAATTCAGAGTTTAAGTATCCAGCAGAGAGAAATGAAAAACAATCCAGGCTTATTTTTTGAAAAATAAGCATATCTTCCTGCCTTTTTATTTGTTCTTGAAAGCCAGGTGTCTTCTCAAAATGCTGCCCGGAATGCTAAAGCAAAATGCTAACAAGTTCATGGAGAAAGTGGGGTACTTTCATTGAAATATAACTGTGTGTTTTGATATTTTCTACCTATATTTTACAGTAGCTTTCTAGTAGCAATATATCTTCTCTCCTAAGAAACTGGCTGGTATTATTCTGTTGGACATTTTGCATTATATATTTCTTATCTCAGGATACTGTTCATCGGAAATGATATTCCATGACCAGACTTCATTTTTTTTGTTTTTGTTTTGCTGAACAGAATAGCTGTAGTAACTGATAAAGTTTATTTCTTCTCTACCCCCACTTATCTCCCTTCCTCTCTCTCTACTGCCCCTTCCCTGCCTCTTCTCACCCCACTTCCCTTCCTTTTCCCTTACCTCCTCTTCTTTGCTTCCTTCTTTCCTCCCTATTTTATATGACTTGAGCTAAGAGCAAGATGGTATATTTATCATTTTTATCTCTCCTTGTTTATTCTAGTGTGAAATTGTTTTCCAGGTTGTGATTAATTCAGCTAAAACTTCCTCCCCTTATCGGGCAATTTGCAATATTTGTGACGAAGATGCTGATTTTGCAGACCTATTATCAGATTGTCATTAGTTTTGTCAAACATCGATTCTTGTAGTGTCTTCTGCCACTCATGCAAGCCTATGCTCCATTATTCATTCTTCATGGATGCTTTTTCTCTGAGGGTGATCAATGGACCTATCAGTTCCTCTGAGAATAAGCGTATAACTTTGGAGGAACTAAACAAGGAGAAAGTGCACACGGCCTTTCTTACTCAGCAGTTAGCAAAGATTTTTAGGATTTTAGGTGTATACCAGGCAATGCCTACTTAGTATTGTACCTCAGGGCAGAAAATGACTGGCAGTGTTGCAAGTCTAGTGACAATGCTGCTCCAGTTCTAGAGTCTGGAATTTAAGAAATCAAGTCCAATCATGCAATGGAAAATTATTCTGAAATAAAAGTAAACTTACTATTAAGCTTAGTGAAAAATATCCATCTCAGAAGGCTATATAATACATGATAATGATTATATAATATTCTGCAAAAGGTTAAACTATGGAAATAGGAAAAAAATACACAAGGTTCATGGAGGAGTATGAAGGTCCAGTTGATGAAGAACATGTTTGATACATTTAATGTTGGTGAACAATTACACACTAAATTTTAATTTGGGATAAAAACATGATGCATTTTTCTGTACATAAGAGTTTATAGTACATAGAGTGAACTGAGTTTATATATATATATATATACAAATTCAATAGATAAACACAAAATTTAATATAACACAAAATATGTTGTTGTAGGTTGTGGGGCTTGAACTCTGAGCCTGGACACTGTCTCTGAGCTCTTCAGCTCAAGGCTAGTGCTCTATCATTTGAGCCACAGAGTCACTTCCCAGGCTTTGAGTTGAATCCCCAGGATTGACAAAAAAAAGTGGTAGAGAGGAGATGATGTCAAAAAGTTAATTATTTTTGAAATTCTGAACAAGTATGGTCTGTGTACTAGACATGGTTTAAAAATGAATAACGTGATCAGGACAAAAACATGAAAAGGGGTGTCAATGTGTGAGAAGTAATGCACCTTCTTTTTGGCGTATATAACTGTGACCTCTCTGTACATTACAATAAAAAATAAAAATGTTTAAAAAAGGAAAAAAAAAAGAAAAATCAAGTCCAAGATAGAGGAGGGTGAGTGTGAAAAGCAGTCACTATTGCTGTGTTTGTTCTGTCAGTCATCCATTCTCTCTTCTTCAGAATACTCTCCCTACTTCTATCAATCTCTCTTCCCCTGTGGCTCAAAATCTACTTATTCTTATATCCTGGACTGTGCTGATTGTATGTCCCTATTATAATTAGTTGTTTTGGAAGGTAACAATGTTGTGACCTGATCCTACAACATGCTGATGATTGTTAATTTTCAGTACATAACCTCTCTCCAGGGTCATAAGCTCAAATTGGCCTTTGATTAGCTAAACAAACCTTTGATTCTTGGGTATATCTCTGGAATCAATACAATCATATATACAGGATATGAAAAATGTATTGAAACTTGAAGGAGGCAAGGAGAGACAGAGGTAAAGATGTTCTGAAACAAGGTTTAATATCTGATTTTAATCTGTCCAAGAGAAGTCACTTTAACTAATTTACTATTTCATTGTGTTTTACAGTGCCTTGCCATGTATACTTCACCGTTTCTCCATTGTAAGTCTCCATTGTTCTTGGAATCATTGTTTACATCTTACAGCCCTGGAGACTGGGACTTAGATAGATTGATGATTGCTCCACTCACATAGCTGTTGGCAGATGCAGCTGTACAGTGACAGCTGACATGTGGTCACTGAAGATTTCCTTAGGGCAGGCCTTGAAAGTCAGTTCTGAGGGACAAGCTGGAAGTTGGGGTATCCAGGCGTCAGTACTAATTCTTTGGGGGAACATAGAGAGCTTTAAATATGGTATTGAGTTTCAATAAGTCTGTGTTGTAATGGAAGGCTGAGACCTCAAGCACAGACAGACACCACCAAGAAGTAGATCCAATGTTGCCCTAGAAGAAAAATTCTAGAACCAACAAGATGAGGGGTGGGGGTGGGGGGAGGGAAATGGAAACCAAAACATAAGAAAGGGTATCAATGTTTGTGAAGTAATGCACCTTCTAGCTAGTGAATATAATGTAACTCTTCTGTTACAAACAATATATGGGAGAAAAAAATTCTACAACCAAATTCTTGGTCTGTAGGAAGGTTCAGCTGTTAAGATTTCAGTTTAAAGTTTACCTTTAAAGTTTGAACTCTATTTTTTTAACTTTCATGTGATGTTGGTTATGAGTTGGGTATCCTTGCAATATAATGTTAAAATGGGGACAATTTGGAGAGCAAAAGAGGAAGCTCATAAATGTTTTCCTGGACTAACAGAGGCCTTAATCCATTCTGTGTTGCTAGTAACAATACTGTAGACAAAATAACTTGTAAAAAGAAAGCATTTTATTTGAGGTTGTAGCCTTGACTGAGGACTGAAGGACTATATCAGGTAAAAAGCTTCTTGCTGTCGTTCCAAAGTGGCAAAGGCTCTAACCATGAGAGACGGGGAGACACACACAGACCTAGCCAAATCAGTTTTCATAGCAGATCCATACTCAAGATTACCCACTAATTTGTTAATCCATTAATCACATAAACAAATATTAGAAAGACCAACAATCCAGGTTAGATGATAGAAAACTGAGAAGCAAAAAATGCTTGCCCCATTTGGTTCTAAAAATAAAGATCTTTGGAGACTTATATATAAGCCTTAAGCATTATCCATTGCCTTCTTAAGTATGTCTTTGCTCATCTGTTACATAGAAACTACTTCCCCATCTACTCACACACTATTTTTCTAAGGATCAAACTAAGGAGATGTATTAAAGCACCCCATAAGGAAAAGCAGTTTCAAAGGTAAAGAGCTCATCTGTGAGCCATCATAGATTCTTAGTAAAATCAACTAAAACAGCGAATGTTCTTTCCTTTTCTTTCTTCCTCTCACTCCCTCTCATATTAAAGTGGCTGGTTTTTTTTTGTTGTTTTGGGGTTTATTTTGTTGGGTTTTTTTGTTGTTTTTAATATTACAGAGAAGAATCAGCCCTTCTGGTTAGGGCATTGGGTATGAATGACACTCATTAATTGGAAAAGACAAAAGTCCAATCTTGGTGCTGTCCTTAGTTACGACTATAGAAAAGAGGAAATACTTCTGAAGATACTGATAAACAGGCCAGTGTCCAGTGGAGTCAGCGTGTGTGTGTGTGTGTGTGTGTGTGTGTGTGTGTGCTGTCCTAGCCAAGTGCAAAATAAACACATATCCTAGAAATAGCCTTCTCCATGAGATAGAAAGATACAGAGAGAGAGGTCATTTCTTCTTCTCAGGTTTGACAGCACATCAGGGAGCTTAATTGAAAACTCTCTGATCTACTTCAGGGCCCAATGACTTCAGACAATAATGATACAATGAAAAGTCAGACCATATCAGAGGCCAGAGAAGGAGAGTCAGGGAACCAGGTTATTTGATTTAAAAAAAAAAAAAGGTAAAATTCCTGCTTTAGGTGGTTCTAAAAATTAAGATATCTGGACTCCTATTAACAAGTCTAATATCAAATATTGTTGTTCCAATGATCTGTTTTAATTAAAGCTTAGATATTTTTAACAGGAATTATGTGTATATAATTGCTGAGTTGAGAGGATCATTGCATTTAAATATTCAGCATGTTCTCCTCCAGCTCATCCACATTTTTCCTCTTTAATTATAGAGTTTTAGTAATCAGCAATACATAATTTCTTTCCTCCTTCTCCATGTGGAAGGACAATTATAAAACCCGAAGCTTGGAATGATCTTGTTGTGAGAGAAAGAAATCGCCATTGTAATGGCCATAAATCCTTCAAATACAATACTTATGTGGGTCAATTTTCCATCACCGTGACAAAATATCTGAATTACACAACTTAAAAAGAGGGGAAATTTTTCTTGGCACATAGTTTTTGAGGTTTCAGTCTATGATTGTTTGGCCTTGTGGTTCTAGGCTTGTAGTAGCTCAGCACCCCATTCATGGTATGAATGTGTGACAGAGAAGGCCTGTTTACTTGATGGTAGCTGGGGATCAACAAGACACAAGAAAAAGAGACATGATATCAGAATCCTAATAGCCTCTTCATGGGGATATTATAACCTAAACTAACCTAATCCAATCTAACCTAACCTATCCTAACCACATTCTATGAGGATACATGTCAGCAAGATCCAGCTACCATCAACAGTGCCATGGGCTAAGCATCAAGCCATTAAATTGTAGACTTATCCAAGCTATAGTAGTACTCATAGCCAATATTTTGAAGGGTTTGATGCCATTGTGTTCTGAAACTGAAAATTCAGTATAACCTTGATAAAGTTATAACAAGTAGGAAAAACACAAGTTCAGAGGAATTGAGTAGGACATTTTTGTAAACCAAATCTAGATTTAGGCCACATAAGTAGTAATTAATAAAGTGGTAGCAAATTCTAAGTTCTGGTTACCTGCAAACACTGTTCTGTGTTCTTTAAATCCATTAATTCATTAACAACTCACACCAATTCCGGAAGGTATGGGATATCATTATCTATATCTTAAGCAAATGAAGAAATTGAGTTATTAGAACTTACAAAACATTCTAAGATCATAGGATTAGTGCATGGTAAAAATGGGATAAGGAGCTAGGCAGTGGTGTCTCATGCCTGTAATCCAATCAGAAGGCTGAGATTTGAGAATCGCTGTTTCAATGGAAGTACATGAGAATGATATCTCCAATTAACTACAAAAACAGAAATAAAAAAATGGGAAGTGAAGCTGTGGCTCAAGCTGTAGGACAATACCCTTAAGCAAAAAACGCTCAAAGACAGTCCCCAGGCTCTGCATTGAAGCTCAAAAAGCAACAAAAGAAATAGAGATGAGGAATCCAGAGAGGTTTTTGTTTTGTCTTGTTTTATTTTGTTAGTGGTGGGCTTGAACACTGGGTCTGGGCGCTGCCCCAGAGCTCTTCAACTCAAAGCTAGCACTCTATCACTTGAGTTACAGTGCAACTTCCGGTTTTCTGATGGTTAATTGGAGATATGAGTCCACAGACATTTTTGCCAGGGCTGGCTTTGAACTGTGATCCTCAGATCTCAGCCTCCTGAGTTGCCAGGATTATAGGTATGAACTACTAGTGTATCACGAATCCAGAGTTGTTAACATTAACCACTGTGTTAGAATGCAAGGGAAAGGAAAAAGATTTGAAGTGTGTTAGGGTTGCTATGGTAAACTATGTCTTTAAATAGAATTAGATAACTTGTCAAAATTATCTAAAGATGTGTTAATAATATATTTTAAATAATATTCCTTTGTTAAATCTTCTGTTTTCTCTTTTGCCAGTCCTGCGGCTTGAACTCAGAGCCTGGGCACTGTCTTGGAGCCCTTTTGCTCAAAGTTAGCGCTCTACCACTTGAGCCACAGTGCCACTTTCAGCTTTTTTTCCATATGTAGTACCAAGGAATCAAACCCAGGGCCAGGCAAGTGTAATGTGGAAAGTAGAAAATGAATTATTGTTGTAATGTAGAGAATGTATTGTTGTAATAGAATTATGAAAATAAGGGACTGTGGCTTAGAGCCCTTCCCATTGTTTACCCAGACTTAACACTCTTCCCCGCCCCCCACTTCTCTGTTTACCCAGACTAAAGCTGTACCTTGAGACATCCTGAAGAGGACAATCAGATACATCCTGATTGCACTAATTACACTAAACCTGTAACCTATAGATAGATAAGCATGGAATTTATAGTTGTGAAAACCCCCCAGCATGTTTGCTGGCCTTACACAATAACTTCTAAGACAAAAGGGTTCTCTTAAGGTTTTAAAAACTGCCCACTTTTACAAATAGGGCTGTACTCTGAGATCCCCACCTTGGGGTGTAGTTCTGGCACATCAGCTCCCTCCTTGCTCGATAAACTTCTAATATCCAGATCAAGCTCTGAGTGGTCTCATAGTTCATATATTTCTGGACCCCATTACACATGCACTCTACCACTAGGCTATACTCTCAGCCTGCTTCGTTAAATCTTACTTTTTTTTTTTTTTTTGGTCCATACTTGGGCTTGAACTCTGGGCCTGGGCTCTGTCCTTGAGCTCTTTAATTCAAGGATATCACTCTATCACTAGAGCCACAGTGTGCTTCTGGTTTCCTGGTGGTTAATTGGAGATGAGTCTCAAACTTTCTTGAAGGTAGGCTTTGAACTGCAATCCTCAGATTTCAGCCTTCTGAGTAACTAGGATTATACACATATATCACCAGTGCCAGCTAAATCTTACTTTTATATGAAGTCAATTTTAGTTTCAATTTTAAGCAAACTTAAATTTGGGATTCTGAGCCCTAATATTTAGAATCTTTACATCAATAATTTTGCTATATAAACAATGTATATCAGGTTAAATATCGTGCTTTATAAAATAAACTATTCCCGAAGTTTGAACTCAGGGCCAGAGCACTGTCCTTGGGCTTTCTCAAGGTTAGAGCTCTACTGCTTAAGCCATAGCACCACTTCTGGACTTTTCTGGGTATGTGTACCAAGAAATAGAACCTGGGTCTTCCTGCATGTTAGGCAAGCAGTCTCACCACTCCTGGACCTAAGTATTTCCTTTTAGAACACTGATATAAAACAACCTTTATAGCAATATATTATCTTGTTTTGGGGAGTTTGCTAAAATTCATTTGTGAAACTATTTGAGATTGGAAACTTATATAGGTGACGGAAAGTAGAACTGTGGTAGTTTTCTCTAGCTATTTTCCTTTTTAATTAAGATTTGTTGTCCTGCCTAGGTACATGCCTGAACTATGATCCATTTATCTTAGGCTTCCTGCCTTGATAGAGTGACAAGTACATGCCATTGTGACCAGCTTCCCTTCATTGAGATGGAATTTTGTAAAACTTTTTATCTAGCCAGGCGTGTCACTGGAATTCTTCCAATCTTAGCCTCCCACATAGAATGACAAGTATAAGCCATTTTGTCCTGTGGAATGGGGCTAGCTTTATCTATTTCTTTAATTGAAACAATTTTGGTGACTTGTGTTTTCCTGGAAAATTATCCATTTCACATAGTTTCCATATTTATTTTTATAGATGTATAGAAATATTCAATTTTCTAATTTACTCTGTGTGTGTGTGTGTGTGTGTGTGTGTGTGTGTGTGTGTGCATGCGTGTGCATACCGCTGTGGGACATAAACTCAGGGCCTGGGTGCTTTCCCTGTACTTTTTTGCTCAAGGTTAGTGATCTATGACTTGAGCCACAGCTTCACTTTAGCTTTTTGGTGATTAATTAGAAAAAGAGTCTCACATATTTTCCTGTCCAAGCTGGCTTTAAACCCAAAATAAGGAGACTAGGTCTAAGTAAGGTGTCACCTTATTCTCACAGGCATCTGGGTGACTAGATAGGGGCTTTCCATTCAGCTTCAAAGGCCTAGAGGTGAGACAAGCCATCCTTTGAGTTGCTAGAAGAAGCTCTACTTCAGAAAATATGCACATACATCATGTTGTTTAGCCCCAGGAAAACCCTGCTGTGTGCTTTGTTTATGTCTAACACTTTTGTTAAGGCATGTCCTCTACCCCAAACATGGGGTTTTTGTCTTTAAAAGCTAGGTTCTAGCTCAATTCTGAGCTGCTGGTCTTTGAAACAAGAGTATACCTGCAGCACCCCCCCAAATCTAGTAAAGAACCCCAATTTGACCTCTCAGAATGTGGCTTCTCTGTATCTTGCTGACTGGATTCACCTTACACCAATGTGATTGACTTGTACATTGGTGTTAGGAGGAAAAAGGAACGAAATTCTATGTTGGTTAGAAAGCAGAGAACAGCCTAGGCATTCAAGACAAACAGCCTAGAGCAAGTGGTCTTATATAGGAAAAGAAAACACAAGAAACAGGAAGTTGAGGCAATCTACTTACCTGTTAAGGACTGCCACTTTCCCTAGAAAAACAATCGAAATTCAGAGTAAAAGTGTCTCGTAAATTTATGGAGATATCTAGGTTACTAGATTTTCTTTGCAAACCCTCCATCTAATATGGCAAGTTTTGATTTCTTTTTTAACTCCATGGTATGGAGAATAAGAGTCTATAACAATCTAAACTTTCATTTTTGCCAGTCCTGGCTTGAACTCAGGACCTTAGCACTGTCCTTGGGCATTCTCAAGGCTAGAGCTCTACCAGTTGAGCCACAGCACCACTTTTGGCTTTTTCTATGTATGTGGTACTGAGGAATTAAACCGAGTCTTTGTGCATGCTAGGCAAGCACTCTACCACTAGGGCAAACTCTCAGAACCTAACAATCTAATCTTGATAATTATCTCATATTGCATTGCATTAGAAGAGGTCTAAGCCATACCTTTTGACTATATGAGTTAACAGAATATTGCAATCTTCTTAAAATGTTCATGGAATAGTACTGAGGAACACACACACACACACACACACACACACACACACACACGCACACACACAGAACTAGTTTAGCAGAGGCTATAAAGCCTCTTAAAAATTGGCAAATTGGGTCGGGAGTTTGGCCTAATGGTAGATTGCTTGCCTAGCATGCACAAAGACCCAGGTTCAACTCCTCAGTACCACATATATAGAAGCAAAAAAGCTGGGAATGGTGCTATGGCTCCAGTGGTACAGCTTTAGCCCAAGGACAGTGCTCAGGCCTCAAATTCATGGTCCAGGACTGGCAAAAAAAAAAAAAAAAAGGGGGGGGGAAATCCTGATGTATTTTCCTTCTTGTAATTACCCAAATACCAGTTTGGTTACTTTTAAAAGGTAAATGGTACTTCTTTTTTAAATTTGTTTTGTTGGTCATGGGACTTGGACTGTGAGCCTGGGCTCTGTCTCTGAGCTCTTCACCTCAAGGCTACCGCCCTACCCCTTGAGCCACAGTGCCACTTCCAGTTTTCTAGTGGTTAATTGGACATAAGAGTCTCATGGATCTTAGTGCCCAGGCTGTCTTTGAACCACCATCCTCAGGTCTCAGCCTCCTGAGCAGCTAGGATTACAGGCATGAGTCACCACACCTAGCTTACATGTTGCTTTTTAATCTCCATACAAATTCCCCACTCATTTGGTTTAGCTTTCTCAACAATGGGTATTAATTCACTGTGCTCATAGCTAATAAGTAAGAATAAAGATGGCAGCAACCAAGGTATCTAGCTGAACTAACCCTAAATACCATCACCCATGTTACATCCAACCTGAACTTAAACTCTAGGTATCTCATTCATGCTCTTAGAGAACTGTATTTACTTTGTACTCTGGTTTCTAACTACACCTATCTTATACCAAGATAATTCATTTGTTGAACATATACGCTTGGGCTATAAATCCAGGATGGTCCCTGATTTTTTTTTTTGCCAGTCCTGGGCCTTGAACTCGGGGCCTGAACACTCTCCTTGGGCTTTCTCAAGGCTATAACTCTACCACTTGGGCCACAGCATCATTTCTGGCTTTTTCTATGTATATGTGATACTGAGGAATCGAACACTGGGCAAGCATGCTGGGCAAGCACTCTGCCACTAGGCCAAACTCCTGGCCCCCTTTTTTCCCCTCTAGGAGACCTCTTCATTGATAGAAAGTTGTATGGGATTCTCATATTAGATGGTGTGATCTCTCAAGAACTCAGAGTCTAGAGTCAACAAGTGAGACTAATATTAAAACCTGGCTGATTTGACTGTGAATTTCTTGGTAGGTGGCTCATTTGGCAATAAGGAGGCGTCTTTTCCGGTAGTCAGTCTTTTTTAATGCTATTTTTTTCATATATTTTTATTGTAATTAATAGAAGGGTTACATTACATTCACTAGATAGAAGGTGCATTACTTCACATACATTGATAGCCTTTCTCAGGTAAGAGCCAGTCTTTAAGATGAGTTCCAGCCAAGTGTGCATGGCTCTTGTCTGTAATCCTAGCTATACAGGAGGCTGAGATCTGAGGGTCATGGTTCAAGTTCAACCCAGGCATGAAAGACCTTGAGACTCTTTTTTTTTATTTAAAAATACTTTATTCTTTAGAAAATACAGCATTCAATCAATCATCCTGTCTTGAGGACAACTTTACCCAGTCCTTAAGTGACCCTGCCCACTGTAGTCAAAGGCTTCCAGCCTGTGTTGGGACCCCAGACTCCATTTCCCCGGATGCCAGTCTCACCCCACCCCCACCCCATCTTCCTTGAGTCAAGCCCGATGGGCAGGGTTCCTGGGCACACAGATGATAAGCAGGGACAGCGTAGACAGAGAAGGGGCACAGAATGTCAGCCCAGTGACCTTCAGAAGTTGGGAGAAATGACCCCCAGCCTTCCTGTCCCTGTCCACAAAGGAGGGATTTCCTGAAAACCAGGCTAGGAAGAGGGAGGTGACCAAGGGATGGGAACAGACAACCCCAGAGTCTACAGAAGGCCCAGCCTTCTAGCTGTCTTCTCCGTTCTCCCCGGGGCCTCGGATGAGGCGCTTGTGGCCCCGTTTGCCTCCGGGACCCCTGGGTTTGGTGAAGGCCAGTTTGAAGGCATGTTGCTTCGGGTGTACTTCATCATACAGGAACTCGGCCGTCTGCTGTGCCCCGTCACCGATCTCGATCTTCTTGGAGATCTCCAGTTGAAAGTCCTGTTCTACAGAGTCCAGGAGACGGCTCGGGCAGCTGGAGTAGAGCATGCGCTCTTTGACACTGCACTTATACCCAAACTCCTTCTTCACAGTGGCCCGTGTGGCTGCAGACAGCATCTTCAGCCGCACAGGGGAATCATCAGGTGACCAGGCGAGAAAGAGCCACTGGGAGCCGTGAGCAGTCTGGGGGTCGAGGCCGAACAGCAGGTAGCAGGGGTGCTGGGCGTCAGCAGGGCCGCACACCTCGGCCCTGGTCCTGGTCCCAGCGACCCACGGGTTCCTGCGAGGCACCCAGCACAAGCTGTTCGTTCTCATGACCGCTTTCATGAGTCGGATGGAGCCAGCCCGGGCCTTGGCAATGAATTCCTTCAATTCCTCAGTAGCCTGGATGCCCGTCTGGTGCGCCATGGCTCAACGTTCCTCCCAGTGCTTAACCACTTGGTTCTGGCCCTGCAGGGGCAGAAGGAGGAGGAGGAGGAGAAGGATGTGGAGGCCGACCTTGAGACTCTTATCTCCTATTAACCACCAGAAAAATGAAGTGGCCCTGGGGCTCAAGTAGTAGAGCACTAGCCTTAGCTGAAGAGCTCAGGGACAGTGCCCAGGCCCAGAAAGCCTCGCAACCAACAAAAAAAAGAAAAAAAGATGACTTTCAAAGGAACACCCAGTTGAGAATGTCCCAGGGTCTCAAAAGAGCCATGCTCCCTTGTGTAGCTTTCTGTTCCGGCTTTGGTGGTTAAATCTTCCTAAGATAGGATGTCTTCCTATTTGGTATGATACATTTTCCCTAATTTCTGCCATTCTGAAAGGTACTTTGTGAATTTAATCTACATTTCTCTAATGACAAATGGGTATGAATACTTCATGTGCATGTCAGCATATGAATACCCTCTTATGAAAGAACACCCGCTTATGAAAGATCATTTCATTTTTTAATTGTACTTGATTGTTGGGGTGATATAAAGCAGAGTTACAGTTACATTTGCCGGGTAGTGGATACATTACTTATTGAACATTGATACCCCTTCCAATATTTTTCTCCCAGTTTCCCTCCCCCATCATCTTGTTTTCCCCCTACCCTTCCATATTTCAAATAAATAGACAAATAAACATGTATACAATATTCCAAAGTCAGATATAGTGACAATATGAGATAAGCCATAAGGATAGAAAAGAAAAGAAAACAAAACAACCAAAGAAAAAAAGCTGGGGGTGGGGTGAATAAAGAAATAACCTCACACAACAAACACAAAAATAAACCTATTTGAAACATTATTTCTTATCCTACCAACTATATTTATTTATTTATTTATTTATTTTTGCCAGTCCTCATCTTGAATTCAAGGCCTGAGCACTGTCCTTGGGCTTTCTCAAGGCTAGAGTTCTACCACTTGAGCCACAGAACCACTTCCGGCTTTTTTTCTTCATATGTGGTACCCAGGAATCAAACCCTGGTCTTCGTGCATGCTAGGCAAGCACTCTACCACTAGGCCAAACTCCCAGGCCCCAGGATCTTCTGCGTTTGCTTGTCTGTTTTGTTCCTGGCTGGCACTTTATCAGCTAAGCCATGCCTACAGTCCAGTTTTTCTGGAAGGCTTATTAGAGATAGAGTATCTCAGAATTTCTACCCAGGCTGATTTAGAAACGTCATCCTCAGGATCTCAGCCTCCTAAGTACTAATTATAGGTATGAATCACCAGCACTCAGAAATGTGTAATTTTAAAGAAATCTTTATTGTAAGTTTATGGAGATGTTCTCCTATGCTTGCTTATTAGTTGATATCAAGTATAGACCTATAATCCATAAAGAACTGCCTTCTTGTTATTGATAATTTGTTTATGGCCAGAGGTAACGATAAGTTTTGCAAAAAAAGTGAGAAGACTATTTTGTTCCCCTTCCCTTTGTATTATATTTAACTATATATATGGTGAGAATATTCCAACACATCTCACTGTTTTGTTTTGGCCAGATTGTCTATATTCAGCTCACAAACCCACTAACTAAAACAGAAATGTTATCTAATAGAAGTGATGTCTGCAAGAATAAGTTCTTCAGATTTTTCTTTCTCAAGATTAGTTTGATTACCTGTGGCCTTTTGTATTTTCATACAAATTTTAGAAATAGCTTGTCAATTTTGTACACATACTGCTGGATATTTGAGGTTGTTTTGAGTGTGAGTTCACCACAGAATGATGGCCTTGCTTTTTGCTGCTTTTTTCTATTTGAAGCAGGAGAGCAGTTCTATTTGTTTCAAGGTCCATTAGTCAAGTAGCCAGCTGCACATCCACCAGGATTGGGAGCTTGTTGAGATAAACAGACAGAAGATCAATGCAGCTTTGAACCGGCTCATGCCGATTGTCACATGACTGCCCTAGGCACTGCTGGCTCCTTCCTCCTGCCCTTTAATTTCCTTCATTTGCCAAGCCCATCAGGGGGGCTCAGAGATTATATTGTTTTCAATAAGAACACTGAATTTGACCAGGCAGGCTCCCCAAATCCATTTTAGAGCCTCCATTGGAAATATTTAATTGGTGCTTTCAATCTATAAGCAATTCATGATGAAAGAAACCTCAGTCTCAAGTATCAGAGTATTATTTTCTATAACAAAGGTGGCAGAAAGAGTCTTTTTAGCCTCACAGGCTTTTTCTTCAAAATGGCCTTCTGAACCACATTCCCTGCTGTGGGAGATTGCTGGTGTTCTTCATTTGTCCCTTTCCTTTCCCTCCTTTGTTAGACTGTCCTCTCCGCTGTCACTGAGGTAAGGTACCTAGGATTGTCTGGTAGCCTATATAAACAGGAGCTGGAATGGTGTTGCAAGTAGACTGAGCCATCACACATATTAGTCTCTAAAGCTTATTGCCCTAAAATGATGGCTGCAAAATGCTCCAGCCAATTTGATTTTCTAGGGATCAGAACCTTCATCTTAGAACTTGTTCATAATGACAAAGGGTTTGTACATGATCTCCCAACATCTCACCATGAGTAGCCCCTAGCATTTTATTATGTGTGCTGGCACTGGGGCTTGAACTCAGCCTGGGCACTGTCCCTTGACTTTCTCCCTCAGGGCTGGCATTTTTTCCCTGAGCCTGTATGTCTGGCTTTTTGGTGTTTAATTGGAGATAAGAGTCTCAAGGATTTCCTTGCCTGGACTATGATTCTCAGATCTAAAACTCCTAAGTAGCTAGGCTTATAGGCATGAGCCATTGGCATCTAGCTTTGCTTAAAGAAAGATTTAAGTATTTCAAGTTGATAGAATCTTATGATGAAAGCCAGGCCGGGGGAAAAGGGGAATTGGTGGCTCGCTCATGTAATCCTAGCTACTCAGGATCTGAGGATCACGGTTTGAAGCCAGGCCAGGCAGAAAGTCCATGAGGTTTTCAATCTCAATGAACTACCCATAAAAGGCCAGAAGTGGTGCTGTGGCTCAAGTGGTAGAGCACTTGCTTTGAGCAGAAGAAGCTCAGAGACAGTGCCCAGACTTGAGTTCAAGCCCTAGAAAACTGGCAAAAATAAAATGAATAAATAAATAAGGAGGGAAATGGGACAAAAACATAAGAAGGGATCAATATGTGAGAAGTAATGCATCTACTATGGCAAATATAACTGTAATGTACTATTAATATCTTACATTTATAATCTTCTCATCTATTACATCATCTTGTTTTGCATTTCAAAATTAATTGTGAATTTGGAGGATTTGATCTTTATGTTGCAGTCCCTCACTCTGACTAAAACAATAACAAATTAACAGAACATATGAAAGAAAGGTCTTCAGGCATCATGGGAGGTATGGAGACAGTGCAGAATAATGATCTCTGACAGATGTGTTATCATCTCCAGAGCATTTTGAGGCTAGAGTACAAAGCAACAGAAAATGGGACTGAGAAACAGAAAGAACCACAGAAGAGAAACCTCAGAACTGAGGCTGCAGAAGGGATGGAATGTAGAGTTAGCTCCCCGAGACCTGCACAATCCCCTTGAGTACTCAGCTGAGCACTACTCAGTGCATAAGAAACTTACACAACATCACAGAAAATATATCTAAAATAATTAGAGCTAGCACTGTCTCCAACTCATTCAGAGCCAGGGCTATAAAACATCACATTCATGGAGCACTGAGTGAGAACTTTGAAACTTTAAAATCCCGAGGTGCACAGTGATCAGGGATGTTAGTATTGTCTGTTCAGGATATCATAACAGTCAGGCCTAGATAGGCACTGTCAGTTCACACCTGGAATCTTACTTACTCAGGAGTCTGAATATCATGATTCTAAGCCAGCCTTGGCAGAAAAGCCCATGATCCACTTATTTTCAATTAACCAGCAAAAAGATAGATGTGGAGGTATGGCTCAAGTGGTAGAGCACTGCTCTTAAGTGAAAAAGCCAAGACAGAGAGCAATGAGTCATACACACTCAAGTGTATACCACCCCCCCACTCCGCCCCACATACACAAGCAAGCCAGGAGCAACAAGGACAAAATATTTTCAAATAAATTAGCTGTGATGCTGAATAAATCTTAGGGATATAATCAATATTTCTGCAATCTAATTAAAATTAATATGCAACAGCTGGACACTAGAAGCTTTTTCTTTTTCTCTCTTTTGTGAAAAAGATAATTGAATTGTAGGTAATGGTCCTTTTTTTCTTTCACGGAAAAGAATTAGCTAATTGGATTTTAGGTAGTAATACTAGCAAGATGAATAAATAGGGTTTACCTAGGAATGCATGTCTGGTTTAACAATGAGAATCAATCACTATAACTCACCATTTTCACTCCAAATAGAAAAAAAAACCCATGTGATTATCTCTATTGACAATTGATAAAGAGAAGTCATTTAATAAAAAAGCTAACAAGTAGGAAGTGGCACTGTAGCTCAAGGAGTAGTGGTAGCCTTGAGCTGAAGAGCTCATGGACAGTGCCCAGGCCCAGAGTTGAAGTCCTACAACTAACAAAAAAAAACCTAAGAAGTATTTCTAACAAAAATATTATTAGCAAACAACTAATAAAGGGAAATTTTGTAGTAGCCTAGTAAAGAACATGAGCAGAACACAAAACTAAAAAAATATTTAAAAACCCCAAAACCTCTGACTCTCCTCCTACAGGCTCACAATAAGTGTATTAGCCTCTTCCTACCACAAATAGTGCGATAGAGCAGAAACAGCCACTAGGTCTTTGCAATTCAACTCTAATAAAATGTAAGTGAAGATAGCTCAGGTTTCAGTAAGGGCATTGTTCCCTATTTAGGATTGTGACATCATCTCCTCTTACTCCTCTCCACAGTTCCTCATTGTCAGGACTGGCCTCATCCTGGGGGGTCTAGTTGCTCATTCCTGGGATAGCTCATCTCAGTTGGCTGCATGGGGTTTGACTCAAGTCCTGGGCACTGTGCCTGGGCACTTCTGCTCAAGACTAGTGTCCTACCACTTTGAGTCACATCATCACTTCTAGCATTTGGTTGGTTAGAGATAAGAGTCCCTTGAACCAGGCTTCCAGCCTGGCTCTTTGCTAGTTAGTTGGGAAATGGAGTCTCAGAGGGATTTTTCTGTCCCGGCTGGTTTTGAACTGCAATATCAAAGGAGTCTTTGCCACAAAACCCCTTTTTAAAATTTTTAATTAAAGCAACGAGACCAGTAGAAATATAAGCAGAGATTACCTGTAACTTGTTAAGAATTGACCAAGAAATACTTGTCAGAATTCTGCAATGGCAAAACTCAGTTGATGTGATGAAAGTTTTCAAACAGCAAATGATTAGCACTTTAGGATTCCTTGAGCTATGTAGCTTGTTAAGCACTTTGGTTTATAAAAGTATTTTCCTGGTTAACTGGGAAACCTGATTTCTGGTGACCCTAACAATGCCCAGATTAACCAAATTACTTTAACCAAAGTTCACAAGAGGCTTTCTGGTCTACATCTATTTCATTTGCATGACAACATAGGCAACCTTTTCCAGGTCTATGTTTTACAGAAAGAATATCCCACAAGAGTCTTAGTTTTTGCAAATCCAAATCAGTCTTACATCAAGAATCGGCTGGATGTGATAGAATCAGGCAAGAGTTTCATCTACTTTTATCACAGTGGAGGTGATCTGGATGAAGTATAATCGCCTGCAGATATGACTCTCAGGCCATCCAGGTTGGAAGGTATGGGCAGGATCTGGGCTAGGCTGCAGATTCATCTCCCATTATCCCTTGGCTGAATTGTCACACCTCCTGCTGGGTTGCCTGCACATTTATACAGAGATTAGTTAAAGACATTTAACCTAAGGCAGGAGCCTGATTTTACACTGGGTTTGGCAGGCTGGTGCCCCACTGATTTAGGCAGTAGCCCCTGGTTAATTTACCAGCATGACAACTTTGTTAACCAGACTTTTTTTCCCCAATAAGACTAGAATTTTCTATGCAGACATATAAAGCTTAAACCTGTAACCATCTCTCACTAGCATGGTCTCCACACTTGCACACTTGTTACCATTGTTTCCCTTTAATTTATCATGCCTTATTTTTCCAAAAATGCCTTGGTCCTTTGATCTTAAGGGGAGTTGATAGGTTAAGATCCATCTTCTATGACTTCTTCAAGCTGACTTGGGGATGCTGACCCTGCCTAGCCAGGGACCTCAATTCCTTTCCTAAGGCCTTTTTTACTTACTGAATTTTCCTTAATTTGCATTTTGGATTAACTCTTAAGCACATTTGCTTGTACCCAAATCTACTTAAAACTGCCAGATTTTTTTTCTTTGGCCTGCCAGTCAGACCTCAGGGTGGGGTAGCACAGTTTGCTACATTAGGCTATCACAGCTTCCACTGATAAAGATCTTTTATCAGGCTGCACACCTGGTAGTTAACTTAGTCAAAAAACAAACCTGACACCATGATTGTAGTTTTTAATTACTTTGAACGTGTTTACATACACAAACATACTCACTTCTGCACAAGTTTTAAGGCATGCTTAGATTTTTGGGGGAAAAGAAAATCAACCATGAAAGCTCTTTAGAATTCCAGGCTGTAAAATATCATTATTTTGCCCAACATAGTGGAACCACATGGTCAGTTAGAAAAACAAAAACTGTCACAGATTATGGAGACCTAGCTAATTGAAACATGAGGCATGGTGCAAAATGGTAGCTGAGCTATATGGAGGCTATACAGAGTTCAGGGGGCAGAGCTATAGAAAACTTGAGTTTACAGAACCTCTGTTCCACATCACTACCCCTGCCTGTAAGAATTCAGACATGTCCATTACCTGGGAGAAGAGTGGGACTCCACCTCCAATAGTTTTTGAAAATTTACCACCTTGCCAAGATGGTGCCTATTAAACCCAATTCTATATTATCTGCCATGTAGTCAATATTAAAAAAAACTTAGGACTTAACAAGAACAGAAAATCTTTCTTTGGTGGGTGTTAATTTCCAGGACCTTTAGAGAGACAAGACAAAGGAAGTTGCTTTCCCTTTGGAAGCATGTCTCCATCTCACCCTGTGTTAGCCAGGCAGGCCGGCAGGCAGGCACAGAGGAGTTTAAGCCAGGATGGCTAGCCTGGAAGAGAAGGTGGGAAAGATAAAGAGAGTTCTATTTGCCTAAACACTCACTGAAATTATGTAAATACCTTATATATCAGAGGTCCAGTGTCTCATGAAGGGACCATGTGGAATTATTGTCCAGTAAATATTGGGGCCAAATTTGATTGCATGAGGCCTAAGATAGGGCTAAAACTTGAGCAGTTTTCCTGAAGAATTCTAGATTGTGGTCTCTCCTTCATGAGTGACCAATGGGCTTGAAGCTATAACAACCACTAATGTCCTAAGTAGTGTTTTGTCCAGCTAACACAGAGGGAACAGGCAGCAAGAAGGGTCATCACTCACAATTGCAGAGTCACTTGGCCTATGGCTCAGTGGCCTAAGGCCTCTGGAGTAGAATTTGGAAATTCAGGTCAAGATTTTTTCCTGTTATGGCTGGTGGCCTTAGAGTACCCAAATCCCTGGTTTACTATTCAGAAACAGTCACTCATCTGGGAAGTGGAGGTGCGAATTGGCTGCTGTTGTGGTGGATGGAAGTAGATCATTTGGTTGGGAGAAAGTTATCTTGGTGGTCCTTTGGGTCCTCTGGGTGGGCTTGGAACTGGCACAAGGGCCTAGCAGATCGAATTCAGGGGTGAAGGGAAGCAAACTCACTAGAGGAGCTTTATCCTGGGTTTTGGCAGCACTGAAAGCAGCCATCCCAGAAAACCTAACAGACAATGTCACATACAGGAAAAGGAGCTTTGTAAGGAGGTTTATTTGAGGGTATGACATGGCCATATCCCTCATGGGAGTGGGAGAAAAATGGCATCTGTCTCTATCCAGATTCATCCTTGTAACACAGGCTAGAGGTGGGAGGTACTAGGTATGCACAGCTAGATTTGGGCTGAGAGTGGGAATGCTGACCAATCCCTGAGGAACTGACAAGAGCACCAAGAGAATTCTCTGTGAAGGACAGGAGGGAGTTCAGGCTTGGGTGGAGGGTGCTCTGCTAATGCATCTGGGGACAGATACAAATTGCTCTGGAAAGTAAAGTGGGAGGTGCTGAAAACCTGAAACTGAGGGTATGCTAACAATGATGCTGAAGTTTTTGTCTCCTAAGTTGTGGAGAGTGACAAAATTTCTTCCCTAGTACTATCCTGATATGCAGAAGTTGCTACCTCACCAAATCCCTCCACTGGATTTAAGATCTGGGAGAACTGTCAGCTTGCCCTGTGACCAAAGTCCCAGTCTGTTGCTTATCCTGTGGCTTTGGCAACTCCTTCTCCCTAGGAGCTACAGTTATTACTGGAGGATGTTTCCTATTTCTATCTCAGTGGACTATTTGTTTGACAATTTTCAGCTGTCCTGTCATTGTCTGATGGGGATCTTGCAAACTCATTTTGTTTGAGCCGGCCTGGAATCTTCCTTTTAGCCTTCCTATGCAGCTGGGCTACTAGCTGCTTACCACTGCACCAAACTTTTGGTTGAGATGAGGTTCACTGAACTTCTTTTGCGGGTGGCTGGCCTGGAACCACAATCCTCCTGATCTCACCCTCCTGAGTAACTAGGGATACATGCTTAAGCCCACCATTCCAAGCTTCATCCTTGTATTTTAAGGCAGCATATGAAATTTTATCTCAGCAATGTTTCAGATGCCCACAAAAAACATGATGTGTTCTGTCATTTTCATATGGTTCCAAATTTCCTCCAGTTTTTATCTTGATTTTTCTTTGACTCACAATTTGTTTACAAAGATTCTATTTAATTTCCAACTATTTATTGATTTTTTTCTTAGATATCTTTTGATGTTTTTTAATCTAATCTCTCAAGGTTCAGAGAACAGAGTGAGAGAATTTGGTATTGTCAAACACCTGTTTTATAAACCAGCATACAATCTTTGTTGGTGAAATCATACGTGCATTTGAAAATAATATGTATTTTGTGCTTGTGGGTAGACTCATCTACAAATGTCATTAGCCATGTTGATTGGAATTGTTTGTTTTATCCACATTATTTTTCTGTTTCTGACTCAATTACCAAGGAAGCATTTCTTTCATCTCCAAATACAATTTTGAATTTGTCTGTGTCTCTCTTCACTTTGTCTAGTATTGCTTCATGTGTTTTTAATCTGTGTTCTGGGAAACACGCATATTAAAGTATGCACCCACCATTCCAAGTAATTTTAGAAGATAAAACTGTAAGAATCTGAAAACTATCCATATTTATTTACTATTTTTGTGTCATTATAGCTATAATTGTACTTCTGTATATTTTATCTACTTATAATATATTGCAAAGTTATTGACAACTCATAAAATTTATTCCCTGAAACTTAGTCTACTCCAGTATCTGTACAAAAATCACTATTATTAATTTTTTGTATGGATTGGTGCTAGGCCTTGAATTGAGGCTCCAAGCTCTTGTCTAGTATTTTTTGCTCAAAGCTGGTGCTCTACCATTTGAACCACACCTCCACTTCCAGCATTTTGCTGGTTAATTTGTGCTAAGACTCTCATGAGCTTTTTTGGCCTTAACTGGCTTCAAACATCAATCCTCAGATCTCAGCTCTCATAGCTAAGTATTACAGGTGTTTGCAACCAGCACTTGCAAGTATTATTTATTTTAGGAATTTGATCATTCTTTCTACCTATTAAGATCCCTGGCTATTTTCTTAATACCACCCTTGAAATGACTATATTTTCTGTTTTTGTGAGCTTGTCTACATTTTACCTTTTATGAAAAGGAATAATAGATTATGTGCTTTTGTAACCGGCTTGTTTTATGTTAAATATGATTTCATCTGGAAATGGTGCTCAAGTTGTAGGATGGTAGCCTTGAGCTGAAGAGCTCCCAGGCCCAGAGTTCAAGTCCCATGACTAACACCACCAAAAAAAAAAAGATTTCATCTTTCTTATGTAACATATTTAAAATATATTGGGGTGTAATGCATATTTTAAAAAACCATTTAAAGATGAATGCTTAGGCTGAGTGGTGGTGGCTCATGGTTTTTAATCCTAGTTACTCGAGAGCTGAGATCTGAGACAGTGAGAGGTAGGAAAGTCCATGACTCTTCTTATTTATTTATTTATTTATTTATTTATTTATTATTTTTATTGTAAAGACGATGTACATACAGGTTACATTTAAATAAGTAAGCAATGTTCTTGTTAAACATTGTTACCCCCCCATTGTTTTCTGTTTCCTCTTGTTACCTTCTCCCTCGACTCCCTTCCCAGCAAGTTGTAAAGTTCATTTCTCACATAGTATCTTATGACTATCACTGCTGCATCTGTTCATCCTTTGTCCTTTGTGTCACCATTTCTGTGATTCCCCTTCCATCCTCAAAGCAGATAAACTTATAAACAATAGAAAGGGTACTGAAAATAAAACAACAACAACAGTGACAACAGCAGGTAACTAATATTCATTACATTCTCCTCATCTCTCACTAGACTGAGCAAACCTTCATGTATGCAGTTTATATGATCTTATTCTGGACTTCAGAAAAAAATCTTCATATATGTAACATTTTGTGTTTCACTTTCATATACCTCAGTTATGTAACTTTATTTATTTGTATCTACAACATCTGGTCCATCAATTCTGTCTACTGATAGATATTTTAGCTCTTTCAACCTTCTGTCTATTAAGAATAGCGCTGCTGATTAACATATATCTTCATGGAATTGTTCAGTTATTTTAAAATATAAACCTAGGACTGGCACTAAGGTTAAATGATAGTTCCATATTAAATTTTCCTTTTTTTCTTTGTCTGTCCTAGGACTTGAACTGTAGACCTGGGTGCTGTCCTGAGCTTCTTTTTTGCTCGAGGTTAGCAGTCTACCACTTGAGCCACAGCACCACTTCTGATTTTCTGGTGGTTAATTGAAGGTAAGAGTCTCTTGAACTTTTCTCATGCCTGGGCTTGATTTGAACCATGATCTTCAGATCTCAGCCTTCTGAGTAGCTAGGATAACAGTCATGCGCCACCAGCACCTTGCTTATGTTCAGATTTTTCTGAGTAGGTTTTTTTTTTTGCCAGTCCTGGGCTTGAGCTCAGGGCCTGAGCACTGTCCTTGGACTTTCTCAAGGCTAGAGCTCTACCACTTGAGCCTCAGCACCACTTCTGGCTTTTTTGTATGTATGTGGTACCGAGGAATAGAACCCGGGTCTTCATGCATGCTAGGCAAGCACTTTAACCACTAGGCAAAACTCCCAGCCCTTTTCTGAGTAGTTTATTGAAGATAAAAGTCATTGAATTAGCAGGGCATGGTAGCTCACACCTGTAATCCTAGCTACTCAGGAGGCTGAGATCTGAGGATCAAGGTTCAAAGCCAGACCGGGCATTAAATCTGGGAGACTATCTCCAATTAAACTCTAGAGAATGGGAAGTGGGGCTGAGGCTCATGGAATAGGACGGTAGCCTTGAGCTGAAGAGCTCAGGGACAGCACCCAGGCTCAGAGTTTAAGCTCCATGACCCACCAAAACAACAACAAAGAAAAATCATAGACTTTCCTGCACGGTTTGGCTTTGAACCATGATCCTCAGATATTGATCTTCTGAGCACCAAGCTCATGTTGTAAATTTTTGAGGAACCACCAAACTGTTTGTGGTTTTACTATCTGACATCCTTAGAGCAGCACGCACATTCCTATTTCATATCCCTGTAAACATTCTCATTTCTCATGTTTTTTTTTCCCCAGTATTGGTTATTTCCAATTTTGTTATTGTTGTTACTGTTTTTTAAGTGTGTGATACCGGGGCTTGAATTTAGAGACTGGGTACTGTCCATTAACTTTTTTTGCTCAAGGCTGGTGCTCTCCCCTTTGAGCTATAGCTCAATTTGCAGACTGTGTGTGTGTGTGTGTGTGTGTGTGTGTATTTGCATAGACAAGTGTTTGTACCAATCCTGGGGCTTGAACTCAGGGCTGTGCATTGTTCTTCAGATGATTTTGCTCAAGGCTAGTACTCTACTATTTGAGTGACAGCTTTACTTCCTGCTTTGTGATAACTGTTTTTGTTTGTTTCTTTTTCTTTTCTCCCTCCCTCCCTCCCTCCCTTCCTCCCTCCCTCCCCCTCCCTCCCTTCCTCCCTCCCTCCCCCTCCCTCCCTCTCTCTCTCTCTCTCTTTTGGTAGTGAAGCTCTGAGTCTGAGCATTGTTCCTGAGCTCTTCAGCTCAAGTCCAGAGCTCTACCACTCGAGCCACAGTATCACTTCTGGTTTTCTGGTGGTTAATTGGAGATGAGTCTCAAGGACTTTTTTTTGTGCCAGGACGGGCTTTGAACCATGATGCTCACATCTCAGCACCCTGAGTAGCTAGGATTTCAAGGTTGAGCCACCTCATCTGACTGCGATAGTTAATTGGAGATAAGAGTCTCGAAGGCTTTCCTGGCTGGATTTTGATTTACCATCACAGATCTCAGCCCTATACTAAGATTATAGGTATGAGCTACCAGTGGCAGCTTTCCAGAATTTCACTGGTTAATTGAAAATAGGAATCGTAACTGACTTTTCTGATGGTGGCTTTGAATCACAATCCTCACGTATAAGTCTTCAGAGTAGAATTACAAGCATAAGCTATTGGTTCTCAGCTTCCTGGATGAAATATTTTATTGTGGGTTAAGTGTATGTGTGTGGGGAGGTGCATACATGTTTTGGTACTGGGGTTAAACTCAGAAACTCACATTCTTCTCGGTTATTCTGCTCAGGCCTGGCACTCCTATACTTGAGTCACACCTCTACTTCCTGCTTTTTGCTGGTTAATTGAACATAGGAGTTTCCTGGACTTACTGTCCCAGGCTGGCTTCTAAGCCTGATCCTCAGACCTCAGCCACCTGAAAGAGCAGATAGGATTACAAAGTAGATATACCAGCACTAGGGTCTATGTTGTTGATTTGCATTTCAATGAATGACTAGTGATATCTAACATTTTTTCATACCTTGCTCATTGGTTATTCTTTTAAGAAAGAAGACTTTTACCCATTTTTCAATTAGGTTTTTGTCTATTGTTAAATTGTAGAACTTCTTTTATATTGTGTATAATATCAGTCCCTAAAGGATATATTATTTGCAATTATTTTCTTCCATTTTTTAGGTCACAATTTCACTCTTAGTCACATCTGTTTATACACAAAAATGTTCAATGTTAATGAGGTCCAATTTATCTGTTTTTCTTTTATTATCCATATTTCTGGTATCATAGCATTGGAGTTATTTCCAAATTCTAGTTATGAGGATATTCCCCAATGTGTTTTTCTTGTACTGATGTTTATAATTTTGGTTCCTAAGTCTTCAGTTTTGAGTTGTGTGTATAAGTATTTGTGTCTTTGTGTGTGTGAATGTATGTGTGTGTGTGTGTGTGTGTTATGTTAGGTTAAGTGTTAGGTCAAGGTATTCCATTTTATGCATATAGATACCTAATTTTCTTATGGCATTATTGAAAATGATTTTCCTTTTCACATTGAATGTTCTTGGAACTCTTGTAGAAAATTAATTAACCATTTACATGAGGAGTTTCTCCTGGGATTTCTTTCTATTCTATGCCATTAATCAGTTTCTGAAGACATGTCATGTAAATTTTTGTAAGTTTCTATGTTGACTTTCATGTTGTTCTAAGATTGTTTTGGCTATTGAAGTTTCTTACAAATCTATATCGATTTAAAGATTTGCTTTTCTTGTTCTATATAAAAGACTGTTAGAATTCTGGCAGGGATATAATGGATCTAGACATTGCTTTTATGATCATTCCCTATTTGAGGATATATGTTTTTCCACTTATGCAAACATTCTTTTGCTCAGCAAATGGTTTCTAATCTTTTTATGGTCAGTTGTAAGACTTGAACTTGGGACCTGGGTGTTGTCCTGAGCTCTTCAGCTCAAGCCCATTGAGCCACAGCACCACTTCCAGTTTCATGGTGGTTAATTGGAGATAAGAATCTCACGGACTTTAGTGCTCAGGCTGGCTGTGAACTGTGATCCTCAGATCTCAGCCTCCTGAGTAGCTAGGATTTCAGGTGTGAGCCACTGTGCTTGGCTGGTTTGTAATCTTCTATACCCTTCACCTTCTTGGTTAGATACACGTTATATCAATTTTATGTAGGCGAAGTACTGGGATTTAAACTCAGGGCCTTGTGTTGATTGATAGCTGCTCTGTCACTGAGTCACCCCCTCATCCATTCTTTGCAATGATTATTTTTATTTATTTTTTTTTTGCCAGTCCTGGACTTGAGCTCAGGGCCTGAACACTGTCCTTGGACTTTCTCAAGGCTAGAGCCCTACCACTTGAGCCTCAGCACCACTTCCGGCTTTTTTCTATGTATGTGGTACTGAGAAATCCAACCCAGGTCTTCACGCATGCTAGGCAAGCACTCTACCACTAGGCCAAACTCCTGGCCCTTGCAGTGATTAATTTTGAGACAAGGTCTTCTTGTCTGGACATGTGCCTAGACTTCAATCCACTTATTTTAGGCTTGCCATCATGGCTGTGATGATAAGCATATGTTACTCTTTCCATGAGATGGAGTCTTTCCAACTTTTCTGGCAGTCCTGGTCTAGAACAAAGATCCTCCCAGATCTCAGCCTCCCACACAGCTGTTATTACAGGTACATGCTACTCTACACAGCTGTTGTTTGAAATGGGGTCCAGCCTCCCAAGTAGCTGAAATTGAAGATATGAGCCATTGGTGCCTGATTAGTTTTAATGTTATGATAAATATAATTGTTATCTTTATTTCTTCTTGAGATTGCTTTATTGATATAGAAAAATCACACAAAAAATAGGTTATGTTGGGTAGGGAGTTTGGCCTAGTCCTAGAATGCTTGCCTAGCTCACATGAAGACCTAGGTTCGATTCCTCAGTACCACATACATAGAAAAAAAGCCAGAAGTGATGTTGTAACTCAAGTGGTAGAGCTCTAGCCTTGAGAAAGCCAAGAGATAGTGCTCAGGCCCTGAGTTCAAACCCCAGGACTGGCAAAAAAAATAAAAGGGCTGTTGTAGCTCAATAGTAGTTTTCTTTTCTGGAACATGTCACATATGAATAAAGATAGTTTGCTTCTTCTTTTTCAATTTTATGACTGGCATTTCCTTTCATGGTTCAATACACACCTAGATCTTCTAACACATTGTTGAAGAACAGTGGTAAAAGGAAACCATTTTGTTTTGACCCTGATCTTAAGGAAATTCTTTTTTTGCCAGTCCTAGGCCTTGAGCTCAGGGCCTGAGCACTGTCCCTGGGCTTTCTCAAGGGTAGAGCTCTACCACGTTAGCCACAGTACCACTTCTGGCTTTTTTCTATGTATGTGGTACAGAGGAATCGAACCCAGGTCTTTGTGCATGCTAGGCAAGCATTCTACCACTAGGCCAAACTCCCGGCCCTTAAGGGGATTTTTAAAAAAAATTATTTACACTGCATTTTTTTCTCTTTTCTTTTTTTGGTACTGAGGATCAAACTCAAGACGTTGCGCTTGCTAGGCTAGAGCTTTGCAATGGAGCTACAACCCAGCCCAAGGGCAATTTTTATTCTTCTAACTTGAGAATTATGTTAGCTGTGAGTTTCTACAAAACAAATACTTTTAATTAAGGAATTTTCTATTTATTTCTAGTTTCCTATGATTAATTATTATGAAAGGTTTTTCAATTTTGTAAAAGGCTTTTTCTATACCAAATTTTATTTATTTCTAGAAAAATTCTTTATATGATTTCAGCATTTAGAAGGTGTCAAGACTTTTTTTTCTGGCTTTCCATGTGGTCTTTTCTGTAATAAGCTCTAGACAAGAATATTTGTTCTCCTGGTAGTGGGTAGAGAGCGCCTCATATTTCTCTTCAGTCTACTTGGCTAAAATATTTCAAATCTTCTCTTATTGATATAATCTAACTTTTATAGTATTTAAAGTAGGGTGCTGAGTATTTAGCTATTATTTATGAATTATGGGTTTCTCTCCTGTTATTTTTGACTCATATGCTGGCATTTTGCTATTGTATGCATTGGATGTATGCATGTATATAATTTTCATGTCTTTGTAGTGAATTAACATTTACACATTTTGTGTTAAGTTCTATTTTGCCATGGAGTTCAGAGGACCATAGTTTCAGATCACTGTAACAGAATTAGAAAGATCCTATATTAACTAATATACCAGGTAAAGCCTTGTACATCTGTAATCTTGGCTATATTATAGCAAGTGTAGGTAGCAGAATCACAGTCTGAGGCCAACCCCATCAAAAATATAAGATCTATCTCAAAATATAAGCTATCTCCTTTTAGGTGGCTAAAAAATAAAATAGAAAAAAGAAGGAAGAAAGAAAAGAAAGAGGGAAGGAAGGAAGAAAGGAAAGAAGGGAGGGAGGGAAGGAAAGGAGGGAGGGAGGAAGGATGAAGGAAGGGAGGGAGGGAGAAAGGAAAGAGGGAGGGAGAGAGGGAGGGAGGGAGAAAGGAAAGAGAGGGAGGGAGGAAGAAAGGAAAGAAAGGGAGGGAGGGAGAAAGGAAAGAGAGGAGTCAGGGACCAGGAGCATGGATCAAGTTGTGGAATGCCTTCCTAGAAAGGCACTGAGTTCAAATGCCAGTACTGCAACAACAACAACAAAACCCAACAGTCTATCTTGTTCTAATTTAGTATAAACAGTTCTAATTGTATTTTGCATTTTGCCTAGTATGTGGTGTTCCATTCTTTTAATTTCAATATTTGTATGTCTTTGAATCTAAATTGTTAATTTTGTAAACAGGATAAAACTGAGTTTCTGTTCCATTCTGCTGATCTCTGCCATCTACTGGAATGTTCGGCTCATTTATATTTAAGAACTAATTTCAAACCCTGTCGTCTCCATGATATGTAGTTATTAGTTCCTTAAGCATCTAAACATAGTCTAAACTTTTAAAAATAAAAATTCATATTGAGTATGGTGATTAACATATGTAATTTTAGTTACTCAGAAGCAGAGATTGAGAGGATTATAGTTCAAGGCTAGACCAGGCAAATGGTTCATCTCAACCAATAAGCTGGATGTAATATCTCATGCCTATCATAACATCTACAAAGAAAGTTACATAGAATTGTAGTCCAGGACAACCTGAGCATAAATGTTAGATCCAATCTAAAACATAATGAAAGCAAAAAGGATTGGAACACAAAGTTCTCAGCTCAAATGCCAGTCTCAGTAGGGTGAGGGGCAGGAGGGGGGTGGAGGAAGGGAGGGAAGGAGAGTAGGTTTGCTCACAACATACTTTCTCAGCTTTAAATTGTTTGAAAAGGTTTCATTGTTTCATCTTACTGCTATGAGATATTTCACTTGACAGAGAATTCTAGATATGTTTTTTTTTAGTTTTTTTATGCATTTTAATCTATTTGTTGCCTTTTATAGACCCTGGTGAACAGCCATTTGTTACAATTGACTGCTTTAAAATGTTGATAATTATTTTTCAATAATTGATTTCAGTAGACACTAATTTGCTTTTACTGTTTTTGTTTTGTTTAGATCAGTCAGGCTTTGTCTTGTAAAGCTGTAATTTTCCTCAATTTTTATGCACTCTGCAGTTATTTCTTCCATATATTTTTCCTGCCTACTTTTTATTCTAGGACTTTAATTGTATATATAACACAGGTGTTTCCTAGATTTCTGTTACTCTGCTAATGTTTGACACTACACAATTTTAAACTTCTCATTAATTTTTAGTAGATTCTGCTATTGTATCCTCAAATATATATATATATACATATATGTATATATACATATACATATATATGTATATATATATATTGTTTTCCCCAGTCCTGGGGCTTGAACTCAGGGCTTGAGCACTGTCCTTGGACTTTTCTCAAAGCTAGGGCTCTACCACTTGAGCCACAGCACCACTTCCAGCTTTTTTCCTATGTAAGTGGTACTGAGGAATAGAACCTGAGTCTTTGTGCATGCTGAGCAAGCATTCTACCACTAGGCCAAACTCCCGCCCCATTTTTTTTTTCTCTTCTTAAAAAACAATGTCTCTAGTGGATTTAGTATGTCCTTGTTTCTGGATGATTGGGTAAATGCCAAGTAGTGGAATTGCTGGGTCATAGGGGAGCTCTATGTTTAGTCTCTTGAGGAACTGCCATACTGCTTTCCACAGTGGTTGAACGATTTGCACTCCCACAAACAGTGTAGTAGTGATCCCTCCTGGCCACATCCCCTCCAGCATCTGTTGTTATTAGTTTTCTTGATCCTGGCCATTCTAACTGGTGTGAGGTGGAATCTTAGAGTTCGTTTGATTTGCATTTCTTTTATGAACAGAGATGTTGAGCATATCTTCATGTGTCTATAGGCCATTCTTGTTTCTTCTTCAGAGAAGACTCTAAGTCTTTGGCCTATCTTTTAATGGGATTGTTGTTACTTTGGAGATTAGTTTTGAAGGAATTCAATTTTTTGAGCTGTTGATACATTTTAGATATGAGGCCTTTGTCTGTTGAATGGTTGGTGAAGATCTCCTGCTCTGTAAGCTTCCCAATTAATTTACTAGCTATGTCCTTTGCCATACAAAAGCTCTGCAACAATGTTCATTGCAGCACTGTTTACCATAGCAAAGATATGGAACCAACCTAGATGTCCCTCAGTTGATAAGTAGATCAACAAGATGTGGTATTTCTACACAATGGAATTCTATGCTGCTGTCAGAAAGAAGGACATCGCCCCATTTGTTAGGAAATGGAAAGACCTAGAAAAAAATCCTATCAAGTGAAGTAAGCCAGACTCAAAGGAACTTAGGCTCAATGGTTTCCCTCATTTGTCATAATCAGTAGAAACCTTGGGCTATCCTAGCAGAGATTTGCAATAGAGCAAAGCCTTGATACATAAGGCCATATAGTATGATGCTAAATGAAAGGAACTCTAGGATATAGGAACAAAAGCCATATAATGAATGATTGTTGTCCTTAGTGTACTATGTTATCTCTCATCTCTTTTGCTGTCCCTTGGTTATCTCATATTGTTACAGTATCTCACTTTGTTATTTGATATATTGGATATATTTGTATTTGGTTATTTGAAATTGGATAGGGAAGGGGGGAAAACAAGGTGAGGGGTGTGGGGGGGGGAGGGAAATGGGGACCAAGACATGTGAAAGGGTATCAATGTATGTGAATTAATGCACCTTCTATCTGGCAAATATCATGTAACCCTTCTATTAATTACAATAAAAATATATGAAAAAATAAAATGCCAAACAAATTAAAAACAAAAAAAAAAACAATGTCTCCACTCCAAATAAACCATGGTCAAAAGAAATGAAGCGTTCCCAATGACATCAGTACCATTTGTCTTAAGTATTCGTGTTGTTTGGATGCCAAGCAACAGCCAGTTATGGTAACAAGTGATAGATCCAAAATAATTGCCTAACTTGTTAACATTTTTGCATTTCTAAACCATCCTTAAAGAAAATGATAAATGGGGTCACACCATCTTCACAGCAGTCCAGGAGAACAACCATGCCATCTGGATTCATGTTTTCACCAATAAAAAACAAACCAAAACAGAACAAAAACTGGTAGTTATTGAAATGAGCAAGGATGTGCTTGATTTGCTCTGCAGGCCCTGTCATCAAAGGCTTTACTCTTTCAGGCTTCTGTTCTTCAAGTTTGCCTTTAGGTGATTTCATGTCGTCTTTGATGTACTTTTCGTAGGTTTCCTTTGTGAAGCTGGTCTCGTGCAAGTGATGGTTCACGAGGAATTCCACACCAGTGGGGACTGTGCTTTCTGTGCCTGCATCCCGGGGGGGGCCCTCACCGGAGACCTTTCCACCAATGAGCGAGTCCTCAGTGTTCCTCTCTGTCCTACTGACTAATCTTGCCCTCTACCTCCGAGCACAGCCCGCCTGTGATTGCCCAGATCGTGGGAGAGTTTGTAGATAGATGCTGGCTTCAGTGGAGCTTAGAGCGAACAAGGAGCACCCGGAGGGGCACTGAGGGGAAGAGGGAAGCAGGCAAAAGACTGATCTTGGGTTGTCTCAAGGCTAGCACTCTACCTGTTGAGCCACCGCACCATTTCTGCCTTTTTCTATGTATGTGTTACCAGGAATCGAACCGGAGTCTTCATGCTTGCTAGTCAAGCACTCTACCACTAGGCCAAACTCCTGGTTCCCTCAAATACATTTTTTTTTTCAAATACATATTCTTGTCCTTTGTGTTTTCTAATCTGCAGTTAACCCCAATTTGACATAATTTCCATTTCCTACATTGTGGTTGATGTTTACATCTTCCATTATCTTCATTATTGTGATATTTAAATTATCAAGTATGGTGAGCATGTTTGCCTTAGGGACAAGGTTTTCTGGGGGTTGATGGGAGATAAGAGCCTCATGGACTATCATGGCCAGGCTTGGATTTAAACCTGGATCCTTAGATCTCAGTCTCCTGAATAACCAGGAAGACAGGTGTGAGCCACTGGCCTCGTTTATTTCTATCTTTTAGCTGATTGATGTTTTAATTAGTTATAAGTTATGTTTTTGTCTTTTTACTTGTCAACTAGTTTTTGATTGCTACTGTATTTTCCTGCATTCCTTCAGTGAATATGTTCTTATTGGCATTAGATTATTGGTAAATCTGTGTGTGTGTGTGTGTGTGTGTGTGTGTGTGTGTGTGTGTGTGTGTGTGTATGGGAGCACACATGCAAGCCAGTATTTAGGCATGAAATCAGGGCCTGGGCAGTGTACTAAAGCTTTTTCACTCAAGGCTAGTGCTCCACAACTTGAGCTACAGTTCCATTTCTGATTTTTTTATGGCTAATTGAAGCAAGATTCTCATGGACTTTCCTGCCCTGATTAACTTCAAACCTGCATCCTCAAATTTCAGCCTGTGGAATAGCTGGAGTTACCCACTGGTGGTGTGAGCAACCAGTATTGGATAGATTATTGGTAAAGCTTTAGTTTAAATTTCTCCAGGTGGTGAATGTACATAGTAATCCTCATTCATCCACTGTTTTGTTCCCTATGGTTTCTGTAATTTAAGACTAGAGAGACTACATGCATTTTGCTTTCTAATAGTGTGCTCCAGTTGTTTTTATTATTATTGGCTGTTGTTATTATTTTACTTAATTTATCTTAATATACTTAGTTTATAAACTAGCATTATCATAGGAATATGAAATGTATAAAATGTGCCATCTGGCAATAGTTAAGATTTCACATACCCACTGAGCACCTTGAATATTGCCCCACAGTTATGAACTACTATATACATATTTTAATGGCTAGAAAACATTTCTAGATCATGTTTCCTCTATTACATGTCACATGTGTTTGGTGAGGGCTCTTTATATGTACATTTGAAACTTGAACAATTCTCAGTTCTGTGTGTACTCTGGGAAATTTGTGGTATATATTTTTCTTTCCCCCGAAATTGTTATTTGCCTACATTCTTGGTATTCCTCAATATCCCCTGAAGATATGAAAACTAGCAAGAAACCAAGTACTTAAGCAGTACTCTTTTTTTGCCAGTCCTGGGATTGAGCTCACTTTCCTTGGGATTTCTCAAGGCTAGAACTTTACCACTTGACCCTCAGCACCACCTCTGGCTTTTTTTATGTATGTGGTACTGAGGAATCAAACCTGGGTCTTTGTGCATGCTAGGCAAGCACTCTACCACTAGAACAAACTCCTGGCCCCTTAAGCAGTACTCTTTAAAGATCTCTGTAATTGTTTCTCTAATAGCTGTTTTTTTCTGTGACTGAAAATTCTAGTTACCCAATGTTCTTCAAATTCTGTTTCTGTCTCTCACCAGCTGAATGAGTTTTTCATCTCTGTTTGTTTGCATTTTCTTGTTCTTTGGTCCTAAAATTCCTACTAGACAGAAAGACAGATATTTTTATATCTCCAGATTTGATCATTCTTGTGATAGTTTATGAAAATAGTTTCTTTTAAAATATTTTTGTACATATTTTCAGTTACTTATGGTAAAGGTTATTTCTAAACTCTTGAAAGTTACTTTCAAAGTGAGAATATTGACCTTCAATTCAAATTGTTTTATGTTCTTGACATACTTTGGTCACTATTGCACAGTCGCATTGCTTTCTTTAGACAAATCTGCATTTCCATTCTGAGCTGAGATGTGTCATTCCTAGAGGCTTTCCTGGTCTTACAGGCTGGGCATGGCTCTTCTGTTATCTGATTGTCTAGCACTCTCTGTTCCCTGCTTTGCCACTCTCCTATCTGGACTATGTGTTTGGTGTCCTGAGAGACTGTGATTCCTGAGAAAGTAATCATACTATCTTCAGATTTTTAAAATATGGGCCTTTAATTGGACTGTCAATAAATATTTATGAAGTAGATATGTACACATTAAAATAAATTTATGTCAATTATTATTGCTATCTCAGTGACCTTGGAAAATATCACATAAAGCCTGTTTAACAGTTTCCTTACCTAGAAATGAAATAGATGAAATTTCATTCTAAAAATTACATTCTAGAATTTCATTTTTCTTACTTAATTTTCTTTTTTACAAGTATTTGATAAGAAAAGAATAATAATACTCAGGTTAAAGGTAAGAAAACAATTTTTGAAATAGATAAAACAATGAAGTTAATATTGAATAGCTAGTAGAGCAAATGAAATACAAATATGTTTGGTATTTATCATACCTTATGTTGAGATACCCACCCCAAATAAACAAAGCAAAATGAAACAAGATTTCTGCTGGTGTCTTACTTCTTCACATTGTCTTTTTCCTTTCTTCCTTTCTTCTTTCCTTTATTTTTGCCAGTCCTGGGGCTTGAACTCAGGGCCTGGGCACTATCTTTGGGCTTTCTCAAGGCTAGCACTCTACCACTGGAGCCATAGCACTACTTCTACCGAGTGCTTCATGCATGCTACGTGAGCACTCTACCACTAGGCAACACTCCTGGCCTCTCTCTCTTTCTTTCTCTTGCTCTCTCTTTCTTTCTCTTGCTCTTTCTTTCTTTCTTTCTTCCTTTCTTTCTTTTTCTCTTTTCCTTCCTTCCTTCCTTCCTTCCTTCCTTCCTTCCTTCCTTCCTTCCTTCCTTCCAGCCTCCCTCCTTCTTTATTTCCTTTCTTTCTTTCTTTCTTTCTTTCTTTCTTTCTTTCTTTCTTTCTTTCTTTCTTTTTTTCTTTCCTCCTTCACCACCTCCTCCTCATCTTTTCTCTTCTTCCTTTCTTCTTTGCCAGTCCTGGAGCTTCCTGGAGCTTGAACTCAGAACCTGGGCACTGTTCTTGAGCTTTTTGTTGCTCAAGGTTAGTGCTCCACCACTTGAGCCACAGTTCCACTTCTGGTGTTTTTATTTCTGCTTTGGTGCTTAATTGGAAGAAAGAGTCCTACAGTCTTTTCTGATAGTCTGGCTTCAAACTACGATCTTCATATATTAGCTTCCTGAGCATCTAGGAATACAGTCATGAGCCACCAGCACCTGATGAATTTGAATTTGTTAAAGACCCAGAACTATTTGTCATACCTTTTTAGACCTTCCCCAAAGCCTAATGTATTACTTGCACACAATAATGTGCATTAAATAATTTTGTATGGTTTTCAATAAGAAGCTTAGTCTGAGATCAAATACCTAAAAGCATCTACCCTTGAATGTCTCTGTACTCTACTCTTTCCTAGGACTTCTACCATAAGTGATCAAAGCTAGGTGTTCAGCAGAGATTGGGTTTTTAAGTGCTCACTTTTAGACCTACACACTTCAGAGATACCCATACCTAAATCAGGTCCATCCAGAATAATAATGCTAGCAGTCTCTATAAAAACACATGAAATCCACTCTTGTTTGCATTCTTTCAGTCTTTATTGCATCTTGGCCCTGGCATTAGCATGATTTTTCTTGAAGCTGTATTATCAGGAATGTAAAACTTTGTGTGCTATCAAGGTACAAAAATGTGAAAATTTATGGTTACAAGTCATCATGACAGAGCAAACTAGAGCTAAGCCAGAGCTATCTTGAAGTAATAAATTCAGTTTTAAATGCTAATCTTTTCTATGCATTGAAGTCAGCCTTGACTTTGTGAGCTTGTGCCCTTTGCTTTTGATAGCATGACTTGGCCAGAACATTTTCCCTTTTTTTTTCCTAGTCTTATGCAATACCATGTCAAAGTTCAATTGAGTGCCCAAGTTGCTCCTCTGCTTCCTTGCATGTCCTTCCACATTCAGGCCTGATTGTACTGTTCTGTTCCCACGAAGAAGCTGCTTTTTGGCCACTTGATTCTATTCATGTCACATATTTAGCTTGCTGTTTCTTTACAAGGCTTTGGTGAATTTCAAAGTCTGCCCTGCTATATCATCCATTATGAAGTTTTTTTCTAATGACTCCTAAAGAATGAATGTTTACCTTTCCCATTCACTTTCATATCCCCCAGAAGCAATTTTTTATCATTTCTTGAAGCCATTCCCAATTTTATGTCCCTTCCCTGATTTGCTCTTTGCAGGCCCCTTTTTATGTTAGTACTACAAGTAGCACTTCTAACAGTAGTAGACACTTAGCAGATAATGAATGAATGAATGCAGTTCCTGTTTGGTGTGTGTGTGTGTGTGTGTGTGTGTGTGTGAAGTGAGTGAAAGGTGTCTGTGTGTGTGTCTTAAGTGAGTGAAGAACAACATTTAGATGCAGCTGTGTGATGTGCCTAAGACATGAAAAGAGAATTTAATACTAGAGAACACATATCAGGTAACAGTGTCATTTTTACTTCACAACAGGTATCAATAGTTAAAACTGGCACCCAGAACTGGTTTGCTCACATATTTTTCTCCATACATTTTATCTTTCATTCTGAATTTCTTGATTGATAATGACAAGAAACAACCACTAGCCTACAGCACCTTTCACTCATTCCTGGGCCTCTCCCTCCCTCGTCTAATTTATTGAACCTCTAACTTAATTAAATGAAAACTAAGGCTTTGATGCAATGATTTTCTTTGATGTACACAATGATCCGGTTTCTTTTTTTCATATAGTTTTTATTGTAATTAATAGAAGGGTTACATTATATTTGCCAGATACAAGGTGCATTAATTCACATACATTGATACCCTTTCTCTTGTCTTGGTCCCCATTTCCCTCCCCCTACCCCCACCCCTTATCTTGTTTCCCCCCCTTCCCTATCCAATTTCAAATAACCAAATACAAATATATCCAATATATCAGATAACAAAGTAAGATACTGTACCAATATGAGATAATCAAGGGATAGGAAAAGAGATGAGAGATAACATAGTACATTAAGGACAACAATCACTCATTATATGACTTTTGTTTCTATATCCTAGAGGTCCTTTCATTTAGCGTCATACTATATAGCCTTATGTATCTAGGTTTTGCTTTATTGCAAATCTCTGCTAGGAGAGACCAAGGTTTCTACTTATTATGACAAGCGAGGGAAACCATTGAGCCTATGTTCCTTTGAATCTGGCTTACTTCACTTAATATGATTTTTTTAAGTCTTTCCATTTCCTAACAAATGGAGTGATGTCATTCTTTCTGACAGCAGCATAGAATTCCATTGTGTACAAATACCACATCTTGTTGATCCACTCCTCAACTGAGGGATATTTGGGTTGGTTCCATATCTTGCTATGGTAAATAGTGCTGCAATGAACATCGTTGTGCTAATGGATTTAGTCTGTCCTTGTGTCTGGACAATTGGGTAAATGCCTAGTATTGGAATTGCTAGGTCATATGGGAGCTCTATGTTTAGTCTTTTGAGGAACTGCCATGCTGCTTTCCATAGTGGTTGAACAAGTTTGCACCCCACCAGCAGTGTAGTAGTGATCCCTCCTGGCCACATCCCCTCCAGCATCTGTTGTTACTAGTTTTCTTGATTCTAATTGGAGTGAGGTGGAATCTTAGAGTTGTTTTGATTTGCATTTCTTTTATGAACAGAGATGTTGAGCATTTCTTCATGTGTCTATAGGCCATTTTTGTTTCTTCTTCAGAGAAGTCTCTCTTTAAGCCTTTGGCCCATCTTTTAATGGTATAGTTGTTTCTTTGAAGATTAGTTTTGGGGGAACACAATTTTTTGAGCTGTTGATATATTTTAGATCTGAGGCCTTTGGCCATTGTGTGGTCGGTGAAGGTCTTCTCCAATTCTGTGGGCTTCCTAATTAATTTACTAGCTATGTCCTTTGCCATACAAAAGCTCTGCAGTTCAATGCAGTCCCACTTATCCAGCCTTTCTCTAATTTGTTGTGATTCTTGATCCTTATTTAGAAAGTTTCGACCTGTGCCAAGGAGGCCTAGTGTATATCCTATTCCTTCTTGTAAAGTTTTCAGTGTGTTGGCTTTTACCTCGAGGTCTTTGATACATTTGGAGTTAATACTAGTGCAGGGTGACAAAGAAGGATCCAACTTTTGTTTTCTGCAGGTGCTTAACCAGTTCTGAGAGCACAACTTGTTGAAGAGGCTGTCTTTCTTCCATTCTATTTTTTTGGCTCCCTTGTCAAACATTAGGTGGCCATAGGTCTGTGGTTTAATATCTGGGTCCTCAGTTTTATTCCATTGGTCTTCAGGCCTGTTCTTGTGCCAGTACCAAGCTGTTTTGATGATTATAGCCCTGTAATAGAGTCTAAATTTTGATATTGAAATTCCTCCTGAGCTGTTCTTTCTGCTAAGTGTTTTGTTATTCTGGGTCTTTTATTATTCCATATGAAATTTTGGATTGCCTCTTCTATTTCTTTAAAGAATGACATTGGGGTATTGATGGGTACTGCATTGACTTTATAGATAGCCCTTTGCAAGATTGTCATTTTCATGATGTTGATTCTTCCAATCCAGGAGCATGGGAGGTTTTTCCATTTTCAAAGTTCTGCTTTAATTTCCTTTTTCAGGATTTTAAAGTTTTCATCAAAAAGGTCCTTTACATTCTTAGTTAAGCTAATTCCTAGGTACTTTATTTTCTTTGAAGCTATTGCAAAAGGAGTTGCTTTCCTGATTGTTGCCTCATTCCTCCCACTGTTGGCGTAGAGGAAGGTGGTTGACTTTTGAGGGTTAATTTTATTCCCTGCAACCCTTCCAAAGTTTTGAATCAGCTCAAGGAGCTTGGGAGTGGAGTCTATAGGATTCTTTAAATACAGAGTCATGTTATCTGCAAAGAGGGATAGTTTTACTTCCTCTTTCCCTACTTGGATCCCTTTTATGCTTGCTTCTTGCCATATTGCACTGGCTAGTAATTTTAATACTATGTTAAAGAGGAGTGGAGAGAGTCGGCATCCTTGTCTAGTTTCTGATTTTAGAGGGAATGGATTTAGCTTTTAGCCATTAAAGAAAATACTAGCTGTGTGTTTTTCATACACAGCCTTTATTATATTGAGGAATGTTCCATGGTTTCCTAGTTTCTCCAGAGCTTTTAACATAAAGGGGTGCTGGATCTTGTCAAAAGCCTTTTCTGCATCTATTGAGACAACCATGTGATTTTTGTCCTTCCTCCTGTTGATGTGTTGAATTATATTAATTGATTTGCATATGTTGAACCAGCTTTGCCTCCCTGTGATGAATCCTGTTTGATCATAGTGTATAATTTTTTTGATGAGTTATTGTAGACGGTTGGCCAGTATTTTGTTGAGAAGTTTTGCATTGGTGTTCATCAAAGAAATAGGTCTATAGTTCTCTTTTCTCTGATGAATCTCTATCTGGTTTGGGGATGAAGGTTATATTGGCTTCATAGAATGAGTTTGGAAAAGAGCCTTCATTTTCAATTTCATTGAAGAGCTTGAGGAGTATTGGTGTGAGCTCTGCTTTGAAGACCTTATAGAATTCAGCTGTGAATCCATCTGGCCCTGGGCTTTTCTTAGGTGGAAGGTCTCTTATTGCCATTTCTATTTCAGTGCTTGAAATAGGCCTGTTTAGTTGGGTCAGTTCTTCTTGGTTCAGTGTGGGTATGTTAATATTGGTTAGGAATTCATCCATTTCTTCTAGATTCTCAAATTTGTTGGCATAAAGGATTGAGAAGTATTCCCTCATGATATTCTGGATCTTGGTAATTTCTGTCATGATATTGCCATTTTTGTCTGTGATTTTGTTTATATCGGTATGCTCTCTTCTTTTTTTGGTAAGATTTGCTAAGGGTCTGTCAATTTTGTTAATTTTTTCAAAGAGCCAAGTCCTTGTTTTGTTGATTCTCTCTATAGTTTTTTTAGACTCCAGTTCATTTAATTCTGCTTTGATTTTAATAATTTTTTTCCTTCTATTGGGATTAGGGTTGGTTTGTTGTTCTTGTTCCAGGAGCTTAAGGTAACACATTAAATTGTTGGTTTGCAATTCTTCCAATTTGTTATTGTAGGCACTCAGAGCTATGAATTTTCCTTTGCTGTGTCCCAAAGGAGCTGGTATTTTGTGTGCTCCTTTTTGTTAAATTTCATAAACTATTGGATTTCTTTTCTGATCTCCTCGATGACCCATTGGTGATTCAACAACGTGTTGTTCAATCTCCATTAGTTACAAGGTTTTCGTTGGTGGAGATGGGTGTTCAGTTCCAATTTGATGCCTTTGTGGTGTGAGAGCATGCAGGGAATAATTTCCGTGTTTCTGAATCTGCCCAGGTTCGTTTTATGCCCCAAAAGGTGGTCTATTTTGGAAAATGTTCCCTGTGCTGTTGAAAAAAACATATTGTGTTGTTGATGGGTGGAATAATCTGCAGATGTCTGTTAGATCTAGTTGGTCTAGTTGTTCAATTCTAAGGTTTCTCTGTTGACTTTTTGTCTGGTTGATCTGTCCATAGGTGAGAGTGGTTTGTTAAAGTCACCAAAAATCAGTGTGTTTCAATCTATGTATGGTTTCAGTGTAAGTAAAGTTTGCTTGATGAAGTTCGGAGCTCCGGGATTTGGTGTGTAGATATTTAGATGGTTATGTCTTCCTGGAGGAAAGATCCCTTTAGTAGTATGTAGTAACTTTCTTTGTCTTTTCCTACTAATTTTATTTTGAAGTCTATTTTATCTGATATGAGGATGGCAACTCCAGCCTGTTTATGGGGGCCATTAGCTTGATAGAGTTTATTCCAACCTCTCACTTTCAAAAAATGTTTGTTTTTTTTGGGTAAGATGTGTTTCTTGAAGACAGCAGAACGATGGATCTTGCTTTTTAATCCAACTCGATAGTCATTTAATTGGAGAATTAAGTCCATTGATATTGAGTCAGGATTGAGAAATATTTATTCGTTCCTGCCATTTTTAAAAGCTTTTATTAGGGCCTGTGTCTTGATAGTTCTTGTGGTACTTAGATGTTATGTGGTTTAGGTGCCATGTCTTTCTCTGTATTACATTTGTGTTGGTTTTCTATGTGTAGAACATATTTGAGAATTTTCTGTAATGCTAGTTTCGTTGCTACGTAGTGTTGCAGTTTATCCCTGGAATGGAATGTTTTTATTTTTCCCTCTGTTATGAATGAGAGCTTAGCAGGGTACAGTGTTCTTGATTGGTAGTTATTTGACTTCAGGGCATTACATACATCCTTCAATCTGTTCTTGCTTGCATGGTCTCTGCTGAGAAATCTGGGGTTATTCTGATTGGTTTGCCTTTATAGATAATTGTTCTCTTCTCCCTGGCTGTCTTTAGGATCCTTGTTTTGGTTTCGATTTATCCAGTTCGGATTACGATGTGGTGGTGGGATGTTCTTTTCTGGTCAGGTCTGTTTGGGGTTCTAAAAGCTTCTTGTATCTGGATGGGCCTGCCCTTCTGGATATTTGGGAAGTTCTCTGAGATGATTCCTTGAAGTATATTTCCAATACCATTGACCTCTTTCTCCAGACCCTCCTCAATACCAATTAGCCTTAAATTAGGCTTCCTAATTGCATTTTGGACCTCCTGTAGCATTTTGACATATTTCCTAGACTTGAATTGACTCATTTTTCTGTTCTTTCTCTATAACAACTAAACTATCTTCAGCCCTGGAAATTCTCTCTTCTGCATTGTCTAACCTGCTATCAAAGCTTTCTATTTTATTCTTCATCTCCCTTGCTTCTAATTGCTCATTTTTGATGCCTTGCATCTCTTCTTTTAGATCATGTATGGATTTCATTAGCTCCTTGATTTCCATTTGAGTGGTTAGCTCAGCAGCTTTATTCTCTTTGGACATTTGTTGGAGTTCGGTCACCTTTTTGTTTGTGGATTCTATAAATTCATACATTTTTCTTTGAAAATCCTTTATTATGGCCTCCTTTATGGCTTCCCCTTTTTCACATATCGCTTGTTTTTTGTTTCCTCTTGTTTAGCTATGGCTTCCTCCCTTATCTCTTTCTTTATGTTTTCACACTTTTCATTAAGGATGTTTATCAATTGCATTTGTACAGCACTTGGAAGACTCTCCTCTAGAGTTGCCACTGACTGCTCCATTGCCTGTTTATGTCGGGTGGGAGATGCTATTCCTTGATTTGACATTTTTCTTGAGTTTCTTGTTCTGCCCATTTGAAAATGGGGGCAAACAAGATGATAATTTTTCAGATATAACCAACCTAGACCTTTTTAGTTGGCTGACAATAGATGTTTGCTCTTTTCGGTTGGTAATATCACTCTCTCCTTCTTTTTGTACACTTACATACAAATCTAATACAATCACAGATGACCAATTTATGACCAAAACAATAAGCCCCTCAATCCAATCTCTTGTATTTAAGTCCCTCTGGACCTAGGGTATAATTGAACACCTAGATACACAGCATTGCTCAACAACCATCAAATGTAGATCCATGCATTATAAGAGTTGAAGGATGAACAGAGGACCAGAGATAGAAAAATAATATGAAAGACGACAAGGGAGGTAGGAAAAGAATAATGCAGGAAAGTAAGATTATTATAGTAGTGAAGAAAGGGTATTGTGTAAGGATAACTGACCTAAAGGGATAGACAGGTAGAATATTTGAGTATAAAGTTTAGATGAACTTAGATAAAACTTATGAAAATAAGAAGAATAATAAGAAGAATATGTAGAGAAAAGAGGGAGGTAGATAGAGGAGATTTCAATGATACAAATTTTAAAAAGAAAAAAGAAACAAAACAACAACAAAATAAAAGAAAACAGAACACACACACAAAAAAAACAAAAACAAAACTAAACTAAACAAAAAAAACCAAAAAACAAAGAAAATAAAAACAAAAACAAACAAAAAGGGTATTCTTCAGTTTTTTTTGGGGGGGGCAGGTGATAGGAAACTTTTGTCTCCACTAAATTCGGGATCTAAACACTTCATCTTTTTGTCTTGTGATTTGGCTTTGCATTTTTTTCAGATCAGGTTGCTTGATTGGTAAAACAAAGCTGAAAGATCCACGGGCAGCTTTGTTTACCCAGTCTGTGGTGGGTGCAGGGGACAGACTTCAGCTGCGCCAGGGCCGGATTTCTGGCTAAGGGATCTCTGGGAAATCCTTTTCCCTATAGATTGGTGGTGCTGTGAGCAACACCTCTCAGGCTCCAATTGCTTTGGCCTGGTTCTTGCCAGCAGTCAAGATGGCGCTACTCTCAGCTGTGGCTCACCAATTCCTGGATTCTCCGGTTCCGTGAAGCTGGCAGGTCTATGCATGGCTGGGTGTAGGCTCTGGGCTCCCGCAGGCTCTGTGTGCCTGCCACCGGCGGGTCTGCGCTGCTGTGGAGCACTGTCTCTGCTCTGATTCAGAAGAGCTTTTGTCTCCCCCACCACCCCGCATCTGGCGGGGCTCCACACTGACTTCTCACGCTGGTATTCTGCCTTTTTCCTCTGTGGTGCTAAAGCTTACGTAGGATCAATTTTGGTGAAAAAAAAACAAAAAAAGAAACCAAGCAAACAAAAAAACTGTCCCCTACACTGCCAGAATTTGAATCTTGGCAGGAGCTCAGTACCGTTTCACACTGAAAGGTCACCATCTTCCGCCAATTTCTGATCTGGTTTCTTAAATAACAATCTAGTGTAGGAAAATTCTGAGATGCAATGTCATTGAAAAGATGTGTGTATGTGCTCCTAAAAACAGCTACATTCCATGTACTTACACAGGTTGAGCCCATTTTTGTAAGGAATATCAACAATAAAGTTCCCCTTTTGTGATGGTGAAGATAGGAAGAAACTCAGGTGATGAAGTAGTTTCTACAGAAAAGCCTTAGCTTGCTTTAGAAAATAGCCTATTCTGATGTGATGAATGCATGAAATATCACTTGAATCCCATGTGATCTCACTCCACTGCTATGAGCACCTGGGAAAGCTTGAAGTGAGAAAATAGAATCTGTTCCACTGATGGACTGTGAAATCTACACACCTGAGACCTGTCTGCTGTCATTATTATTACTGTTGTTATCATTACTTATATTAATTTTATTATCTATTATATAATATAACATATAATACATATTATATAATATAAACATTAAACAAGTATATGTTATATAACTATAATATTCCATATTGATGTATTTATAATATATTACATATTAGATAATATAAATATAATATAAATATTATACATTTATTACATTTTTTTATAATTTTACTAATTATACAAATTTTACTAATTTTTCATCCCAGAAGCTCTGAGTTCTCTGGAGCTAGGCACCTTTCCTTGAGAGTCATGAGTGTTATTAACTTTTTTTTTTAATTACTTACAAAGTATGTATGCTTTTTAAAAAAATATTGTAAAACTGGGCTGGGAGTTTGGCCTAGTGGTAGAGTGCTTCCCTAGTATGCACGAATGTGGGGAATGTCACATTAGGAAAATGGGCCCACCTGCCTGTCGCCTCGTTGGGAGGTTTGGCTGTGGTTTGTGATGTAAAATAAGACTACCTCGAACCCACGGATTGGCCCCGCCACCCTCTCTGACTGCACCTACCTCCCCTTGCCCAGCCCAGTCCTGCATCTTACTTTAGCCCCTTGTACTTTCCCAATAAACAAGTTCCTGCTGTGACAGTCTCCCTGGCATGTCTGTGTCTTCCCTCTGGAGAGGGAGTGCTGGGTGAAGGCGGCCAGTCGGTCCTAATCTTTCTCGACCTCGTCTTAGTAGGGGTGTGTGCTCCTTGTACCTCTTGCGGGTCAAGAGGCATGAAGCGCTAAAAACCCCGACATTCTGGTGCCCAATGTGGGGCACGAAAAGAACACTCATCAGAAGTGGGATTGTAGGTGAGCCCAGCTAAGTGGATTACGAGGTAGGGTCTCCCTGAAAAGATGGGGCAATCTCACACCAAGAATGAGGACCCGGTGCTCACAGCGTGTAGATTTAAAAGCAGAGGTTTGGAGATTTCAGATCCCCAGGCTGAGAAGGTCTGGGAGGCCTTAATACGCACCGCATTAATGGCGGCCATTCTTTTCAATTGGGCCGCATGGGAACACGTGGAGCTCCTGGTGAGAAGGAGAAAGATTAACTTGGGAGAGGACCCTCCCCTTGGGGTCTCTCTGACTTTGTTTGCCTTTAAGGCCTGCTTCTATCCTGGCTCAGTTACATCTAGGGCCAAGGAAACTTTAATTGAGGAGAGCTCAGAGTTGTGGCGAGTTAGCCCTCCCTCTGCTCAGGAAGAAAAGGGTTTATAGCTTCACCCTGAGGAGGGATTTCTGGTCCCCTTTGATCCTAGGATTGGGCCTCTGAGTCCCACACCAAGTGCTCCTGCCCCGGAATTTGCGGCAGACAATTGGGTTGCAGAGTGACCTCCGCCATTTTATTTTAGCCCCTTGTACTTCCGTAATAAATGAGTCTTGCTGTGACAGTCTCCCTGGTGTGTCTGTGTCTTCCCCCTGGAGAGGGAGGGCTGGGTGAAGGTGGTCAGTCGGCCCTAACCTTTCTCAGCCTCATCTTAGTCGGGGCGTGTTCGCCTTGTACCTCTTGGGGATCAAGAGGCAAGAAGCACTAAAAACCCCGACACATGAAGACCCAGGTTCCATTCCTCAGTACCACATATATAGAAAAAATCCAGAAGTGGTGCTGAGGCTCAAGTGATAGAGCTTGAGAAAGTCCAAGGACAGTGCTCAGGCTCTTAGCTCAAGCCCTGGACTGGTAAAAAAAAAATAATTAAAAAAATGAATTAAATTAAATTAAATAAAAAATAATTAAAAGTTGAAGATGATGAACAGGGGTGTTACAGTTACATAAGTAAGGTAATGAGTGCTTTTCTTTTTTCTTTCTTCCTTTTTCTTTTTCTTTGCCAGTCCTGGGGCTTGAACTCAGGGCCTGGGCACTGTCCTTGGACTTTCTCAAGGCTAGTGCTCTACCACTTTAGCCACCACACCACTTCCAGCTTTTTCTGTGTATGTAGTACCAAATAGTGGAACCTCAGTCTTTGTACACATTAGGCAAGCACTCTGTCACTAGGCCAAACTCTTGGCCCCAGCATTTCTTTATAAACATTGTTGCTTCCTCCCTCATTTTCTCCTGCTTGCCAGTCACTCCCCCACCACCATTGTAAAGTTCATTTCCAACTTCATGTCTAGTGAGTATCATTGTTGCATTACTTCAGCCTTAGTCTTGTTGTTTCTGTGATTCCCTTTCACTTCCTTGATCCAGATAAGCTTACATGGAAAACAAAGTGTATAGAAAAAACTAAAACAGAAAGAAATAAATCAAAATAAATGCATATAGGACATAATAATGAAATAAAGTGGTTGAGCCTAAGTAAATTAACTGAGTCTCAGCCATACCAGCACCTGGCCGGGTGCTGGGGGCTGTTGATTTCTCAAACATCCTGGCACCTCACCAGGAGGTAGGGAGCAGTCCACCCAAGGCTGGAAAGGCCTGAAAGTGGGGGATGCTATTCATTTAATGCAGATGGCTAGCATCAAGGTGAGCTGGGAAGGCTTGGCTTATGAAAACACAAAGCCTCTTGCAAGCCTTACATATGGAGATTTAGAGTCTGGCTTCTCATCCTCCAGGTGGGAGAAGGTGAAGCTGCCCTCCCCCAGGAAATGCTTTGTGCCTGCATCCCTGGAGACAGGGGTGGGCACTTGGCTGATAGGTTACTATAGCTGTCAGTCCAGTACCTAGGACAGGGAGCTTTTTGTGATACTGCCTCCTGCCCAAAGCCTATTTAAGCCTGCACCAGTTTAGGAGTCATTATGCCATGCCAAATGTCTCCATATTTCTGTCCTGGGTCCTGGCTGTTCTCTGTGACCAGAGAACATGGTGTCCCAGTTCAGCTCTCCACTGGAGCTGAATTGGCTTGTTGGTATCATACTTGTTGTTTCTGTTTCCTCATTGTATTTTCTTGTTTTCTGCCTGCAGGGCATTGAAACAAGAGTCTGCCGTGCAGTCATTAGCCTTTTAATAAAGACTCCAAGATCCAACTCACAAAATGTGGTTTCTGTATATTCTTGCTTTATTTCGAATTCTTGGAGTTCATGTTAATATGCTTCATTATATATGGTCCTGCGTACTTAACAATTGCGATATTGTGATCCCCAGCTAAGAATATCTTAGATATTCTAGTTATTACAAATGAAGGAAACCTTGCAAACTATGTTTCTCTAGGCCTGGCTTGCTTTGCTTAATATAATATTTTCCAGGTCTTTCCATTTCCTTATAAATGGGACCATGTTATTCTTTCTGATGGAAGCATAAAACTCTACTTTGTATGTTTACCATACCACCGAGGAGCTAAGAAGCACCCCCCCCATTCTGAAGCAGCAACCATCTTGTTGTTTACATTAAACTATGACTGACCCAGAGCACACATAAATTAAAGAAAGAGGATTGTGGTGTTCATAAGTTCCAGGAACTGACTGTCTGCATAAAAATTAGAATTCACGTAAAATCCAAGGATAGCATTTGTTTTCCAAGCCATAAAACTACTCTCAGACAGCTGAATAGGATTCAACCAGCGTGAAACTTCCCATTAGCTCCCATGGCCCTGGAATGTCCCTGACCCCCACTTTATCTCACTCAAAAACCTGTTTGCTGCGTTGCTGTAATTCTGTGGTCTTTGCCTTTAAAAGCCCTGTAAACTTTCAACTCGGGGCTTCCTCCTAAGCTCCGCTGTGTTGGGGTGTAGGACAGAGGCCTGAGCTGCAGCCCACCTGAATAAAGCCTTGCTTTTGCATTTCGGAAAGTCTGACTCTCTGTGGTCTTGGTGGTCATCTCATGACTTGGGCATTACACCACATTGTCTTGATCTTTTCATCTACTGAGGGGCATCTGGGTTGGTTTCATGTTGGAGACCATTGCTTTCAGCCTCTTGAGGAAGTAAGATTATAAGATAGCACCTGGTAGCTCGCTAATGAGTCAGTACCTGCTGACCAGGAAGCTTCTTTGCATTTGTTGATTTGTTTTTTCTGTGCTTGTGTATAGAGTGAATCACTAGATCTCTTCCAGGTTTGTTTGCTGCTTTGCAGATGACCTTTACTGTGATTGGCTGCTTAAGGATATAAATAGTGTGAGGTTTCCGGAGAAGAAATGAGAAGAAGGGAGAAAAGATGGAGAAGGTTGAGGAGAGAGGAGAGAAGCAGAGAAGAAAGGAGAGAGAAATAAACGACCTCTCTGCTTGCAGCGATTTGAGTCTGTGATCATTCCCAGTACACCTCCGAAGTGATATGTCATTGTGGCTGGCAGCGACAAGTGGCCTATACGGGGATGTTTTTTTTGGCACGGTGGGGAAACTGAGGCACCTCATGGAGGGCGAGGCAATAGTCATTCCCAGTCCACCTCCGAAGTGCAGGTCACTTCGGCATGTGGGGAAACTGAGGAACCTCACGGAAGTCTCTGACCAGAGAGGAAAGGGTGAGACAATAAGGGGTTTGGTAAAGAACCAGGAATAAGGGGTTCTGTAAAGAACCAGGGTTAATGGGTTCAGTAAAGAACCGGATGTTGTAGTCAAAGAAAAGGTTTGTGCAGTTGTTAAATGTGAATAATGGGTTCAGAAGTTTCCAAGGACCAGATGGTTAGAGTCATAAGAGATTTACTTAAAGTTAACGGTACTGTCGTAAAAGAAGCCATGGTTAAGGCTTATGTGGATACGATAGCAAAAGTAAGTCCCTGGTTTTTGAATGAAGGACTTCTTAATGTACCACAGTGGGATTTACATAAGTTAGATTTGGAAAAAGCGTTAATACAGGGAGACCTCCTGCGAGGAACATTTCCTATGTGGCAACTTATCTGGGAGTGCTTGCTTTCGTCCAAACAAGGAGTTAAACAACAGGTGGAAAGGAGCGCAGAGAGGCTTGTAGAGATATATGAGAGAGAATCGAGTAAACAGGACGAGGAGGAATTAAGTGGTAGAGATTTAGAATGCCTGTGCTCGGGGGATGAATTACAAGACAAGGGGCCACCGCCCATAGTTCAGCAGTCTGTGCCTCAGTGGGAGGAGCCAACAGTGAGCCTCCTCCTATCTGTCCGCAGGTTAGCTAAAAGAGTAGAAGCATTAGAAATGGAGGATGAGTGGGGTTTTCCAGTGTTTGAGGATCAAAATCAGGCAAGATTTCACCAACCAATAGATTTAAAAACCGTTAAATAGCTAAAGGAATCCGTTATGGCTTATGGTCCCCAAGTGTCTTTCACTATTAGTATGTTAGACTCATTGGTAAATTTAAATTTGGTTCCCGATGGTTGGGAAAAATTATGTAAGGCAGTGCTGAGTGGAGGACATTATTTGATTTGGAAGACTGGCTGGCAGGAGTTATCCTTAGAAACAGCATGTAGAAATGCTGTGGCCGGTTTCCCACAAAGAAAGAAATATTGAGATGCTTACAGGAGAGGGTCAGTAAGCTGCGTTAGAGGCACAGCTCCAGTATGAACCAGGAACATATGCACAGATTGCTACTGCAGCTACCAGAGCATGGAAGACCTCACAAGATTCTGGTGATTTACAAGGTAATCTCTCAAAGGTTCTTCAGGGACCTAACGAGCCTTATGCAGATTTCGTAGATAGACTCATTCAAACAGCCACTCGCGTCTTTGGCGATGCTGACACTGCGATGCCATTAATACTTCAGCTGGCATTTGAAAATGCAAACAAATGGTGTCAAGCTGCAATAAGACCATGGAAAGGGAAGAAGGATTTATCAGTTTACATAAAAGTCTGTAGGGACATTAATGATGCAATGGTCACAGGACAGGTGATTGTGGCAGCCATGAGGGATGTGCCTCCCTTAGGCCCAGCAGGGGAGCTAGACAAAGAACTTGTTTTCACTACGGCCAACCAGGACATTTTAAGAATCAATGTCCTAGTAAAGGGCTCCAAAGAGCTTCAGTGGTAAAGACAGAAAAGTCCCCAGTGCCAGGGAGCTGTCCAAAGTGTAGAAGGGGTAAACATTGGGCTAATGAGATCTGTCACTGATTTTGACGGGAGCCCAGGGAATTGACCCGGGTCGAAAAATGGAAGGCAGGCCCTTTGCCTCGGGGCCCGCAAATGTACCGGGCTATGGAGATGCCAGTACACCATACTCCGGGTATAATCCAGACCATTCCTCATCACAACCCCCTCTTTCCATCGACTCCTTCGTACAAGGAACCTCAGGCAGCTCAGGATTGGACCTCTGCTCCACCTCCCGACTCGTATTAACACCTGAGATGGGTGTCCAATTAATTCCTTCAGGGGTGTCAGGTCCTCTCCCTCCAAATTCAGTAGTCTTACTTCTTGGGTGTAGTTCGCTTACTCTTTCTGGCCTTCATATCCTTACAGGAGTTATAGATCATGATTATATAGGTGAAATTAAAATTATGGTAAGTTCTCCCCGTGGTATCTCAGTCATCAGTCCAGGAGATAGAATAGCCCAATTAATCTTACTTTCAAGTATGCATAAAAATTTTAAGAGTATGCCTCAAAATAGGGAATCCAGGGGATTTGGGTCAACTGGAAAAGAACAAACGGTTTGTTGGGTGCAGGATTGTTCAAAAAGGCCTCTGCTCAAATTACTTGTGCAAGGAATGACCATTGATACTGGGGCAGACATATCCATTATCAATACTCAACATTGGCCTAAGCAATGGCCTCTTCAGAAGGCTGATTGCATGCTGAGGGGGTTAGGATTTTCACAAAGTCCTGATCGGAGTGCTCAAGTTTTATCCTGGCAGGATGGGGAGGGACATAAAGGCACTTTTCAACCTTATGTGTTGGCATCGTTGCCTATCACGTTGTGGGGCAGAGATATATTACAGGAAATGTGAGTACATCTTACCACAGAATCTGTCAAGGAAGACAAAGAATCCTGGATGGCAAAACCTGAATCAGGACATATACTAGGTAAGAGAGCCTGGACAATGATGCACAAGGGAAAGGTCTAGGAAAACTTCTTCAAGGAAATCCTCAGCCTCTACCCATAACCAAGAAAAATGACCACTGTGGAGTTGGTTATCCTTTTTATTAAGGGCCACTGTGAAATCACCATTAAAAATAACCTGGAAATCTAATAATCCTATTTGGGTCCCTCAGTGGCCCTTGTCAAAGGAGAAACTCCAAGCGGCCCGAAAGTTAGTACAAGAGCAATTGCAAGCTGGCCACATTGAGCCTTCTACTTCTCCTTTGAATTCCCCTATTTTTGTAATAAAAGAAGAAATCTTGGAAATGGGGACTTCTTCATGATCTGAGGGTCATTAATAATTCTATGCAACTTATGGGTCCCTCACAACCTGGCCTCCCTGTAGCCATTCCAAAAGGATATCAAATTATTGCTATTGATATTAATGATTGCCTTTTTTCTATTCCATTACATCCTGAGGATGTTCCAAGGTTTGCCTTTTCAGTACCCGCCATAAACAATGAAGGCCCTTGTCAAAGATTTCAATGGAAAGTCCTACCTCAGGGTATGGCTAACAGACCCACAATCTGTCAGGTGTATGTTGATGCAGCCATTAAGCCCTTTAGAGAAAGCTATCCTGACATATCGGTAATACATTATATGGATGATGTCTTATTAGCACACCCCAATTTAAATTTACTTTTACAACTATTTGGCTTGATGTCGGATATGTCAAAGAGTTATGGACTTTGTATAAATGAGGAAAAGGTACAATCAGGTTCTTCCATTCTTTATTTGGGATATCAAATTATGGATACATGTATTAACCCACAAAAAATTCAAATTGTTAAAGATAAATTGATTACTTTAAATGATTTTCAACATCTCTTAGGGGATGCCTGAAAGTATAAAAACAGATAATGTTCCGGCATATACATCTGCTTCCTTTATTCAATTTTGTATAACTTTAAATATTGTTCATAAAATAGGTATTCCTTATAATCCTCAAGGACAAGGGATAGTAGAGTGTGCATATCAGACATTAAAGTTATTGCTTTTAAAACAAAAGGGGGGATTGGAAAACTCCCAAGGATAGACTTGCTATAGCTCTTTTTACTGTAAATTTTTTTAGCTCTTGATGCTGAAGGACGTTCTGAGGAGATACACATTTTAATCCTTCTAGAAGTCATAAACCTTTAGTATTATGGAAAGATAGTTTTTCTGGAAACTGGAAAGGACCAAACCCTGTTCTCATGTGGGGGTAAGGAAGTGTTTGTGTTTTTCCACAGGATGCTGACTGTCCCATTTGGGTGCCGGAGAGACTGATAAGTCAGACGGTGGATGCTCCTTGGAAGCATGTCAATCAAGATGAAGGCTCTTCTACTTAGCACCAATACGGTTCCCCGAATGAATCCATGCGGCAACAATGCACGACCCTATCAACATTGCTGAGGACCATGCTGCTGGGAACCTGAACAATCTTGGCCACCCTCCTGGACTGGATGTCAAGGATCCTCAAGAGCTAATTTTGTGGCTCAGTCATCTTTTATCAAAATCCAACTGAGGACTGCAATTGTTATGCTTATTCAACGAGTTGATCTATTGCAAGAACAATTGAATATTCTGGAGCAGGTGATGAGCACCTCTTGTGTAGCTGCTTATTCTGGCTTTTGCTTGATGGGAATACCATACAACAATTTCAGTTGAGCGGCTAATCTGTCTAAAGAACTTGGACATAACATGGAATGCTCAGGTTGATAACTTGACAGCCTCTCTACGTACATAAATAATTGGACACATGTTGATATTCCAACCTTGGGTGATTGGACATCTTTATTTGAGACTGTTTTGGGACTTGGTCAAAGGTGGGCACAATTGATTGGCTTGGGTTTGTTTTTCTGTGTTATAATTGTAATATGTCTATATTGCTTGTGTAAAATAATGCAAAGTCAACGTAGACAGCGAATGCGGATACAATAGGTGTTTGCTGCCATGGAAACAGTTGCCTCCCCTCAGGTCTGGCTTGCGTAAATGGATGGCTGGTAGTCAGAGACGGGTAAGTCCCAGTTGTTAGCCTATCTACCTAAGACAGGAGCCAAGTAAAGAGTACTTGGTGATCCCATGACAGGTAAGAAGACTAACGAGCTTGGAGACACCTAAGACAGGCACAGTCGATCTGATATGATGGTAGCTCCACATATCCTAGGTCTTCTCCTTTTTTCCTTTCTTTTCTTTTCTAAAGTAAAAAAGGGGGAGATGTTGGAGACCATTGCTTTCAGCCTCCTGAGAAAGTAAGATGGCACCTGGCAGCTCGCTAATGAGTCAGTACTTGCTGACCACGAAGCTTCTTTGCATTTGTTGATTTGTTTCTTCCATGCTTGTGTATAGAGTGGATCACTAGATCTCTTCCAGGTTTGTTTGCTGCTTTGCAGATGACCTTTACTGTGATTGGCTGCTTCAATCACAGTAGTGTCGGATTTCCAGAGAAGAAACGAGAAGAAGGGAGAAAAGATGGAGAAGGGAGAGGAGAGAGGAGAGAGGCAGAGAAGAAAGGAGAGAGAAATAAATGACCTCTGCTTGCAGCGATTTGAGTCTGTGATCATTCCCAATATACCTCCGAAGTGACATGTCGTTGCGGTGGGCAGCGACAGTTTCATATTTTAGCTATGGTATTAACTGATTTACATAATTGTCTTATTTAATTATCACACTACTTTGTGTGAGAAGCTATTGGTTATTAGGTCCTTTGTATAGATAAAAAGCTAAACCTCAGACTAATGATTTACCTGAGGTAGGGCATGACTTCAAAACTGTTTATTGCCTGAGGATCTTGCCTATGCATGGCTCCCTGTAGTAAAGATGAATGAATGAATGGAATCTTGAATAAATGTGGTAGGATAAATGTTTGAGAAGTGCAAGGAGATTGTGGGACTGCACCATGGATCTATCAGACACCCTTGCTGATAAAGAGAAGTGTGAAGTTCTTGTGGACTGCATTTTTTTTTTTAATCTGGAACTCGTATTCACCTTCTTGCTTTTGCTTTTTGGCTGGTGCACTACTATGCAAACTGTGCCTACAACCCATGGAATGTTGTGTTTTTAAACCAAATCTCTTCAGTACCTGCCTAGGTAAGAGCTTCTGAGAGAACAATCCACCTAGGTCATCTAAAGCTGAGACACACAATCTTAGTTATGACATGAATCAAGGAAAAAATTCTGTTTTTTTTCTCTCTTTTTCTTTTTTTCTTTCTGCTGGTCCTGAGGCTTGAATTCAGAGCCTTGATGCTGTCTCTGAGCCTCTTTGTGCTCAAGGCTAACACTCTTCACTCTGCCACTTGAGTCACAGCACTACTTCAGGGTTGGTTTTTTTTGTTTGTTTGTTTGTTTTTTCTGAGTAGTTTGTTGAAGAGTCTCATGGACTTTTCTTCCAAGTCTGACTTTGAAAACTGATTCTCAGATCTCAATCTCCAGAGTAGCTAGGATTATGGGCATGAGTCACCAGCACTTGGCCAGATTTTGTTTTCTTCTGCAAATTTTGAATCATAGTACTGCAATGTTCTCAGCTACTGTCTCTGTTCTTCCCAGCTCCCTTTTCTGTCTCTGGCCTGCCCTGGGCAGATGGAAGATGTTTCTCAATATGTAGAATAGTTTAGCAGCTGTCGGCTCCCCATTAGCTGAAATGTTGAGTAAGTCTTCATATACCACAACAGGGGCACAAAGAGGAATTTTGGAAACTGTAGACTCTTTCTTGTGAAAAGGAATTTTTAAAATATAAACAAGAAAAAAAATTCTCTTTTCTAGTTGCTAGTAAAAATTGACTTTTTCCTTTCTGACCTTCACTAGTGTGGCTGCCCTAAGATGTCAAAGATCCCCACCTGGACAGTATATGAATTGCCTAATACAGATAGGCAGGAGTCTGTGATTATATGTCTCCTTTAGTCACTAAAGAGAGAGTTTATGTCACTCAGGGAAGCAGATCCAAGTTCCTGTCACTGAAGTGACAGAATACAGGAAGGGCCTGGTGCCATCAGCTGAAGTGTGTTGGGTGAGGGTCATGTACTGCTTCTGTAACTTCCTCTTTAGATGCCAGAAGACTCCTTGCCTGCTTCTCTCAGCCTTCACACAGGATGTGGCAGAGCAGAAGAGATTTCATGGAGCAGAGGGGCCATTCCTCTTTCTGTGAGAACAATAAGAGAATGCATTATGACAAAGGGAAAGGGACCTCCTCACACCTTTGTCTCTAGGACGTTTCTAATATCTAGCATCCCTACTATAAGCCCTCTAAGAGAGAGGACAATAACCACACTTTTTGATATATCATAATGTAAAAGTCCAGGAACATTTTTAGAACTGTGCTGTAAGGAAAGTTGTAGTGAAATGTATTTTTAGTTAAAAAAATCATAATTGTATATATATATGTATGGAGTACATATATATCTTGGTTATATATGTATAGTATCTGCATTATATATCACTTACATATATATGTATGTATAGGCATATAGACATTGAGGAATGACTAAGACAAGCAAATTAACAACTATCATGTCACATATCTATCACTGTTTTAGTGGGAACATTTAAACTTACTCTTTTAACTCTGTGAAATATACAATGCATTTTATTGAGTATCATCATGTTGGTCAATAGGTCACTAGAACTTACTGTAATGAAATTCTATAACCGAGATTTTATCCTAAATATTTGCATAAACTATATGGCGGGATAATAAGTAACTAAATAAAAACTCGATATTTTTCCAAAAAGAATATATGGTTTGATTTGGACCAAAATCAAGTTCTTTATCCTAATCTCAGATGATAGTCTTTATTCACACCTAAAATCACATATTTTAAGTTTGTATATTTTCCATCTTATTCAATAGGTTGTGGGGAAAAAAAATAGGTTGTGGGGCTTGAACTCTGGGCCTGGGTGCTATCTCTGAGCTCTCCAGCTCAAGGCTAGCATTCTACCACTTGAGCCACCGTGGAACTTCCAGTTTCCTGGTGGTTCATTGGAGATAAGAATTTCACAGACTTTCATGCCCAGGCTGGCTTTGAACGATCCTCAGATGTCTCCTCCTGAGTAGCTAGGATTACAGGCATGAGCCACCAGCACCCAGCTTCATTCAGTTTTTAAGGGCTATCATCATAAGCCCATGGACATTCTCCAAACCAGCATATTATTAGCTTATTTCATTTAGTCACATGCACTGGAAATCTAGCCTCTCACCACCTCTTCATCTCTCCTGCTACTAACTCAATATCACTGCATCTGTACAAGTCTTAGATTGCCTGATATTCACTTTTAGAAATCTGAACATCTACATCAGTCAGGGTTTGTCCAACCTGGGGTTCTAACATGCCTGGATGTGTTACATTTTCAGGTACAACCCTATGAAGGATGAAGGGCTGGGGCAGCAAAGCTCATAGGGTCCTTACAAGGGAAGAGTTCCTTCCCTAAAGGAGCAGATTGAGGAGTCTCTCATCTCTGGAAGACATGACCTCATCTCCTATGTTAATTCTAGATTTAGATCTAGTAATGACATAAGACAAAAATGCATTGGGTGAAACAAGTATCCATTTAAGGGACTTAATTTTATTTCTAAGAAAGAACAGATTTGGACTCTGAGCAAGTTAGAGTAGCTCAGGAAGCAGCAAATCTTATCTTGGAGCAATAACAAGAACTGAAATTTCTAAGGTTCAGTATCTGCCTTTCACTGATGAGGGGCCAGTGGCTGAGGTAAAGCCAGCACCATCTCAGAAACCTATGGCTGACTGACTTACATGGACAAGTGAACAAAGGTAGGAATTCTCCGACTCTTGTTTCAATGTCACTGCAGCCTAAGGATTCACTCTGGTAGTTTCTGACTATCAAGTGGTTAGTGAACACAGAAGTGTCTTTTCTAAATTCTATGTGTTTTTGGCATGGGCTCATTCATGGCCATGAAAGTTAGCTGTGGTTATATCACCTGGAGGGTGGGGATGTTGAACAACATGCTGGAATGTGTATAATTGGTGATGGCTGACCAGCTCTGTACCTGGGCCTGTTGATGAAGATCAGATCAGGCCTAGAAGCTTGTGTTGGTTCTCTCTCTTTTCACTTGCTCAGCTAAAAAACCTGAAATGAAAAGGCCTAGAGAGACTAAACAGTAAACATTCTTTAAAAAAAATTGTGACAGGGATTGAACTCAGGGCCTGGGTGCTCTCCCTTGAGCAATTTTCTCAAGGCTAGCATTTTACCATTTGAGGCACATCTTCAAGCTTGTTTTTTTTTTGGGGGGGGGAAAGGGGGTGGTTAATTGGAGATAAGGTTCTCAAAGACTTTTTTGCCAGGATGGCTTCAAACAACAATCTTCACACCTCAACCTACTGAATAGCTAGAATTATAGGTGTGAGCCAACTGCACCTTGCTAGATAAACATTCTTTTCGTCTACACAGTAATAAGTCCAGATCCACAAAGAAGCCAGGATTTAGCACTGAGCACTGTGCATTAGCTGAAAGGCTCGTGGAGGGTAGGGAAATCTCAGCTTCTTTGGGCCCTTTAATGAGGAAAACAAGGGAAAGAAGCTCACTGCTTCTGTCACCACACTTATAAAGGAGGACCACATACTACTGTACAAAGTGAAAGGGACCATCTATATGTAACACACTTCATAATATTGAGAAGGGTCGGCTCCTCACACTACCAGATCTGACCACAGTCCTCAGTATGGGGAAGAAAGGAACAGACCTCAGGAAAGAAATGGGTGGGAAGTTTGGAGCCATTAGAGGAGAATCTCTCTCATAAGCCCTGCTCGTGATTCAGTGAAGCCCCAAGAGCAACTATTCACTATAGCTCCCCAAAGAATTAAATTTGAGATGAAGACTTCAGTCAGTTCTCTCCTATTTTATAGTTAGAAATCTATACTTTAGTCTAAGTTCTGGTTTTTACCGATGGGATCAATTTACTGCTACCAAATCTCTCTGTGCCTCTAATTTTATTTTCTATTGCATTTTTAATTAATAAAGTGACATTTAAGGCATTAAATGTAATTGTGAGAGTAAGGGCAGTGCAGGACCAGTGCCAACACCCCTCCTAAAATGTAACTTGTGATAACAGATTACATGCTTTGAATCATCACTAGCTGTAAAGAACCTAATGAGATGACAGCCATTCATATAAACCATGTTTCAGTCAACTAAGATGAGAAAGAAAAACAATTATTTTATTAAAAGATGCAATTCTCACTTACCTGTAAAAAAGAAAAGAAATGTAATTCTGACTGGGTGCCAGTGGGTTATATCATTTATCCTAGTCACTTGGGTGGGTAAGATTCTGAGAATTACAGTTTGAAGCAAGCCCATGCAGAAAATTCCATGAGACTGTGCAAGAAAACCAAGCAAGTATAAGGTTCTGAGTTCAAATCTAAGAATTCTGGATGATGTTGAGTTTATGTGCCCCTTTCATTTTTGTCAATTTGTCCTCCATTCTGCATCCTGAAATGCAGGAGGGAGGACTTTGGGGAACTCTGAAAGAGAAGCACTGGATCTGAGGCTGCTCCACCTGGAACTGCAGGAAAGCTTTTTCTCCTACTCCCCTCTGCTAGAGTGACTAAAACTGAATCAGCAGAAGTCAGAGGATTAAGAAAATTGGTGTCATCCCACAGCTTCATTACCTTGTAAGAGATAATGGCACCTCCAGCTCCCAGAGGGCAATTACTGAACTATAACACATCATTCATGGGCAAACCACACACACCCGCCCCCTCCCTGAGCTCATTCCCTGCCACCACCCTCACTGCAAAAGACAGCCCTGCTGAATAGTGATCTATCCCAGCCACTGGGATGGAGCTAGAAAGCAGAAAGACTCAGTGCTCAATTATGTGTTGGTCAAGTACCAATACCCCAAATGTTGCCACTGTCTTAAGGAAACAAAGTGCAGCAATTGCAGGGATAGGTCTGTGTCTTAAGTCAGGATACCTTGGACCAAAGATTCTTCTAATAGTCATTTTTCATTTCTGTTACTTGCTCAGTGGCTTCCATCTCTCAGACAGATAGAACATCTGCAAGGCTGAGTTCTGCACAGCCCAGAGACATGTGGAGTACAATACAAACTGTATTACTGAATAAGTCCCTTCCATCTCACTTTACAAAGTAAAAATATTATTGGATAGAGAAGGGGGAAAACAAGATGAGGGGTGGGGGTGGGGGGGAGGGAAATGGGGATCAAGACATGTGAAAGGGTATCAATGTATGTGAATTAATGGATCTTCTATCTGGCAAATATCATGTAACCCTTCTATTAATTACAATAAAAATATATGCAAAAAAACAAAGTAGAAATATTTAATAGAGATGCCAGAGGCAGTTTACCTGTGGTAATATTGCTTTGTATTAAGTCCATCTTGGACTACTTAATGTTAGAGCCTTAAATCCTTAGTGAGACATGTTACCGTATGTGACAGCATAGCACTTTATCCAGGGGTAATCTGAGAAGTGAGGGGATATTTCCAAGAATTTCCAAAAAGAATTGATAATCCTTATACGTTTGAATACCATGAATGAATTTAGTAGATTACCATTTGCTTCAAAATTTAGTAGATTACTCTTTGCTTTTATATAGTTTTACTTTAAGTATAGTTTTCATTTATATACATATAGGTGTGGGCAAATGTATACATGCATACAGATATGCATACATGTGTATGCATGCATATGTGTGCATATATTTATGTATACATATGTATATGCATATATATATGCATTATGAATTTCAGAATTGAAAAGTTTTAGAAAAAACATTCAGAAATGAGAAGTTTCAAGGGCTTTCTAGTGAGACCAGAAGTAAAGTTATATTTTTCTGAGTTGACTAAGACAAATAAGTGGATTATAATTGTGCTGGGATGAGTATGATTGCCCCTGTTAAGCCTAGCTGGGAATTCTAATTTCTTTCTCCAATTTTCCACCACAGTACTGGGAGCACTATCCCTGGTAGTCTCTCCTCTTAGTTGACACTGGGTGAGTTATAAGAAAAGGAATGTTAACACCACCTAAAGACATGGCCACTCTGGCCTTCCAAACTCTGCTTCCACATGAACTTAGATGTCTTAGGTTCATCTTAGCTGGTTCTACACTATCATTTTGCCACTCATTTTCTTAGACTTCATATGAAGCCCATTCTAGGCATTATATGCTACTATAGATACATGTGAATTGTGCAAATACATGACTTCAGTACATATTTTCTGAGCTCCAGACTTATGCATTTCAAAATCTTCCTGATTTCTCTCCCTGGATGAAACCCATCATGCCAAAATCTGGATGAATATCCACCAGCAATTCCTACAATTACAACAGACCTATAATTGTTCATCTAATGACAAGAATTTGAGGCCTGGAATTTATTTCTGACTCCCTTCATTTAGTTGCCATATCTAATCTATTACCAAACCCTTCATCAATTAAACACTTATTAAAGATATCCACTTCTATATGCTTATACCATGATAATAACTGTCAAGTAAGCTAAGTGATTACCATCTTCTGCATGAATTGCTAAATAATCATCTCTCTGATCTGATGTACCACATTCCCATCTGCACCCAAACTGACCTCTTTCAATAATGAACTCGAGGCTGCTACCACATTATGAGATGCACTTCATCACTTTGAAGAGGAAGCTAAACATTTATCAAATTGCCTGTGAAGTGAGAGGTGGTGAAGCTGGAACCCCATGCAGACTTACCTGCAAAATCCAGGTGTCGCTTCCGCTTTGACCAGCAAGGAAGACGCGACACAGGATTCTTCTCCAAGTGGTTTATTCAGGAACCCTTAACAAGCTTCTTCCTTTCTCCTTCTTTCTTCTTCTTCTCCTCCCCCCCGGGACTATCCCCGGTCTTATAAGACCTCCGCCTGGCCAATCCTGAAAAGCCACGTGGGAGATGCCGATAGGGCCAACTACGCGGAAGCAAGCCAGAAGCTAAAACTTAGCCATATAAGGAGTTGTTTTTCACAGAGAGCACTCGCCGTCGGGATGGTGGAAGGCAGAAACCGGCACCATCTTTAAGGCGCAGCCTTCGCAGCTCCCCACAGCTCCCCCTTTTTTATTTATTAAGCAGCAGGCAAGAGTAGAGGTCAGGGCTCTGCTAAAAATTGTTGTTCAGGACTGTGCACTGGTCTTCACCTGGGCGGTACCTTTCCCAAGGTCTACCAGACCTGTCCGATGCCTTTTTACAGAGGTGGGATTTTGGGCATCAACCTACATGCACCCTGACATGCTCTTCTTGGGGCTCGCGCCGGGAAGCGATTCCCAAGTGCAGTGCGCTTGCCTCGCATCCTGCGCTTACTCTTTAAGTGTGGCAAGCCACACATAGGGGGACTGTCCTGCTTCTATGGCAGTGAAGGCCTGAACCAGCATAGCCATGTTCCGGCGATGGAGGCTCCTAATGCGGCAAATACACCACAGGCACAATAGGATAATTATGGCCAAAATTCCCATAAGAGATCCCATTCCTGCCCACTCTTTCAGGTGTCCAACTGCCGACAGGATCCAGGAAGAAACATCCTGCAGTAGAGTTTCATCAACCCGGGTAGAATTCACACTTGTAATGGCAGTCCGCAACTGCATCATTAATACATCAAATTCTCCAGTCCAATTTCCTAAAAGATAACTTGATAATTGTTTAGATAAATTTGCAGCATATGTGAAACCTGTCGCATTGGCCCAAACCTCCGTAGACCCAGAGGACCCTTGCCAGCCCCTAAAGTATGCTGCCTTTGACTGAGGAAGCCCTATACAAGTGATATTACTCCCTGTCTCATTAGTTATGGTGAAACACAAAGTTCCTAGTAGGGTGATGTTGCGCTCTTCCCCAGTCCCTGCCTCCTCCTTATCTAAAGGATAAAATGGGAGATTAAGTGTCTTATTAGTGGTAAAAGGGCGAGGGAATAAAGCTGCATCATATCTTATGGGCATGGGTCTCGGAAAGGCTGACAGGATCCAGTATTGCACTCCCTCGCTGAATTGTCAAGCACAGTATCATCAGAAGGAGGAGTATCTGCAGTGTCTTGCATTTCTCCATTTTTGGCTTTCCGTATAAGTCGTTCAGGCACCCACACCGGATCCAGGCAGTCCTGCGGAAAAACACATGCAGATCCTCGTGCCCATGCCAGCACGGGGTCAGGGCCATTCCAGCACCCCGTGATCACATCTTTCCACATTACAGTCCCTAAATTTGGGGCAGCTGGAGAGCTGTGCTTATCTGCCGTAGAACGGCCATGGATATCCAAATTCAAAAAATTCAAGGTAAATAAAGCCAGGGATATTCTCTCTTTTGGAGTAGGGGCTAAGCCCTCTCCCCCTTTTTGTTTTTGTAAAAGTTCCTTAAGAGTGCGGTGAGCACGTTCCACAATACCTTGGCCTTGAGGATTATAATGTAAGCCATGAATTAAGGAAACACCCATACAGGCGCAAAAGGAGGTGAATTGCTTTCCAGTGTAAGCAGGACCATTGTCCGTCTTTAACATTTGTGGGAGGCCCCAGGCTGCCCATGCCTCAAGGCAGTGGGCAATAACATTATGGGCCTTTTCTCCGGACAATGGCGAGGCATGAATGACACCGGAACAAGTGTCCACAGACACATGAACATACTTTAAACGTCCAAATTCGGGTATGTGAGTCACATCCATTTGCCAAATTTTCAACGGGAGTAACCCGCATGGGTTCATCCCAACACTAGGAGGGTGCTGGTAAATAACACATTTGGGACAATCCAAAATTACTTGACGGGCATCTGCCCTGGATAAGGAAAAACAGGCCCGTAGTGCCCGAGAATTGACATGGAAGGTCTGATGGAATTCTCTGGCTCTATCCAAAGAGGATACTGACAGGATCCATGGGGCTCTAGTATAAACACCTGCCATATTGTTTCCCGCTGTAAGTGGACCTGGAAGACCTGAGTAGGCTCTGATATGTAGAGGAAAGAATGGACTTCTTCTCTGCCATATTAATATTTGAAGTTGAACAAATAGGGGGTAAACAGATGCAGTCGCCTTTATAGGGCCCACGGCTTCTAACACTTTCAAAGCATTTACTACATAAGCAGAATCAGAAATTAAATTAAAGGGACCAGGAAAATTTTTAAAAACTTCTAAAACAACCATTAATTCTATTACTTGGGGGTTGCCCGGAGTAAATTGATGTTGAACTGGGGGTTGGGTGTTAATTACATACACACCACAGCCTGTTTTGGACCCATCAGTAAAGATATTGGGAGCATCTGCTATAGATTCTTGTACGGTAATTTTTGGAAAAATAATTGGGTGTTCCTTTATAAATCCCAATAAAGGATGCTTTGGATAATGGTTATCAATTTCTCCATTAAAGGAGCATTTAAGAACAGCCCAATTGTCAACAGCAGCACATAAAACCTGTACCTGTTCAGAGGTATATGGAACAATAATTGTGTTGAGGGCTTGTCCCAAAAATTGAATACTTTGCTGGATACCCTGTAATGCCAATAGGGCAACAGCATCAGGATAGTATCCAAGGGACTTTCCAGGGGACACTCGAGGATGAATCCATAATAAAGGGCCCTTTTGCCATAAAACACCAGTGGGCTGATAAAAGGAGGGAATTATACACAAGGAAAAGGGTTCACCCTCCTTCAACCTACATAGGATAGTATTACTAAGTGTATTCTCTACCTTCACAAGGGCTGAGCAGGCTTCCTCACTCAAGACCCGAGGGGAAGCTAAATCTGAACTGCCCTTAAGAACATCAAAAAGGGGCTTCAACTCATAATTTGGTATACCTAAATAATTCCTTATCCAATTAATATCTCCTAACAATTTTTGAAAATCATTCAAGGTTTTCAAATTATCTATTCTCAAAGTTAACTTCTGTGGCATCACAGAAACGGGGGTAATTTTTGCACCCAAATATTCTACTACCCTTCCTAATTGAACTTTCTCCGGGGCCACATGCAATCCCTGTTGTTGCATGGTGTTAACTAATTCACCATATGCTTCATTCAATATTTCCTCATTTTTTGCGGCTAAGAGAACATCATCCATATAATGGATGCATTTCAAAGTTGGATACTTTTGTCTAATAGGGCGGATAGCTTGCCCCACATATAGTTGACACATGGTTGGGCTATTTGCCATACCTTGAGGGAAAATAATCCACTCATATCTTTGATCTGGATCCTCATGATTACAAGATGGCACAGTAAAAGCAAAGCGTTCACAATCTCGGGGGTGCAAGGGTATGGAAAAAAAGCAATCCTTAATATCTATTGCTGTAATGGGCCAATGCTCGGGAAGGGCGGACAACACAGGTAATCGCCTTTGTATGGGGCCCATAGTTTGCATTTGGGCATTAATGGCTCGCAGATCATGCAATAATCGCCATTTTCCAGACTTCTTCTTTATAACAAAAATAGGTGTGTTCCAAGGTGACACAGAGGGCCTAATATGATGTAAGTCATATTGTTCTTTCACAAGGGTTTGGGCTGCTGCTAATTTCTCAGAAGTTAATGGCCACTGAGGCACCCATACTGGTTCCTCCGTCTTCCAAGTAATGGGGACTTGTTCCTCAGCGGCCCCTAGGAAAAACCCAACCCATGTTTATCTAATTTTTTCTGGACCTCAATAGGGTTTTTTTTCGGCCCTGCAACTTCTTCCCCAGTCCACGGCCAGGATAATATCCCATCTGTAGTATCATGTCTTTGGAGGCAGGTGAATAATCATTGCTAAGACAGAAGCCCATCTCTTTCATTAGGTCACGGCCCCACAGTGAGACCGGAAGCTCAAGAACATAAGGCTGAATGGTTCCTGAGTGTCCTTCCTCATCTTTCCAATTCAATTGCCGAGCACTGACATCGGGGGCCCTTGCATAGCCTAGACCTCTCAGTGTCTGATCAGAGGCCTGCACTGGCCATCCCCGAGGCCAGTCCTTTTTGGCTATAATGCTGCGGTCTGCTCCTGTATCTAAAAGTCCAATGATTCTTTTTCCATCTACCTCTAGTTCCATAGTAGGCCTTTCATTCAAGTCCAGTGACATACACACCAGCTCCACGCCGGTGGATCCAAAGCCTTTGTCTCCCCTGGCGGCCTGCCTGGCAGGGAAAATCTCATGGAGACTAGGAAGAAGTAGTAATTGTGCTATTCTATCTCCTGGAGAAATAGCCACTATGCCTTTTGGTGCTTCAACCATAATTTTAACTATTCCTGTGTAATCTGGGTCAATGACCCCTGGGTGAACTCTGAGGCCTCGGAGGGTTGCCGAGGAATGGCCAATTAACAACCCCACTGTACCACTCTTTAGGGGCCCCTGAAAATCTGAGTCCACCAGTTGCACTCCCATTTGAGGTGTTAATATGATACTGGCGGTGGCACGGAGGTCCAATCCCGCTGAACCTGCAGTGGCTCTCCGCGGTCCTTGGGATGGCGTAAGGTGGGCCATCTCTCCTGGGGCACCCCCTCGCTCTGGCTCTCTACAGCCCCATATATTTGCGGGCCCTAGGGATGTGGGCCCCTCTGGCCGTTTTTTGACTGGGCAGGGTGGCCTAGAGGCTGTCCATTTACATCCTTTACTGATTTACATTCATTTGCCCAATGCTTGCCCTTTCTGCATCTTGGACAGAGTCCAGGTTGTCTGCTTGGCTGGGTCCTTCCTGCTCCTCCAGCTCCTCTTCGTTCTGGACAATCTCGCTTAAGATGTCCCATTTTTCCACATTTAAAGCATGCTCCGGATGCATTGCTTTTCTTTCTAGTGAGCTGGATTACAGCTGCAGCAAGGCCAGAATTAGTCAATGGATCCCCCAACTCTCTACAAACTTTCATCCATGCTTCTATGCCTTTATGTTTATATGGAGTTATAGCAGCCTTGCACTCTTTGTTACACTGCTCATAAATCAGTTGTTTTACTAGGGGCATGGCTCTATCTGGGTCGCCAAAAATTCTCCCTGCTGCCTCAACCATCCAAGCAACAAAGTCCGAAAACGGTTCGGTGGCCCCCTGCAGGATTTTTGTAAGATTGCCACTAACTTCCCCTCTATTAGGCAAGGCTTTCCAGGCTCTAATACAAATGTCATTAATTTGCTCATATACTTCCAGTGGATGTCTTGTTTGAGCGTTAGCAAATCTTCCCTGCCCCAGAAGCATGTCCCTGTCCCAGGGTCCGTGACCATTTGCTTGATTAATTGCTGCCTGTTCGTTGGAAAACTCCAACACAAAAGCTCGCCAGTCCAAGTATTGCCCTGGGCTCAAACAGGCACGAGTAAGTCCGGCCCAGTCAGAAGGGGTCATACAATTTCTCTTCAAGGCCTCTACCTGAGCCACTGTAAAGGAGGCAGTTATGCCATACATTCGAACTGACTCAGCCAAGGACTTAACCACTTTAAACTCAAGTGGCTCATGATATCTCTGTTGGTTTTGGTCCTGAAAAACTGGACAAGCTAGTTCTGTGTGAACTGTCCTTCACATCTCGGGGCAAAACGTGTGACCAACTGCCCCCTGCTGATAAGGAGGTGGATTAAAGGGTGCTGAGGCAGCGGCTGGAGGATCCTTCTCAGGAGCCTCCTCCCCTACATTCCACTTACTGCTCTGCTTCCACTTCTCTCGTTTTAAACGAGTCTTCCGCATTTGTTGTATCAAGGCCTGTACTTCCTCATTGTCTTCTGAGCTGCTTAGATCAGACCCTCCTTCCTCTTTATACTCAGACAGGTCAGGGTAAAGTCTTGTGGACGCCTTCCCTTTCTCGCTAAGTGAACTTTCACTGTACGCCTTTTCAGATCTTTCCTCCTGCAGCTGTTCTAGCGCCGACCATCCATTTTCCACAGCGTCACAACAGCGCTGGTCTTGAAGAAACCCCCTAATCATTTTCCAAATGGTTCTAACTCCAGCTTTTAACATGCCTTGCTCATAAGCAAAGTCCAAATCCTTCCCTAATTTATCCCAAGAAGTTACTGTAAGGTTCCCTGATACAATAAACCAAGGAGCCACAGTTTCACACTCATTAAGAAATCCTTGCAGTGTACTCTTTCTTAGTTTTAGCCCCTTAGAATGCAATAGTTCATCGAGGGCCAGAAAAATTGAATGTGACGTCGTGGCACCCATCTTCAGTTAAGAAAATTGTCACTTTGTTACGCTTTCACTTTTCCTTTATTTTTGTTTCTCCCCGGGTTGCTGCTCTCTCTCTTATCTACAGAGTAGAGCCCCGAACTATGCCCGCTTTGACCGCGGATTCCCACTTACCTGGGAACTTTCCGGTGCACCGCCCTGACCACAAAGAGTTCTGAATCTTCCGTATAAGTGTTTCCCCTTACGGGCCACCACTTGTCGCTTCCGCCTCAACCAGCAAGGAAGACGCAACACAGGATTCTTCTCCAAGTGGTTTATTCAGGAACCCTTAACAAGCTTCTTCCTTTCTCCTTCTTTCTTCTTCTTCTCCTCACCCCCCCCCCCCCCCCCCCCCCGACTATCCCCGGTCTTATAAGACCTCCGCCTGGCCAATCCTGAAAAGCCACGTGGGAGATGCCGATAGGGCCAACTACGCGGAAGCAAGCCAGAAGCTAAAACTTAGCCATATAAGGAGTTGTTTTTCACAGAGAGCACTCGCCGTCGGGATGGTGGAAGGCGGAAACCGGCGCCATCTTTAAGGCACAGCCCTCCCAGCTCCCCACACCCAAGTGATAAATTCAGCATCAAGGACAAGAGTAACTCCAGGGTATGGGCCATATCTTTTTGGCTTCTATTAAGGGGTACTGGTGGTCTGGGTCTTTGGCCCACCAATCAATAGAATGTAAAATGCATATAGCATAGTTCATTGCTGACAGTAGCTCTTCAAAAGCTAATATCAATGAAAAGCCTCTAACAAAGACAATTGATAAGATCCCCAGGGGTAAAAGAAACATAAACAAGGGACCTGTAAGACATAGCATGGATTTCTTTGTAGCTGAATGTTCTATGTCATGCATACATATATATGTTGGGATCCTTCTCAGAAGTCTAGGAGGGGGGCAAGATGGCCACAGAGCCCACGAATAATCCTAGGAACACAGACACTGGAGACCAGACTCTCGGTGAAGATGTAACTTTATTTTAGAAAACGTGCTCGCTAAATACAGATTGAGCAGTGACCACCAGTCATCAAGTAGGGACCTCCCTGAATGCGACCGTCAGCCAATGGTGTCCTGAGACATGCCCTGCTCACCTGGAGTATCCAGGAATTCCTACTCCAGGCAGGAGGGGCCAGGCGCTCTCTGGCTCCAGACTGCTTGCGTCACTGAGTGTGTATGTGCTGAAGCACAGGTGGCAAGCTGCAGGGCTCCTGCACCACTAGCTAGGGGTCTCCATCTATCTATGTATCTATGTATCTATGTATCTATCTATCATCTATCTATCTACCTATCTATCTATCTATAGATGTATATATATAAATATGTATATATACAACACATATATATACCCACAGGCATTAGATATGAATTATATAAAAAAACTCATATGGCATAATGATTAAGAACATGACTATATAACCAGAGATCAACTGAAATTCTGACTGGACCACTAACTCACCGCAACTCTCAGAGAAAATCATGTACTTTCCATGTGCTGTTGTTTCCTAAGTTTTGAAAATAGGGAAATAATAATTTTTTCCTCATTAAAGTTATTAAAGGGTTCTGGTAAACTACAGGGGTAAGGACTGTAGCTTAGTGATGCCGCACTGTCTAGTATGCACAAGGCCTTAATTTTGATCTAAAGCACCACATGAAATAATAATCATACAAAATCCCTTAAAATATTTATATTAATCACTGAGTAAAACTTTAATATTACATCCATTTTCTATAGTATGTGGCAAAAGAATGTTTCCTTAAAGAGAGTTTCTTATCTTAATTCTTATAGTTCATACAAACAACAAAAACACTACATGGACCTGAGATGAAGCAATGATAGCAACCATAGCAGTGTGTAAGTAGACCCAGAGCACTATGCACAAAGCACTAATCATATTCCTTATACTACAACTCTCTGAAGTACTAATCACAACTATTTCTCTAACACACATAAGGAAAACTAAGGCATGGAGTAATTAAGTGCTCTACACATGGATGCCTGGCAAGCAGATTCTGTAGAACATTGGCTCAACTTGGATAGCTTTGCTCTAGAACCTATACTCCAAGCCCTGTCCTGTGCTAGGAACAGACCTAGCTTGGATCTAAATAATAGACTATCTTATAACAGGGCAATGACTTCGTCTTCCTATTTCATCTTCCTCTCATGCACTTCCTTCTCCTCCTCCTTTTCCTCCTCCTCTTCCTCCTCTTTTTTCCCTTCTTTCTCCTTCATCTTAGTCCTGGAGCTTGAACTCAGGTCCAGGGTGCTATCCCAGAGATTTTTTTTGCTCAAGGCTAGCATTCTACCACTTGACCCACTTCTGGGTTTTTTTTTAATGCTTCATTGTAGATAAGTCTCCCAGTCTTTCTTGCCTATCCTGGCTTCAAACCTCAATTCTCAGATCCCAGTCTCCTGAGCATTATTTACTACGTGTGTGAGCCACAGGCACCCACCTATGAATTCTGAATAGGATGTGGTCATGTCAGAGCTGTGCTTCAGGAAAACTGACCTGTTGTCAGTGCACACATGTATTCAGAAGACCAGAAAGACAAGAAGAAATATGGAGGAGAGTTACCAGTTGAAGAAGAGGGATCACCACGTAAGAAGGAGAATCTGAAATGAGAGAATGATATTTGAGCTGGAAGCAGTGCCTGAACTTCTTAGGTGGAGTCATTGTAGAAGACTGTCAGGCCAAGTTTAGAATCAAGCATGATCAATTTAGGTGGCTATAAAAGCCCAGTGTGGGTGGCTGTTGGTTGCTTCCATACTCTCTAAATCAAGAAATGTGATTTCAAGAAGAGAAAGGACAGAAGTTTTAGACATGGAATTTATCTGCAATATTTTTTTTCAGAAAGCAAACATTTTTAGTAGTTTTATGCATATAACCGTAAGGAATTGAACAGAGGGAAAAAAAACCTCCTAGAATAAGCAGCGATGACAGGACAGGTCATTATGCAGACACTAAGGCACTAAGATGATGTGCATACTACCCTTCCATGTTAGCTTATGGTCCCTATATCCAAGCAAGTGGATATACTACTATATCTGTATTAAAACAATAGTGGTCCTGAGACAGAGAACAAGAGAAATCAATACCCACTTTCCTTTTTGTCTCCCAGAATCTAAATCATGTTTTGGGTAGGTGTTTCTAAATCTTGGCATTTTTATCTGGTGATCAATTACCAAGTACAGCCTCTTTGAGAACTGATTGAGGTTTGATGTTATGCAATTTTAACTTCTCCCTGGGAAGCAGAAGCTGAACACAATTGCCACTCTGAACTTAAATAGCTAGTCAGCAGCTCTTTACCTTGCCTATACCTTTAAATCACTGGGGAGTCTGAATACAAATGTCTGTGTTCTTCATTAGGCTGGTTCATCCAAAAATATTTGAGATTCAGGCACTAAGATTTGTTAAAGTAATCCTTGTTAAAAGCTGGGTTTAGAAATACACACTTGTAATCTCAGCACTGGGGAGGTTGAATCTATGGTATCTTAACTTTGAGACCAGCCTGGGTTATATAGATGATATATATATGATATATATATCATGTCTCAAACAATGAAATAAAATGACATCAAATGAATATAGTATTGGAGGGGTTGAGGTGGGGGGAGGGAAATGGGGACCAAAACATGAGAAAGAGTATCAATGTTTGTAAAGTAATGCAACTTATATCTGGTAATATAATGTAACCCTATTAATTACAATAAAAATATATGGAAAAATGAATAGTATTGGGAAAAACAACAGAAGTATGGGTCAGTGGAGGAACACATACCTAGCATGTGCCAAGACCTAGACTCTAATCCCAGTACCACACACATACACATACACACACACACACACACACACACACACACACACAGAAGACAAAAAAAAAGAAAAGAGAAAGGAAAGAAGAAAGAAAGAAATCACCGGCTGGTGAATCTAATTTGCATTCAAAGCTAAGAAACACCGTGCTAGAGTCATGGAAGTGTAGGACAGTGATGAGCCATGCTTTCTGCTCCAAAAGAATCTAATAAAATCGGAGATAACTTGTTGGCCATTATAGGATACCAAATGCCAACTGTTGAGAGCTATTACCAAGTACAAATAGAGGATAAAATGTGAGGTCATGCAGGAGTCTTCATAGAGGGGGTGCCTTGTGCTGGGTTAGAACGTAAACAAATAAGACAGAATAAATGATACAACCCACACAAGTAAATGCCTGAGGTGTGGGCATGAAGGCTTTAGTGAAGAACTGAGGCATCTGTTGCCTGCAGTAAGGATCAGAATGTGACCTGGGACTTCAGAGCTGTCTCCATGTTGGAGATACAGAGAGTTGAACTGGTCTCATCCCTTGAAGCATGGGTTGGTTCCACTGTCTTTCCTGGTAGGATGTGAGGCAAACTAGTGTCCATTATTCTCCTGTCTTTAGTGAGGACAGAAAGGAGTTCTTCATTTCAGCTATTTTTAGTTTTATAATCTCCATTTTTGATTTAAAGTAAAACTACCTCTGTGGTGAAATTCTTTATTTTGTAAAATTATTAAATATATTCACTATGTTAATTTTTTCTTTTTTTTCCTTTTTGCCAGTCCTGGGCTTGAGCTCAGAGCCTGAGCACTGTCCTTGGACTTTCTCAAGGCTAGAGTTCTACCACTTGAGCCTCAGCACCACTTCTGGCTTTTTTCTGTTTATGTGGTACTGAGGAATTGAACTTGGGTCTTCCTGCATGCTGGGCAAGAACTCTACCACTAGGCCAAACTCCCAGCCCCACTATGCTAATTTTATCAATTTATTTTACTTTTTTTGTTGTGGGAAGGGTTTTGATGTTCAAATTCATTGCTTCACACTTGTTAGGCAGTGATTTACCACTTGAACCACACTTCTAAGCCTTTCATGCTTTAGTTACAGTTCAGACAGGGTCTTATATTTTTGCTTAGGCTTTCCTTGGACCATGATCTTCTTACTACCACTTTTCATATCACTCAGAATACAGATGTGAACATCAAGTCCAGCTTGTTTGTTGAGATGAGGTTTTACTAATTATTTCCCTGGTCTGGCCTTCACAGTAATGCTCTTAAGCTCAGTCTTCTGAGTAGCCAAGATTACAAGTGTGAGCTACCACACTCAACTGATTTCCTGAGCTTGTTCCACTTTGGCTGTGTACTTTCATAAGGTTAATGTAAGGAAAAGTCAGAAAATATGGCAGTGCCATGCCTATCCCGACTCTTTCATTTATGCTCAGAGAAGCACCTCTGAATTCATATGAATTAGAGGTTCTATATACACAAGAAAGGCAAAATTATGTCAGGATACTGTGATATGGGGTACTAACAACATCCCTTAGTCAGTGCACTTGCTTGTACAGGTGATGTGAGGCCTAAAGGAAACCAGAGGGTGTGAGGTAGATGTTTGTGAATAATAGTAAATGTTTGTGAATAGTAGTACTACACAGAGCAAGTTCAGTGCCACTGGTGAGCACTGTGGGGTTGACAGACACTGGGGTTGCTGAGAAAGTTTTCGAAGCTTCTGTACCCCACACCTGAAGACATTCTTCTTTAAGTTTCAGAGCTAATGTGACCAAGTCCAGAAGCCTGGAAGGCCTCCACACCTGGAGCTCATACTCTGATAGCTGATGCAGAGAGATTTCTGTGGTTTTTGAGTACCTAGCATTTAGAGTAGACTGATTACATAGTTTAGCCTCTCATAACATTTTAGGACATAACCACAAACTGCATTTTACTCTTATAAAACTGATGAAGAGGTGTGTGTATGTGTGTGTGTGTGTGTGTGTATGTGTGTGTGTGTGTGTGTGTGTGTGTATGTGTGTATGCATGTGTGTGCACTCATGCCCAACCTTTTCACATAAATTCTAAGGCCTTTGAGAACAGGACCATGGTCATGCTTCAGTATTCAGGATAACACTTCAAATTTCTTTTACTGTGTTTATGGGAGAATTTGTATTTATTATGTCTTGCCTCAGCGATGACAAAGATTCTCTAGCAAGGTCTCTTGGACCTGAATTTGTGGGTATGTGAGAATTGTGATGATGTATTTAGCTTTTTTAAATACTTAAAAATATACTGTGATTGTCTCATTTTGTGTCACAATTGAAAATCTAAATTTCAAGAAATCTATACTTATCTAATTATTCTAATTTACTAATATATTACTGTTTAAATATTCTGTTTCCAGAGATTATTTTATCTTGGTTGGTATAATCTATGTAAAATGTGGATAAAAAGAAAACTGGCATTTTTCTTTTTTTAAAAATCGGTCTTTTAGTGGCTTATCTATTTTACTAATCAGTTTTAGAAACCAGTTTTGGACTTGGTTGAATATCAATGGAACATTTGCTATCATTTCAGTAATTTCAACTTGTATACTATTAATTTAGTTATTTAGTTAGTGTCAGTTCTGGGGCTTGAACTCAGGCCTTGGACTCTCCTTAAACTATTTCACTCAAGGCTAGTGCTCTACCACTTGAGTCACAGCTTCACTTTCAGTCTTTTGGCGGTTTATTGGAGATAAGAATCTCACAAACTGCTGGGTGCAATGTCTCATGCCTGTAATCCTAATGACTCAGGAGGCTGAGATCTGAGGATTTCGGTTCAAAGCAAGCCCACACACTAAAAAATCCATGAGTCTGTTATCTCCAGTTAATCACCAGAAAGCCAAAGTGTCATTGCGGCTCAGGGGGTAGGGTGGTAGGCTTGAGCTGGAGAGCTCAGGGACAATGCCCAAGTCCAGAGTTCAAGTCCTGTGACCAGCAAAAAAAAAAAAAAAAAAAAAAGAATCCGGCAAACTTTTCTTGTCTGTACTAGCTTTGGACTAAAAGCCTCAGATCTCAGCTTCCTGAATAGCTAACATTATACATGTGAGCCTCCTCTAGCCCACCTCTTGTCCCTGCCAAGTACCTGCTTCTAGTGGTATATATTTCTTTTCTATAGCTCTTACATTTGTATTTAGCAACAGTCTAGGTAGACAGGAACTGTTCCATTAATATTAATATTACTACTGTAAAGAAAACTACATTTACTCAAAAAGTATGCTATTAGAGATTATTATAAATTAGAACTCTGACACTTTACTGGATACAAAAAAATGTATCTTTAGAAAACTATAAATCCATTTAACCTCAACCTCATCTAAAAACTTGTATTATTATCACTAGGCATTTAAATCCACACGTATTTGAAAATATCAGATATCAATAATCAATCAATAATATCAGATAGCAATAATTTGCTATGTAGGATTAATCCCCGCTTATACCTGTTTGCATACTTATTCTTCCCATTGTTCTTTATCCCTTCTGAAACCTTTTTGTATCCACCCTATCCAGAATTATTTTTCTTCGAACAAGAAGTGTCCATTTAACAGTGGCCCCTGGTTACTTGTATAGGGTAGCTATCTTTTGTGTGTGGGGGGGGGGGGTCATGGGGCTTCAACTTGGTCTGGGAGCTGTTCCTGAGCGCTTCAGCTCAAGGATACCTCCCTACCCTGGAGCCAAACCCCACTGTTGGGGCCTGATCGCTGTCTCTGGGGCCTGTTCACCATTCTGGCTCAGCGGCCATTAAAGGGCTTGGGCCAGGCATTCCTCCCATACCTCTCTTGAGGTATTTCTGTGTATGTGACTCAACTGAACCCCCTAGTACAGGTCCTAAGCCGGCGCCCGCTTTCTTGCACCTGTCCCACCCAGTAAAAACCTGAAAGTTTGCCCTGACCCTTAGTGATAGCACCTTGGCCTTTTTTGTATTGGTTTCTTTTTGCTTCTCCACCTCCTCTTTCCCCCACAGTATATAACTAAGTGCCAAACTCAATAAAGAGAGATCTGCTGTGCTTTCATGGCTAACACAGCTCCTGGCTCAGTGTTGTTTTCTCCCCGGTAATTGAGGGAGGGCGGGGGTTATTGATACTTGCCATCTCCCTCGGCTCCATGGGACTTCAGGCTGGCCCTGGGTGTCCCTCTTATACTGGTGTTGCTGGAGAACAACACCCCACTTCCCATTTTCTAGAGGGTAATTGGAGATAAGAGTCTCACATCCTTTTGTGCCCAGGCTGGCCTTGAGCCCTGATCCTCAGATCTCAACCTCCTGAGTAGCTAGGATTACAGGTGTGAACCACCTTGCCCGGCTGTCGGGTAGTTTCAAGATCGCACAGGCACCAGATTCTCAGAAGCTCAAGTTTTTATAAACAAGTACGTATTTCTTTATTTGTAAAAATCTACATCCATTCTCCTATATGGTTCTGTCCTCTCTAGATAAAATTATGGAATCTGTACTACCTAAATGTCCATGCTGTATAATTAGCTGCTCTATGTACATGAATTAGGGAATACTGATGGGACTATCTGCATACCATGAAGTCATATAAAGTTTTTAAAATTCTGCTTCATACTCATGGGAAATTGAAACCTCACATGCACAGCCTGTTTTCTTTTACTTTCAGTCTTTGAGGAATAAATTATCTCCATTTATCTGCACCTAAAAATGTTGTACCAGTGCCCTCATATCTAAAGCATTTGGCAGTAATTTTCTTTTCCTACTTTGAAGTTACTATTCCAGCTTCTCCCAGTTTCAATTGCTTCTGTTAAAACATTATCTTGTGATGTTAGTGTTGCTCCATCTGAAGGAAAATTTCTCTTTTCATTTCTTTCTCTTTATAATGCTTTATCATCGGTCTGGAGCAATTTGTGCTGAATATGACTGAATAGGTTCTTAAATCTTTTTTGGAGTTCTTTGTGTAGCTTTAATCTGTGTATAAATGACTTTTAATGGTCCTAGAAGGTTTTTTAGAGGATGGCACTCCATATAATACTTGTACTCTGCATGTATACTCATTACACACATACTACATATTACATTCTCTTCCAAATCTATTGACTTGGCATTCCAACCTACTTTGTATATTTACTCTTTTTTAATATGGATATTTCTAAATTCAATAATCATTAACTATATTTTCAATTTTACCAAATCTACTGAGTTTTTTTAGTTACTGTTTTTATTTTTAAAATCTCTCTCTCTCTCTGTCTCTCTGTCTGTCTCTGTCTGTCTCTGTCTGTCTCTGTCTCTCTCTCTGTCTCTCTGTCTCTCTCTCTGTCTCTCTCTCTGTCTCTCTCTCTCTCTCTCTCTCTGTAAGTAAAACTTGAAATCAGGTCCTCCTCCACATTCATTCAGCTTGAGCCTTGATTCCAGACCAACTTTTTGCTGGTTGACATTATTGCCTGAGCTGAATTTGAACTGCAATTCCTAGATCCCAGCTCTTGAGTAGCTAGGATTACTGATTTGAGCCAGAGGAATCAAGCTATAATATTTATTTGTTTATTTTAATTGTGGTCTTGGGGCTTGAACTCAGGGCCTGACTACTGTGCCTGAGCTTTTGTGCTCAAGGCCTACACTTTACCACTTGAGCTACAGCTCTATTTCTGGCTTTTTTGGTAGATAATTAGAGATAAGAATCTGTCTTTCCTTTCCAGGCTTTGAACCACAGTCCTCAGATTTTAGCTTCATGAATAACCAGCATTATGGGCATGAGCCACTAGTGTCCAGTATTTATTTTTAAATTAAACATCTGAAATGCTGTACTTTATTAAGTTACTGAGTATGCTCACTACTTTTGTCTTTTATATTTGGGGAGACATTTTGAACTGAGAACACTGTGCTTTCTGAGCAGGCACATTACCTAAGAAGCACACCTCCAGCCCTTTGGCTTTCATTATTTTTCAGATATGATCTCATGTTTTTGCCTGGGCTGGCCTCAGGCAGAAGTTCTCTCTGCCTTAGAAACTTCTAGAAGATGTACTTTGCTACACTTTGCTCAGTTTTGTAGGCATCTGCTTACTATTTAGGAAATGGTAAACATTGGAGAAAAGCAATTCTAAATGTTGTCTTTATTTTTCCTTTTCTTCTTCTTTTTGCTTTCTAGAAATTGTTCCTCATGAAACTTTATCTCTTTGCTGGACTTGGTCCCCTCTAGAACCTCATCCTTCTGGTGATCTATTTCTAGTATGGGCTTCTCCAGCGCTTTCAAGTAATTTGCCTCTTTCCTCTTTTTTTTTTTTTAAATTGGTTGTGGGCTTGAACTCTGCGCTTGTACACGGTCCCTGAGCTCTTCAGCTCGTGGCTAGCACTCTGTCACTTGAGCTACAGTGCCACTTCCAGTTTTCTGGTGATTAATTGGAGATAAGAGTCTCATAGACTTTTTGTGCCCGGCTGACTTTGAACCGCTATTCTCAGATCTCAGTCTCCTGAATAGTTAGGATTACAGGTGTGAGCCATTGGCACTGGCTTCCTTCCTGTATTTTGAAAAGCTTTTCTATTCATTCTTGTCATTCTTTTTGTTGTTGTTGTTGTTGTTGTAAGCCATGGGGATTGAACTCAGAGCCTCAATGTTATCCCTGAACTTTTATATACAAGGTTAGACCTCTACCACTTTAAACCACAGCTCCACTTTTGATTTTTCTGGTTGTTAATTGGAGATAAGAGTTTCACAGAGTTTCCTGCCTGGGAAATCCCCATGTTTGAATGCAATCCCCAGATCTCAGCCTCCTTAGTAGCTAGGATTATGGTTATGGGCCAACATGTATCTGACTAATTCACAAATGCCTTGTACAGATAATATTTGTCTATTATTATTGAAAGAAATTATTGCTAATAGTACTGAATTAGTCTTGATACAGAATTTTATTTGAGAAGAACTTTGGCAAAACTCAGCTAATTGGAGATAATCATATACAGAATAGCTAGCACTTCTAATTATTCAAAACATACTCAGTACTTGGTGATACTTTTCTTTTCACTTTTGGTATGTTTATTTATTATTTAAAACTCATTCAAATTAATTTTTTGCCATTTCCAGGCCTTGAATTCAGAGCCTGAGCACTGCTGTGGGCTTTCTCAAGGCTAGAGCTCTACCGCTTAAGCCATAGCACCACTTCTGGCTTTTTCTATGTATGTAGTACCAAGGAATCGAACCCAGAGCTTTGTGTATGCTAGGCAAGCACTCTACTACTATGCCAAACTCCTGGCCCCTGAAATTAATTTTTTAAACCTGACATTCTGACCCTTATTTCAAAGTGTCAAACAGGATCTGTTCACTGAGAAATAGTTATTAGCTAATAATTTTGGACTATTCTTGTGAACAAAATATCTAATGGAGTTAGGTGAGAAGCTACAGATTTGTAATTTTGCTCAATATCAATGTTACATTAAATAAAGAAAAAAAACCTCTCCAAGGATAAAAGTCATATAAGGCTAGACCGACAGACATAGACATAAGGAAATAAACATACCCATACACATAATCACATAGTCATGGATATACATTGCTCATTTGGAAGAGGAGAGAGAAGCTAAGAAAATAGAATTGGATGTTCAAAGACAATTCAGAATTAGAATATTAAGAATGGGCAAAAAGATTTCAATCTAGGTATTAAAAATCTGTCAAGATCGTGTTAGAGTTTAATTAGGTTATCAAAAAGAGACTACCACATGGTTGGTAAAAGAAGTTTATTTGTAACTTCCAGCTCTCAGTGCAGGTTGGCATGTACCAACAACATGTACCCCAGTGCAGGTTGGTGTAGGGAGGCAGGGAGAGGGTGTGACCATGCCAGATGCGACTGTGACCTCAGAGTCTGGGAGCCTCCCTTGGTCTACAGGAGGAGTGAGTGGGGTGGTTCAAGATGTGACCTCAGAGAAGGGGGCTGTGACTGCATCCAGGTGTGCCCATCACCTTGGTAATGCAGGTGCTGGGTAGAGACTTGTTGCATGGAAAACAAGGGGCATACCTACAGGAAGACTGACTGGCACAAGGACTGGTATAGGGACCTTCCAGGCAGACTAACATTCCAGTCTTTTAATAATTTAAAAAAAGGATATAGATTCTCTCTGGTTGCTTGGTGGTAGCAAGGGGTATCTTCACTAAGGGTAAAAGGCAGAGATGCGGTCCCTTCCAGAAGACAGCAAGCAGCAGCTGTTTCTTGGTGGTAGACATGACTCCTTAGATGAAGTCTGGAAGACGTCTCATGAGACAGGGGCTGGACAACAAAAAAGAGTACTGAAAAGAAAATGTTGGATGACAATGGGTTGGAGAGTGACTAAAGGGATAAGGTAGAGAGGTGTGTGGAGAGAAGCTGGATCAGTGTTATTCACGCTAGTCTTCTTCAGGAATGTGAGACAGCTTTACCTTGGTAGGCCCAAGGGGAGAGCAGATGTACCTTGAAGTCAATGTTGGTATAGAAGAGTCTGGAGCAAAAGCCCTTTTTATTTTTGACAGAGGAATCCCTTGAGCTTGACTGTTGTGAGAGCTGCAGGACATGTCCCCTAAGGATCATAAAATGTGTGGATTAAGGGTAAGGAAAGGTCTTCCACATATTAATTCAAAGGGTCTGAGTAAAGTAGGGCTATGGGAGAAGGTATGGAAGTGGGTGAGTACAAGAGGTAACAGTTCTGGTGAGGATTGCTGGAGCTCTAAAGAAACTCTGGTAAGTTGTGTTTGAAGGAGCACATTAGCTCTTCCAACCTTTCCAGAGGACTGGGACCTATAAGGAATGTGAAGATTTCACTGGACATTTAAAGAGGTTGCTCCCTGTTGGATCACCTTGATCATGTAGCTGTCAGGTTGAAGTGACCTGGGTAGGCCAAACCGAGGAATAATTCCTTTTAGTAGTACAGAAGCAACAGTGTCAGCACTCTGTGACATTGTGGGATGGGCATCGATCCATCCTGAAAAGGTTTCTACTATAGTTAGAAGGTATTTCTGCCACTTACATGGAGGCATGTGAGTGAAGTTTATCTGCCAGTGTTCCTCTGGGGTATGTCTCTGAACTTGGTGTGTGGGAAATGTAGCTAATCAGAGACCAGCCTGGAGCAGGCTTGGGTAATAATTTTTAGTGTGGCAGTTAGGTTAAGGCAATGGAGTAAAAGTTTAAGAAGGTGGAAGACAGGTTTGTATTGGATGTATAGGGCATTGTGCACCTGGGAAAGAAAGCTGTTTGCTTGTGTTTCTGGGAAGAACAAATCATCCTTCTAGGGACTGCCATTGCTGTGGTTCTTGGGAGGCTCCTTGGTTGGTAAATTTCTCCAGCTCCTGTGGGTTATAAGAGGGCTGGTTTGGAGGCAATATCTGGAGTATTACATATTATGTAATACAAGGCAACTGGACATTGTCTCTCAGCTGCTAGCTTTGCCTCCTGTCTGCTTTTGAGTCGCCCACTGTGATGCCATCCAGTCCCATATGGTGTCCCCAGCAGTGAATTATGATTACCTGTTGAGGAATGGAAGCCACTTCTAAGAGCTTAAGAATAAGTAAAGCACTAGAAATGGAGGGGGGGGTCCCTTTTATAGACAGGAAGGCACACTCTTTCCAGATGGCTGCATGTGAATGGAGAATATGATGGACACATTTTGAGTTTATATTGTAATGTGGAAGGTGGAAAATGTATTGTTGTAATGTGGAAAATGTTTTGTAATGGAATTGTGAAAATAAGGGATTGTGCCTTAGAGCCCTTTCCCTGCCATTGATTACCCAGACTTAATGCCCTTCCCCTGGCCTCTGCTTACCCAGATTTAATACCCTTCCCCTTGCCATTGCTTACCCAGACTAAGGCTATATCTTGAATCATCCATTTGCCCAAGACCAGATACTTACTGTTGTGTGTTGAACATACTGACTACACTAACCCTATAATAATAGTTGTGAACCCCCCCAGCATGTTTATTGACCTTATACAATAACTTCTAAGACAAAAGCACTCCTGCAGTTTAAAATCCCCATGCTTTTACACATGGGGCTACACTCTGAGATCCTAACTTTGGGGTATAGTCTTGGCGCCTCAGCTACTTCCTTGCTCAATAAACTTCTAATATCTGGATCACATTCTGAGTGGTCTCATAGTTTGTCCATCTCTGGACCCTAGTACAATATAAATATTAATCCTTGGACCCTTGGCTAGAGTAAATTATGATTAAAGCTGTAAATTCTGGATTTCATGAGGTAGTTCCAAGAGGCAGAGGGCTGCTTTCAATAATCATGCAGTCATTAATGATGGCATAGCATGTTACACGACTGGCTGAGGGGGTAGATGTGTAAATGTCATCAATATTATCAGGTGTTGGTTGGGAGCATAGCCTAGTGGTAGAGTGCTTGCCTAGCATGCTCAAAGCCCTGGGTTTAATTCCTCAGTACCACATACACAGAAAAAGTTGGAAGTGATGCTGTGGCTCTAGTGTTAGAGTGCTAGCCTAGAGAAAGCCTAAGGACAGTGCCCAGGCCCTGAGTTCAAGCCCCACGAAATATACATATATATGTATATATACATACATACATACATATACACATATATACATAATACATATATATGTATGTATATATGCATGTCTTCTAGGTCAGGAAAAGGGGTTTCCAAGATACTTGGTGTGAATTCTCTAAGATCTCTGCCCAAGAGTGGAAAAGTGGGTTAGAACTGGATGGAAGCAATGTGGCTGGATTGAGAGGGGAGCAACTTTTCAGTGAGAAATCAAGCTTTTCAATAGAAGTAACATGAAAGAGCTGTACACAAGAATGGGAGAAGGAAAACAGGGTTTGGTGAAATAAAAGGTCCTTCAGTATGTGAGGAGACTAAGTGGTAGTGGGCAGGCCAACAATGAGTTTTATGTTCTCCTTTGTTAGGGTAGCTGCTGCTGCCAAAGCTCAAAGGCAGGCTGGCCGGCCTTTTGTCAGGGTCTAGTTTTTTGAGAGGTGGGCCATGAGTCTGAAAGTGGGGCCTGACATTTTCCAAGAACCCCAAGGCCAATTCCCCACTTCTCAGTGACATAAAGTAAAAAGGATTCTTTTTTTATTTTTCATATATTTTTATTGTAATTAATAGAAGGGTTACATGATATTTTCCAGATAGATGGTGCATTAATTCCCATACATTGATACCCTTTCACATGTCTTGGTCCCCATTTCCCTCCCCCCCACCCCCAACTCTCATCTTGTTTTTCCCCCTTCCCTATCCAATTTCAAATAACCAAATACAAATATATCCGATATATCAGGCAACAAAGTGATAAGCTAGGTAGAGCTTAGTGCTAGAGCCCAAAGAAGTGACTGCTTCACTACTTTTGATGGGGTGTCAATGGGCTTTGTGGGGCCCAGTGTTTCTTTAAGGGAGCTTTATAGGGTTCTTTTAGGCTACTTCCTAAAGAGATTTGGCCAAGGTAGCAAAAGCACGTATCCAAATACAAAGAAAGCCCATAAGTCTCAGGAAAGACAGAATGGCCTCCTTGGTCTGTGGGACAGAGAGAGCCTTGGTAGAGGCTTTTCTATCAAGAGCAATTCTTCTCTTTGTGGGAGTTATGGACAGACCCAAGTATACTACCTCTGGTTTTGTTATCTGGTTCTTGGAAAGGGAGACTCCCTATCCTTTGGCCAGTAGGAAGTTAAAGAGGTCAGCCAATAAATTGGTTGGTGAGTCAGCTCGAAGGAAGGGCTGTAAAGCAAGAGACTATCCACATATTGAAGAATACTAGGAGACTCCTGGAGAGAAAGGAGATCCTTTGCTAAAACTTGTCCAAAAACATGGGGACTGTCTCAAAACTCCTGAGAGAGATCTGTCCAGATCTGCTGTTGTGCCCTAAAGATATCTGGGTCCCCCCAGGTAAAAACAAAGAAGTAGTGATGAGCTACAAGGTGATTATAAATAATGTATCCTTCAAATCCAGCACTGAGATGTGGGTGGTAGTAAAGCCAGATAGACTAGGAAAAATGAGGTACAGTCATCTTACAGCAAATACAGGAGATATTCCTTCAAGTACTTCTCTTAAGATTAAGGGACCAAAGCCAGGCGTGGTGGCTCATGCCTGTAATCCTAGCTACTCAGGAGGCTGAGATCTGAGGATCAAGGTTGAAAGCCAGCCCCAGCACAAAAGAACCTAAGATTCTTATCTCCAATTAACCTGTAGAATATGGAAGTGGGGTTTGGCTCAAAGGTAGGGCCATAGCCTTGAACTAAAGAGCTCAGGGACAGCACCCAGGCCCAGAGTTCAAGTCTCATGACTGACAAAAGAAAATATTAAGGGAACAAAAGTTGTATGAGGAGAAATGAAGCAGGATACTTAAGGAAACTGAGGCCTGGTAAAAACAACTCAAAAATATGATATTTAGAATTACTATCTTTGCTTCAAACAGAGACAACAGAATGCATTTTTTCCTAAGGGATTCGTATCTCACCCAAGTTAACAGCTAACTGATGGAATGTATGCCTTCCTGAGAACACTTAAGCTACCTGCCCAAAATACAGATAACAGGGTGCCTCCTTGTCTTAAGGATAGGCTTCTGTTTTATGGCAAGTACATTCATTTTTGGAAACTCAAAGTAACAGCAAGTATAATTAGAGCACCTATCTTTGCATAACATTGAAACCATACCCCCTGCCTTTACCCTATAAATATCCTAAGAGCCCAAGGAGCTGTGTACTTCTCTATCTCCCTTTGAGAGCACCCACACTCTGTAAGAGTATGCCCCTGCCTTCTGTTTGTCTGCTTTTTTCTCTTTGTCTGATTGTTTATTTACTCAATATAGCTCTGCCAAGTTTTCTTATCATGATGGCTTGGTCCAAAAATTCTTATTCTGCAATCAGAGTCAAGGATCCTAAGTGAAGAGTTCCTATATTTAAAGGGAAGCCTCACTAAACCTCACCTTCATCTGGAGACAGTACCAGGAGCATCTTTGAAAGGAGAGTATATAGGTTAGGCACAACATAATGAAGAGGAAGGACTGCAGCATTAATAATGCACAGGTCCTGAACTGGATATAGGACCCATCAGCTTTAATTACTAGTAAAATCTGAGTGTCAAAGGGTGAGTTAGTAGGTCTGAGTAGTCCTTGTTTAAGAAAGTGAAAGATAATAGGTTTTAAGCCTTCTCCGTGTAAAAGGGAAATGTGATATTGGGACATGTTGGGAAAATGGATGGGGTCTTTCATTTTAATGTGGACAAGATCGGGAGGTGGAGGAGAAAGGTCCCAGTTGGGAGGTTATGGGTTGAGGTTCATCTAATGATAGAAGGAAACTAGGTATTGGCTGTTTTGGAATATGGAATGAGAGGGAGACTTGGAATTTAGGGAGAAAGTTTCTCCCTAGGAGGGAGTGAGGTAAGATTAGGAAGGAGTCTGAAAAGGGGAAGTTTTCTGTTTCATGTGGTACTGGTTTTGTAGTTGTGGACAGGTAAGAAGGCCATTGACACCCACCACTGACACCCACCACCAAGATCTGAGAAAGGAAACAAAAAGTCTGACCTCCAGATTGAGATAGCACCAAGCAGCTGAAGGATATTAGCTTACCAGCTACTTGAAGGAAGTCCCTGGACTCCTCCATTGTGATGTCCTTGGGAGCCAGTAGACCCAGACACCATCATTGTGTAAGCAAATAGAACATCTCTGAAGGGTTGCTCTCCTCCCTATGTGGGTGAGGTGTGAGAGGGACTGACCTACTTTGTGGAAATGAGGAGGGTCAGTGAGCTCCCCCATGTGCCCATTGTCCTCATTTTGGGCAGGGCCCTGGGGGATGGTTGTGGTGAAGGGCAGGCTTTGAACAAATGTCCTTACTAGCTGCACTTGAAGCAAAGCCCAGTTGACATGCATTGGGTATTTGGAGTTTTGATGGCAGCAGCCAAGAGCTGGGAATGCTCCCTATTATAGGTGCTCTTATTAGCAATCTTCTACTCCTCCTGATTATTGAAAACCTTAAATGCCATGTTCATCAGATCTCACTGAAGGGTTTGAGGACTATGCTTAGCTTTTTTAAACTTTGTTTTCTAATATCAGGGGGTTGATTGGGTGATAAAATGACTATTAAGGACCACCATGCCTTCTGCTGACTCTGAGTCTAGCTTAATGTAGCACTGGAGTGCCACCATGAGGCAGTTGAGAAATTTGGCCAGGTTTTCATTGGTTGTCTAGGTAATCTGTCATAACTGACTGAGCACAAGTTGCTTTCTAAAGGACAGCCATCAGGCAGGTTATCATCATATTTCTGTTTTCCTTCCCAGTATCATTCCTTTGATAATTTCAACTGGACTCTTCTCTGGGCAGTGAACCTCATCAGCTTGTGCCTCTGTGGCAGTCCAAACCCATTTGTTCCCCCTTCAGGAGTAAGAGTGGAGACCTCTACTGCTGGAGCCAGCTGGCAGCAAGGCGGGATACCTGATTAGGGGGTGTGGATGAGAAAAGAAAAAGACAATACAAGACAAGTAATAGATGGGGTCAGAAGGCTACAGCCCAAGACTACAACCTAAGGCTGTAAGCTTAAGACCGCAGCAGTCATTTATTTCTCATTCTGGTCTTATATAGTCTCTACAAAACAAGAACCCGTCAAGTGTTACATTGATAATCAAGTCTCCGCAGAGAGTGATAAAGCAATAACACACTCACACATAATGATAATCAAGCCTCGGCAGAAAGTGATTCACAATACCTGTGATATAGCACAAAGTTTATAGGCAAGGCATCATACAAGACAGCTCATTTCTCTGTGTGGTTATCTTACTCAGTGATGCAGATTCATGGGCCAGCCTGACCCTGCATTCGGCTCCCAACACTCTACATATGTCATTCCAACTAAGGTCATAGACCTGGAGCAGGTATTAAAACTCTTCCTTTTAATTATTAGGATCTTGGGAGTAGGATCCCAGCTGATTCTCAGTCTGGGAGATATGAAACATTGAGAATGTGTGGCTGTGCAATATTCCTTCCACTTCTGCCACCTCCTGCAATTGGCACAAGTAATTTGGTGGAGGTTGAGAGACCTGATGTAAGCTTCGGGAGGTGAGTGGAGATGCGGTAAAGGGGAATAGGTGGAGAAGAAGAGGGTGGAGAAGACACAGAGTCTAAAAGGGAGTCAGACACTTCAGGCTACAGAGGAGGCTAAGGGCTCTCCCATGACTTGGAAGAGATAGGCTGCCCACCTGTCACGAGGATAGGGAAAGTTGGACATGATTAGCAGAGAGATTGGTTTTCAGGGAAAGGAAAAAAAGCCTAAATGTAAACAACTTGTGACCATTTGCTATTGTGCCAACATAAACTGTCTAAATCTCTGAATTTTTCATAATCAAAAGTCCTATCTTTGGGCCAGTGGGACCAATTGAGACCATACTGTGGCCAAGCCTCATTGCAATGAAAAATTAAACTCTCTGGCTTTATGAAATCCTTAAGGGACAATACATGCAGGGAGCCACGTGGCATTCCAAAGGGGTATCTTGGCTTGGGCTTGACTGACAGTCCCCCCTTAGAAGCACAGGAGGGAGTCTGATGAGTGCTCAAGAGTCTACCAGGTGGCAAGTGTCCCAATTCTCCCAGTCCCCTGTAGAGAGAGTCAGACTCCTAGGGCCAAGCGTCCTTGATTCTGGAGGTGACCAGGCTAAGTTGTGGGAGCTCTTTGATGTGGCACCACATCTGGAGAAAGAAATCAAGATACAAAGATGTGGATGTGGATATGGGAGCCAACAATGGTATTGGTGAAAATTTTCACATAGTGTCTCAAGGTAGTTCAGTCCAAGGAAAAAGGGATTGATCAGGAAAGGAATTACTCCTCAGAAAAAGAAAAGCAAAGGGAATTCTGCCATTCCTGACTCAGAGCCCTGCCTAAGTCGTGGCACCATTATGTTAGATTTTAATTAGGTTACTGAAAAGAAACTACCACACGGTCTTCAGGCAGGTAAGAGAAGTTTATTCCTAATCTTAGGCCCCCAGTGCAGTTTGGAGACGCACATGGCAAAAAAAAAAAATTTAAAAAGGCAAGAAGCTGCCAGGCCCACCTTTAACTAAGGAAGGGGTAGGGAGAAGATGTTTCCAGGTGGTGGAAGGTGTGGCCAGGCAAGGAGAGGGTGTGGCCATGCCAGATGAAGTGACCTTAGAGCTTGGAAACCTCCTACTGCCTGAAAGAGCTGTAACCACAGCAGTCCAGGATGTGACCTCAGAAGAAAAGGGGAAGGTAACTGCCTACAGGTATGCCTGTCACCTTGGTAACACAGGTACTGGGTGGAGAACTTCCTGCATGGAAAACAACACTGGGTATCTATGGGCAGACTGGCACAGAGACTTGTACAGGATCTTCTTGGGCAGACTATCAGATCTGGAGCCATTTTATTATTTCTTGATTTGTACTTGAAAATTCATATTTTTATTGGCAACACAGACATTTGAGATATGTGTTTTTTTCTTGGATAAAAATTTTAATAGCTGTTATAAAGATGGTATACAGAGAGTTACTGTCTCATAAGTCAGGTAATGAACACATTTCATTTTGGACAATGTCATTCCTTCATTTTCTTCCTGGTTTTCTTTCTCATCCGCACCCACAAGTTGTATAGTTCATTTTCAATATAGTTTCTACTTAGTACCACTGCTGCGATTGTTCACCCTATTTCCATCCATTTTAGTTGCATGAATTTTAAGAAGGTAATTAATGTGTGAAATCAACCTATGAAAAGCAAAAACACATCTAATCAAGCAATGGCTTGGGCCCTCACTGAGCTTTCCGAGTTAAGTTTTCATTTCTAAGGTATCAGGAATGACTGAAATGTGATCCTAATTTTGCACTCTGTGGATGAAATTTCTCCTTTCCTCCTTTCCTCTGAGTTAGCTAGGCAGTGGCAGTTGCAGAAGTAGATTCCAATAGTAATCACATCACAACCAAAATCTGACTAGGAGTTGCTCTATGGCTTTATTTTGCTGCCTATGGTTTGGGGTTTTTTGCTGGCTGTTTCCTCCATATCCACTCATTCACAAACACAACTTAACATTCCCCAGGGCTAGAAGTGGATTTTTTTCTTTTACATAATATTTCTTATGCATAGATACAGAGCAAGCTTCAAAATATGCACATCCAGTTCCATTTCATTAATAAAGAAACCAGTGCTCACAGACCCTAAGGTCATAGTAGAGAGTCTAATCTTAGTTGGATCTCTATTTTTCTTTTCTGAGCTTCTTTGTTCTCAAAGCAGCAAAATTATCTCCAATCTAGGGAAACTATGCAGTTGATTTGGAGAAGGTCTTCATGTGGAGTCCTTTTGTACCACAAAGGCGTCTTTGTTCAATACATTTGGCCATTTGAGATTGCTGATGGCTGGGTTAAGGCTAGAAGTGGTAGTATAGCTTTGAGGTGTGAACAGAGAAAGTAAAGACTCCAGGTTATCTGGTATGGCATGTCTACTTTCCTACTGCTGTACCTTAAGTCACATATAAATTCAGCCAAGAGTAAATAGAGAAGCCACATTTTGAGAGATCAAATTTTGGAGTCTTTATTGGACCACAAGCAGTCTGCAAACAGACAATTGTTACAAAGGCCTGAAGTACGTCTCTTGGCTAGGCATCAGAATGGCTATAAAACAGCTCTGCCCCACCTAGCCAGGTACTGAGATGTTTGTGACATCATTTAGATGCACTCTCCTCCCTTCCATGTTCCTCCAGTTCCTGAGCCTACCTGAGTACCTAGCTGATGGTCAACAATAAATGCAGAAGAAATGATTTGTGCCATATAAATCTTTAGTGAAGATAATTCAGCTATAGTATGCCTCAATGGAAATCAGCCTCTCCTTGGAGACTGATTGGCATGGAGAGGAAGGATGAGAGATATTAGATGGATCTACAGAGAGCCTGTCTCATACCTCCCAACTTCCCACATCTTCAAGCTTCACTCAGTGGCTTCTCTTCAGAACATTTCATGTTTGGCAATGACAGATATAAAATTACTTCTCAGATTTGCTGAATTTACCCCTTGTCCTCAAGAGATAATTTTGTCTTAAACATCTGTGATCTCCTAGGAGTGATGGAAGTTGACAGATCATTTCCAGATTAGCAGTCTTCATGAAAATTCTGAGAAGAGAAATGTAGGATTCTCTCTGATCCCTTGGAGAGTAGGTGCTGCTGATTGCAGCAGAGATTCAGTTCTTGTCAATATTTCCTTCCTAAAGCCTAGATTACTCTCAGAATAGAAGAACATCTTCCGAATCCTTTAGGTTATTAAGTTTTATGAAGAACAAGACTTGCTACTCAGTGTTTAATTTTAGAGGATACAGTGACTACAACAACAATAAAAAAGTGAGCTAACAAAAATAGCATATCCTCTTTGTAAATTGGCAAGCCAGGTTCCACACCGTAAGAATCAGAGCTCATTTAAGAAAAATCTTCTCCAGAAAGTGAATCAGCAAGTTCTAAGGAATACAACTATTGAGTGGTTACTGAAAGTGGTTACAAATGTGTTACCTGAAATATGGTAGATACACAGGAGAACTCAAATGGTATAATTCCTTAGAAAGGTAAAGTCAAGGGGTCAGTAGTTTGGCCTAGTGGGTCAGTAGTCTTGCCTAGCATGCATCAAGACCTGGGTTTGATTCCTTAGTACCACATATATAGAAAAAAGCCAAAAGTGGTGCTCTGGCTCACGTAGTAGTCTTGAGAAAGACCAAGGACAGTGACAAGGTCCTGAGTTCAAGCCCCAGGACTGACAGAAAAAAAGGGAAAGTCAAAGCCCTAGTGCTTACATCAGGCAAAATGATTACTGAAAGGAGGATGGGAAGGTCAAGGAAAGAGGGGCGAATGTAGCAAAAAAAAAAGCCCAAGGCATATACTCAATAATTAAGAAAAGCTGGATGCTGATGGCTCATGCCTGTAAACCTTGCTACTCAGTAGGCTGAGATCTGAGGATCATGGTTTGAAATCAGCCTGGGCAAGAATGTCCATGAGACTCTAGTCTCAATAAACTACTCAAGAAAAAAAAACAAAACAAAACCTGGAAAAGGTGATGTAGCTCAAGTGGTAGAGTACTAGCCTTGAGCAAAAGAAACTCAGGTACAAAGTCTAGGCCCAGAGTTCAAGCCTCAGGACCAACAAAAGAAAAAAGAAAAGTGAATTGTAATCCCAGCTATTTTGGGGAGTCTGAAACCCACAACAATAGTCACCAGCACTCAGTGAATCGAGCTAGGAGTCAGTTTAATAGCAGGACAGTGGCAACTCTCCACCTTCGGGCTGATAGAGCTCAGCCCCAACCTTCCGTGGGGCTGAGCTTTTAAAAGTAAATACTGCACACAGGTGGTAGTCACATTATGATACCACCTTATGGTCCCCATAGTCAATAACCACAAGGATAAAACCACATGCAGGTGGTTGTAACCACCTGCAGGTGGTCGAGCAGGTTAAGCATTTTTACAAAACCAAAAGCAATTTGGCAGCTAAGTGTGCTAGGTTATTACAGAAATGGATGGGTTGGGAGAGGTGAGTGAGAATATTGAAAAGAGTGACACTGATCAAAATCCATTGTATTCATTAGCTGTTCTGTTAAATTGCAACTTCTTTGTACAACTATTAAAAGATAATAGTAAAAAATACACAAAACAATGAGTGTTTTGAAGTTGTGTCTGTCAATGTACTCATTCCTTGAGGTTCAAAGGAAGATGAGAATTATGTGTGATCTCTGAAAATATTTGTGGTTAAAACCATGAATTCGTATTGTAGGTCTTTGTTTTCTTTCCTTTAATAAGTCTATAATACCCTCTGCATGTTGTTTTGTTCAGAGGAGTTAAATGGAACCAGAAGGAAGGAGATATCAGTCCTGACATGATTCCTGTGATAGTTTTGTTTTCTAATTTAATATGAATAGAGGAGACCTGTAGATTATAACAAGGCTAGAATTATCAGAGGGTCCATTATTCTAATATTGTATTTATTTCCATAGTTTAAAATTCATTCCTTAGCTCATATAGGTTTTGAGAATTTTTGCAAGGTTTGAGAACAAAGAACAATTATTTTTTTACTAACAGATATAATCATGTGAAACATTTCTTTCTTACCTGCCTCATTTCTGCCTTAATATTCAGAAAGAGGCTATTTGCTTATTGGTAGCAATGCTTTGCCATTTTGAGTTTCTCCACTGTAGATGAGTTTTGGGGTATTCTCAATATTTCTTCTGTTGTACTGGAACTTGATCAGTGCTAAATAGAGAATCCAGGGGCTAGGAATGTGGCTTAGCTATAGAGTGCTTTCCTAGAATGCATAAAGCCCTGGATTCAATTCCCACTACCACATAAACAGAAAGGGCTGGAAGTGGCTCTGTGACTCAAGTGGCAGAATGTTAACATTAAGCCAAAAGAAACTCAGGGGCAGTGCTTAGGCCCTGAGTTCAAGCTCCAGGACTGGCACAAAAAGAAGGAAAGAAAGAAAGAAAAAAGAAAGGAAGGAAAGAAGAAAGGAAGGAAGGAAAAGGAAAGGAAGAAAGATTAAAGAGAGAAGACACATTTTCAGAAATCCAATTGCGAGTCTTTATTGGAGAACCAGCCTAAAATATCTCTTGCACAAAGCTTTTAAAGGTAAAAACCAAAGAACCAGTGTGAGAAATTAAACCTAACAAAGGTTATACATAGGCAGAGCAAACTAGATGAGGATACTTAATCCTAACAAAAGTGTTATACATAAACAATAAGGGGCAATTTGGACTAAATTTCCTAAAGGAAGCAAGATTTTCCTGGAGCTTAACAACTCAGACTTTCCTGGAGTTTACCAACTCATGATGCATCTATAATCCAGAGAATTTCTCTATCATCTCTACAATTCTCAGAAAGTTTCTATCTTCCATTAAAATGCTAAGATGGCATTACTTAGATCCAGTGTCCCAATTTACTTCCTGTCTCTTGTTTTTCTTAAGGGCTGCTGCTGGGCTGCTGGGGGTGGTCTGGGCCACTGAAGTGGTAGCAGAGACCACTCCCTCTTCTGCTAAAAGGCTGTTCCATACCCCTGCACAATGATGATTGTGCCTGCTCAGCTGCACCTGCACGATGTTGATTGAATCACAAGCTCAAAATATTTCTCTTCCTCTTATTATAAAACTTCAACTTGCATAGGTTCAGTACAACCTCTCTGGTCCGGAACAGGGTGTTCGTCTGGAAGCTACTGTAATGAACTTTCCTTTGCCTCTACTTACCCTCGTGTCTCTCCTCTTTCTAGAACCCTTACAGCAGTCACAAGTTTGTCTAGGGGTTTCCAGGATCCTCTTGACTCTTACCTTGGCTCCCATGGCTCTGCTAATGCTGAGTGCATTGAATGGCCAAACCTGATGAAATGAGCTTCTGCCTCTGTGAAACCATCCTAGCATGGTGGCCTCAGTTACTTTGAAGAGAAAAATCAGATTTTGTCTTTTGAAATCAATTGGGGTCTAAAGCCTGAAATAAATGTTCACACTTAAGAAAAAAGAGTGTTGATTAGAACAATCCAATAAAATAAGAAGCAATAAAGATACATAGGAAGAGCAATTTATTTATGAAGAAATGAAGATGTGTAAGACAAGTAAGGTTGAATATAGAAATGATTGAGCAGGTTTGGAAAATACAGCATAGTGATTAAGAATATAGTTTCTCTTTAGAAGTCTGGGTTTTGCTATCTATGTATCTGTCTATGTATTTATCTATCTAATTAACTCCAGCACTTGCCCCTCCAAAAATAAGAGTTTTTAAATAAAATCTAACATTTAATAGCTATATAATATTGGAAATTTATTTGCCATCTCTGTGACATATATTTCATCAAAATGGGTTAATACCTTTTTAATAAAGTTGTGAACTTTGAATGGACAAATAGTAAAATGAGCACATAGTAAAAAGTGCTCAGCTGTATTTGATATTATTTTAATATATGCACTTTATATTCTTATTTTTTTGTCGGTTTTGGGATATGAACTCTGAACCTGGGTGTTGTCCCTGAGCTCTTCAGTTAAAGGCTCCACTGTACTCCTTGAGCCACACTGCCACTTCTAATTTTCTGGTGATTAATTGGAGATAAGAGTCTCATAGGCTTTTTAGTGCCCGGGCTGGCTTTGAAGTGCGATCCACAGATTTCAGCCTCCTGAGGAGCTAGGATTACAGGCATGAGCCACCGTGCCCAGCTTGTACTTTTATATTCTTTCTTTTTTGTAAATTTTTTTATTTCAATGTATAGAGGGATTACAGTTATATTCGCCATATAGAAGGTGCATTACTTCTCACACATTGATATCCCTTCTTATGTTTTTGTCCCCATTTCCTTCCTCCCACCCCTCCACTCACTTTTCCCCTTATTTCAAATTAACACGTAAACATCTATGTAATATACCAGACAACAAAGTGGGATATTGTAACAATATGAGGTTAACCAAAGGGCAACACAAGAGGAGAAAAATTCATAAACATTAATAGTCATTTATAATTAAGCTCTTGTTTCCATGTCCTGGAGGTCCATTAATTTGGCCTCATCCTATATGGTCTTATGTATCTAGGGTTTGAGCTATTGTAATCCTCTGCTAGGCGAGTTCTAGACATGTATTATTACAGATGAGGGAAACCATTGAGCCCATGTTCCTTTGGGTCTGGCTAACTTCACTTAATACGATTTTTTCCAAGTCTTTCCATTTCCTTACAAATGGTGTGATGTCGTTCTTTCTGTTGGCAGCATAGAATTCCATTGTGTATAAATACCACATCTTGTTGATCCAATCACCATCTGAGGGGCATTTGGGTTGGTTCCATATCCTTGCTATGGTAAATAGTGCTGCAATGAACATCATTGTGCTAGTGGATTTAGTATGTCCTTGTTTCTAAATCAATGGGTAAATGCCCAGTAGTAGAATTGCAGGGTCATAGGGGAGATGCATGTTTAGTCTTTTGAGGGACAGCCACACTGCTTTCCATAGTGGTTGAATGAGTTTGCACTCCCACCAACAGTGTAGTAGTGATCCCTCCTGGCCACATCCCCACCAGCATCTGTTGTTGTTGGATTTTTTGATCCTGGCCATTCTAATTGGAGTGAGGAGGAATCTCAGAGTTGTTTTGATTTGCATTTCTTTTATGACCAGAGATGTTGAGCATTTCTTCATGTGTCTATAGGCCATTCGTATTTCTTCTTCTTCAAAGTCTCTCTTTAAGTCTTTGGCCCATCTTTCAATGGGATGTTTGTTTCCTTGGAGATTTGTTTTGGAGACATTTAGTTTTTTTAGCTGTAGATATATTTTAGATATAAGGCCTTTGTCTTTTGTATAGTTAGTGAAGATCTTCTCCCACTCTGTGGGCTTTCTATTTAGCTTGTTAGCTATGTCCTTTGCCATACAGAAGCTCTGCAGTTTAATGCAGTCCCATTTGTCCAACCTATTTTTGATTTGTTGTGTTTCTGGGTCTTTATGAAGAAAATTTTGTACTGTGCCAAGGATGCCTAATGTATCTCTCATTCCTTTTTGTATAGTTTTCAGTGTATCTGCTTTTACCTGGAGGTCTTTGATCCATTTGGAATTAATCCTGGTGCAGGGTGAAATACAAGGATTCAACTTTAGCTTTCGGCAGTAGCTTAACCAGTTTTTCCAGCACCACTTCTTGAAGAGGCTGTCTTTCTTCCATTCTATTTTTTTGCTCCCTTATCAAAGATTAGGTGGCCATAGGAGTGGGTTGATTTCTGGGTCTTCAGTTCTATTCCATTGGTCTTCAGGCCTGTACTTGTGCCAGTACCAAGCTCTTTTGGTCACTATAGCTCTGTAATAGAGTCTAAAGTTTGGTATTGTTCTTTCTGCTGAGAATTGTTTTTGCTATCTGGGGTCTTTTATTATTCCATATGAAATTTTGGATTGCTTCTTTTATTTTCTTAAAGAATGACATCGGGATATTGATGGGTATTGCACTGAATTTGCCATGGGCTACCTTGGCAAAACTGTCATTTTCACGATGTTAATTCTTCTAATCCAGGAACGTAGGAGGTTTCCCATATCTTCAGTTCTGCTTTAATTTCCTTTTTAGAGTTTAAAATTTTCATCATAAAGGTCCTTTACATTTTGTATTCTTATTTCGTATTTTTAGAATTACAAAATATATTAAGGTAGTACAGATATTTTTTCCAGACCTTCCCTTTTAAAGTTTCAGGGTCATCAACAACTAATATTAGTATGGTATATTTATTATAGTTACTACCCAGTATTGATTCAATACTTCCTAGCCATTCCTTATTGACATTTCTCTTCTCTCTTATTCTTTTCTTGTTCAGAATCTCACACCAGATGCTGCATCATGTCTAGTTTCACTATCTGTGAAATTTTTTTCTGATTTTTTTGGGGGGGTTTTGTTGCCTTGAGAATTTGGTAGGGTTCTCTTTGAAATTGTGTAGACTTCTTTTCCTGGAATTGTGTTGGGACAGTTTTTGCAACTAGTCTGGGTCCATGGGTGGCAGAAATTAGAGGTAGCATGACTTATTTATCACATTCTGTCTCATGTATGTAATACCAAGAAGACTACTTGCCTTGGATGTTTTTCTTGGTCATTGGTTGAATTAGTTTCTATCAGGTTTCTGATTTATAAGCACTTCCTCTTTACTATTTTTTGAAAGAAAATCACAGTGAGCAGTTCTCATTTAAAGAGTGGGGAGTTTTGGCCGATCTCACTGCAAACAGAATATCCACATAAATCATTTGAAATTTTTCTGCATGGGTGATGTGGTACTTTTCCCATTTGCTTACTCATTCAGTTATTTTATTTGTCAGTATGGTCTGTGGACATTAGTTTTATATTTTGTAATCCACTGGAGTTCTTTTTTATTTATTGCTCACATTGGACCATCTTTGGCCATATTTCAACTTCAAATGCTCCTATTAGTATGGGTGCATTTTCATATACTATGAGCATGAACATAAACACACATGTGCATCCCTGTATTTTGTTACCTGGGTGTGTCATCCTACAACCTGCTGTAGACTCTGCTTCTTATTTCTTGGCTTAATTCTATAATCTTGCATTTCTACAAGATGCCCTCATTCCTTTTATTGGATTGTATCATTACAATTAAGGTCTGGGTGCTAGGTACAATTCTTGTTACTGGGTTGTCAGTTCTAGCATTTTCAGCCAACAGAGACATTAAAATATGTATGACAATCTGTGTGTAGACACATAACTATAAATAGCTCTGTGGGTATATACATACCTATAAATGTAATGATCTGTATCTGTAACAAACTAAACATGAGTTCACCTTGACATTGCCATCCTCAATGCACTATATGAAATCAGTCTCCCTGTCTTTCTTTACTCATATGTGCAATTCTTCTGCAATGAAACAGCAGCCACCTACTACATTATTTCTTCACAGTATGAAATAATACTTCTTTTACTTTATTATAAGGGAAAAGGGCAGATAACAAGCAAAAAAGTGAATACCATCTCCTACTGGAATAACTAGGAAATTCTTATTTCTTTTTTTTCATGGGATTCCATAGATGGAATTACTTTATTTATATATGTAATACAAATACACATCAGATCATTTATCTCTACTGTCCTAATCGTCCCAATTGCTAGGCCTCATTAAGCTTATTATTTGAAAATCTTGTCATGAAACTTCATTCCCAGGTAACATGTTTCCTCTGAAATCCTCTAATATCCATTAGAAAGATCCAATGGACAAAAAGAAATGTCTTTATTTTCTTTTATATTTTTTATTGTAATTAATAAAAGGGTTACATGATATTTGCCAGATAAAAGGTGCATTAATTCACATACATTGATACCCTTTCACATGTCTTGGTCCCCATTACCCTCCCCTCAACGCCCCCCTTCTTGGTTTCTCCCCCGTCCCTATCCAATTTCAAATAACCAAATACAAACAAATCCAATATATCAGATAACAAAGTGAGATACTGTAACAATGTGAGATAACCAAGGGACAGCAAAAGAGATGAAAGATAACCTAGTACATTAAGGACAACAATCATTCATTATATGGCTTTTGTTTCAATATCCTGGAGGTCGTTTCAATTAGCTTCATACTATATGGCCTTATGTATCAAGGTTTTGCTCTACTGCAGATCTCTGCTAGTAGAGCCCAAAGTTTCTACTGATTATACAGGCCTGAAGACCAATGGAATAGAACTGAGGACCCAGATATTAAACCACAGACCTATAGCCACCTAATCTTTGACAAGGGAGCCAAAAAAAATAGAAGGGAAGAAAAACAGCCTTTTCAACAAGTTGTGCTGGCAGAACTGGTTAAGCACCTGCAGAAAACTAAAGTTGGATCCTGCACTAGAATTAACTCCAAATGGATCAAAGACCTGGAAGTAAAAGCTGACACACTGAAAACTTTACAAGAAGGAATAGGAGATACACTAGGCCTCATTGGCACAGGTCAAAACTTTCTCAATAAGGACCAAGAATCACAGCAAATAAGAGAAAGGCTGGATAACTGGGACTGCATTAAACTGCAGAGCTTTTGTATGGCAAAGGATATAGCTAGTAAATTAATTAGGAAGCCTACAGAGTGGGAGAAGATCTTCACCAACCAAACAATGGACAAAGGCCTCATATCTAAAATATATCAACAGCTCAAAAAATTGAGTCACTCCAAAACTAATCTCCAAAGTAGCAACCATCCCATTAAAAAATGGGCCAAAGACTTAAAGAGAGTCTTCTCTGAAGAAGAAACAAAAATGGCCTATAGACACATGAAGAAATGCTCAACATCTCTGGTCATAAAAGAAATGCAAATCAAAACAACTCTAAGATTCCACCTCACTCCAGTTAGAATGGCCAGGATCAGGAAAACGAATGACAACAGATGCTGGAGGGGATGTGGCCAGGAGGGATCACTACTACATTGTTGGTGGGAGTGCAAACTCATTCAACCACTATGGAAAGCAGTATGGCAGTGCCTCAAAAGGCTAAACATAGAGCTCCCCTATGACCCAGCAATTCCACTGCTGGGGCCAGCCGGCAGCAAACCAGGGTTCGCAGATTGGGGTTCCTGAAATAGGGGGCAAGGACTAGGAAAAAATAGAAGAGAGACAGACACACCGGGTCCGGGATGTTGCAGCCCAGGTAAAGACTGCCTCGTTTATTGTCAACTCCAGCTTATATCCCTTCTTGAAACCAGGGAACTTCCAACTGTTACATTCATATGGTAAATCTCAGGTAATTTAAACAGAATAAGGCCATAAAACAATAAGACAATAAAGCCATGGTCTGATGCAAATCAAGGTACAATTTGATTCTACTCTGGCTCCCAACATTCCACTACTTGGCATTTACCCAATCATCCAGAAACTACGGCATACTAAATCCACTACCACAACAATGTTCATTGCAGCATTATTCACTATAGCAAAAATATGGAACCAACCTAGATGTCCCTCAGTTGATGAGTGGATCAACAAGTTGTGATATTTGTACACAATGGAATTCTATGCTGCTGTCAGAAAAAACGACATCACCCCATTTGTTAGGAAATGGAAAGTCTTAGAAAAAAATCATATTAAGTGAAGTAAGCCAGACTCAAAGGAACTTAGGCTCAGTGGTTTCCCTCATTTGTCATAATCAGGAAATTCCTATTTCATGCATCAAGTATTTCAGTAGGGTAAGATGAGATTAATTGAAAGACTGAGAATTTTAAGTAGAGAATGCCTGTTAGGCAGATTTACATCACCATTAAAAAAATACCAGAGACCACCAAATGTCAGTAATTCATGCCTACAATCTTAGCTACCCACAAGGCTGTTAGCTGAAGGTCATGGTTTGAAGCCAGCCAAGAGCAGAGCAAAAAAGAATGTTCAGGGACAGCACTGAGGCTCTGAGTTGAAGCTCCAGGACTGGCAAATAAATTAAAATACCTGCACCAATTAACTTTAATTGAAGAAAGGTTATTTTGACATACAGTTTTGGAGGTCTCAGCTCCTATTATTTTGGCCTTGTTTGGAGCTTGTGGTGATTGATGTTGACCCCATGGTAGCCCCAGGAAGAAGAGGTGGAGACAAGAAACTTTATGTTCCCTTTGAAGGTCACATTTTCTCAATCATTTTAAAGATACCCCACCTCCCTACAGTACTACAGGAGGATAAGCCTACATATAATTCATGGGCCTTTGGGGACATTCAGTTTCAAAACCATAGTAATCTATGACATTGACATAATTTTAGCCTATTACTGTGCATATTTAAAACAATCCTAGGTTGCCAATCAGTGTTGAGGTTGGTGATCATGATTTGCAGTGAAACTGTGTATATACCTGTAAACTCTTCCTGTAAACTATTCCTCTGTGAAGTCTGGATGGTCTGCTAGGACTATGGCTTATGACAGTGGAATGTGGATCAGATTAGACATTTAAGTGTACTTTTTAGTAATGTTACTGATGTAATTAATGCTAAAATGATATAATGTAGCTGTATCATAAATACAAATAACTGGAAGCATCAATGATAGAAGGTATTGATGTGGTTTCTGAGATTACTAAAATAAGTAGGCTAGAAGTAGACAGGTGGGCTACTGAAAATTCTGGGGGGAGTGAGAGTTCTTGAATATGAACAGCTTTATCTGAAAGTATGCAAATGATAATCTCCCTCCTATCCAGCAGAAAAAAAGGGAAGTGGAAATGTGGAGGCTGAAGCATGATATATGGATAAGGTATTGCGTGTCACATGCATGGTGAGCCACTAAAAATGATGGCAGGAAATGAAGACAGAGATGCAAAAAGTGAGCAGGTGTTAGGTTTTCAGTAGAAAGAATAGTGGGTCCAAGATATCTGGGCAGTACAGCCAACAGGAGTGGTGAATGGGCAGGTTCAAGATGCTCAGAGAAATGGAGGATTTACAAAAGATATTCAGAGGGGTGAAATTTGCTATCATGGCATTAATTGAATAAATACACTTCAGAAATGGATGCAGAATATTTTCATCCTAGCTGGGACAGCACCCAGGCCCAGAGTTCAAGACACACAACCGACAAAAATTCATCCAGTGGTGCAGTTCTTCATTTCTACTTTATCAGTTCTTTCTTTTACATTGATTTTTAAGCATAGCTCAGGATAGATTAGCTCAGCTGTGGTATACACAAAGTGAAATTCAGTATTTCTAGATAAAAGGAAAACAATTATCCCATTAGAGGCAGCTACAACTGTCTCTTCTCTCTTAGTCGATGTCTTTCTCACACAGCTGCTGTTTTGACTACATGATTATTGCACTTAATAATCATAGTAATCTCAGGAAGCAATTTCCATTAATAAAATGCAAATGTATACATCTTGGCATCTCATTAACAAATAAAGTCTCCCATTGATCTGTACTTTGTTTTCATCTTCTTGCAAGGCTATAAAGACACTGTCTCTTGAATAATTTATATTAATTACTGTAGGCATCACCAATTTACTTGTTGAATAGATTTGAACTTCATGACTTTTTATGGTTTGAAAGCAAACTACCAATTAACAAAGGATCAGAACTTTCCCAGTCGCAATCCTTTCAAAGAAGGGAAGATGTTTATTTAAAATACCCTGGTGTTCTTTACAACATATGAGCTCATATGCAATTTGGAGAATAAACCAAAAGAAACATTTTCTCATTGGGAAAGTTGTCAAACTTATAAATTAATCTTATATCTACTATTCTGCTCTCAGTTTGTCAGACAGCATCTTACTAGCTTGAATTCCAATAACAATTTGAAAATAAGGAACCAGCTTTGGTTAAAATCCTCTTCTAAGGGTCACATTCTGATCAAAGAATGGAAGCCTCCAGAAGGGAAAGTGGCTTCTTTTTACCTTTGTATTTCAGATGTATATGAGATGTTTCTTAAAATAGTAGGTACTGACTGATTAAGCAAAAAATATTTAATATGTTCATCATATTTAATGGATATCACAATCTTCTAAGGCAGTTGTCACTGTAATATCCCAGTCATTTTGGGAGGACATGAACCCCTAATACTAAAGTCATCAGCATTAAGTGAAACAAGCTAGGAGTCAGTTTAATAGCAGCATAGCAGCAACTCCCCACCTTCAGGCTGATAGATAGCAGCCCCAATCTTTAGTGAGGCTGAGTTTTTAAAGGTAAACATCACACTCAGGTGGTAGTCACCATATGGCATAACCTTACAATGCTTGTAGTCAATAACCACAAGGATGAAACCACACGAGGGTAGTTGAGCAGGGTGAGCATTTTTTACAAAACCAAAAACAATTTGGCAGCTAAGCCTGCTAGGTTATTAGTTACTGCTCTCCTTATTCAAGAAATGTAAAAACAGAGACATGCAGAAGTTAATTAACCTGCTCCTGGATAACCAGGCAAAGCTAGGGTTGGAGCAAGACTGATGTTATGCTAGGTGAAATAAGCTGACTATAGAAATGGAAATACTGCTTGATCTCACTTAGGTATAATGTGTAAAATTGTCAAAGACTTTGAACTTCCAATGGTGACTATTATATCTTAAGAAGTGAAAGGGATATGGTATTCATTGGATGCAAAATATCACTTGTTCAAGATAAATAAATTCTGTAGTTTGACTTGTAGCCTTGGGCCCATAGATATCATCTTGTACTGTGCATTTGAAAGTCTAAGTGGGTGAATTTCTTATTAAATGTTCTAATCACATTAAAATTGTAAGCAAAGAGAGAAAATGTGCTTTGAGAACTCACTCTCTCAGTCTTTGTTTTTAACAGTTTGGTGTAGACAAAATAATAAAAATAATAATAGCATTGTCTGACCCCAGAAATAGAGTTATAGCTAGAAAGGACCCCTTTCAGGCCTGAAACCTGGCCTTCTGTCTGTTGTATGTTTAAAGATGCTAAAAACAAACAAGTTATACAGAAAGACACTTGTGTTGGGTGAAAAAAACTGCCATGTCTGGATTAGAAATGTGTTGTGTTGAGTGTGCAGTGGCAGAAAATTGTTAAATAGTTTGCTTTTGCTTACCATGCACACAGTGGGTTGCAAACATTTTTTGTAATGTTCCCTGGTCTAAATGAGAGTACTTGTATTCTTCTGCTTCCCTTCTGCTGGAAGCCAGCCATGGCCTCCAGTTCTTGGTACTGTCTTGAGAGAATGGATGAAAGGTTCCTTCAGCTTTCTAGTTTCCACACATGATCACAGATCCTTCAGACACACATGTGGGAAAGCATTTTAGTGTGTCTCACAAAATGGAAAATCACAAAGTTGAATGTTTTGGGATGTATTTTAGTATAAGAAGATAATCAGGGAGAGGGAATTGGGGATCAAGACATGTGAAAGGGTATCAATGTATGTGACGTAATGCACCTCCTATCTGGCAAATATCATGCAACCCTTCTATTAATTACAATAAAAATATATGAAAAAAAGATAATGATTTTCTGCTTTCCACAAGGGGAATGAGAGTTAAAGACTCAGCTTGATTTCAACATCTCCCCTAGCCTTTGTACTTTTTGATCTTGAAAAGGAATGCCATCATGTCATTTATGTACTGCTAACCCTTAGACAACACCTTTGGGTAAGTAAGATGGACAGTATTTTTTATTCTGAAATATGAAGGTATATTTGAAGGTACCTAAAAACACAAGGATAATAAGTGAGTTTTAGGGAATTCTTTTCCCAAGTATGCTTCTCATATTAATTATTCATAATGAGTTCCCAACCTTTTACTATTTCAAAAAAAAGAGTAGGTATAGATAATCCTACTTGAGGTGATTCCTTAACAATTACATAAATTGTAAAAGCCTGGTAGTATTAGAATAAGTGCTATGGCTCCATGGTTTCCCTCATTTGTAATAATTAGTACACATCTAGAACTCTCCTAGCAGAGGATTACAATAGCTCAAAACCTATATACATAAAGTCATATAGAATAAGGCTAGGTGAAACAAACTCTAGGATAGGGAAACAAGAAGTTTTTCTTACATGATTGCTGTTCTTTATGTACTGTGTTATTTCTCTTCTTTTTTTGCCCTTATGGTTAATCTCATGTTGTTACTGTATCTGACTTTGTTACCTGGTATATTGTATTTATGTTTATTTGTTAATTTGAAATAGGGAAGGGAAAGGGGGGAAACAAGATGATTGGAAAGGTGTAGGGGAGGAAAGCAGAGACAAAATCATAAGAAGGGGTATCAATATGCAAGAAGTAATGCACCAACTACCTGACAAATGTAACTATAACCCCTCTGTATATTATCCTGGTAATAAAACAAATAGAAAAATGAAAGAAATGACTCTAAAACTGGCAAATGGGTCCAGAATCTATACCTGATCTTGGTTACTGAAACTAAACTTGAGAAATATGTAGCTACGATTGTTTTTCTTGCTTATTTCTAGAAGAGGTAACTGGGAAGACATCAACCCCCAATAATAAAGTCACCAGTTCTCAGTGAAATGAGCTAGGAGTCACTTTAACAGCAGTGCAGAGGCTACTCTCCACCTTCGGGCTGAGAGAGAACAGCCTCCACCTGCAGTAGGGCTGAAACACCACACCCAGGTGGTAGTCACAGTATTATTTTGCCTGTCACCTTATGATTCCCATAATCAATAACCACAAGGATGAAACCACATGCAGGTGGTTGTAACCATTCGCAGGTGGTCTAGCAGGTTAAGCATTTTTATCAAAACTAAAACAATTTGTCAGCTAAGATTGCCAGATTATTGTAGTAACAACAGTAGCAGCAAAGGAGTTTGAGAATAGAATGCAAAACTTTGACCTTGCTATCATACCACTGTGGGATGGGAGTTTCAAAGGCCACTGTGGATAGAGAGAGGAGGTCATCAGCTATTGCTGTCTCCTACTCTCCTTGCTTCTTGAGTTTGTTCATGTCTATAACTGTGTGAAGGACTTTTATATAGCATTGCCTATTATTTAGGGAAATACTGTCAACTCCAGACAGCATTGAAAAATTAAAAGTATAAACCAAGTCCCATTGAAGTTTGTCAAATGGTGATTCTTTTCTCATCAGCTGAACTTTGCTGTTTAAAGAAGGAACAGAGGCTTTTTTCCAACTTGCCATATTCATAAAGAAACAAAGTTGGAAACTCCTTTAATTACACACATATCATGGAGCTAGTGTCGAGAGTAGGTGAGAGTAATTTAAATAAAGTAGCAAGTGAATTTACGCAGAACATAAAATCCAAAAGTAATTTGCAAACACAACTATTTATTTTTATGCCAGCAGAATAAAAATGAGAAAGTTAAAAAATATTTTAAAGTAGTGTTAAAATACTTAAATACAACAAATGATGAAAAACCCTTATTTTTTAAATTAAACAGTGTGATAGTTGGATATTAAAGAAAACCTGAGAGTCATAAATATTTATTGTCTGTAATATTCAACACTGATAAGTTCCTAAGTGTCTCCATGCTGTTTTAAATGTTTAAGACAACCTCAAACTAAATTAAACCACATTGTTATTAAATTGATGTGATCCAAAACATACTGTAGATATTTTAACAACTTAGAAGAGCCAAATCCAACCTCTACTTCTTTCGTCCTAGGCTACAAGATAGGTCTAAGAAATAAATTGAGTAATAATAGATTAATAAGAGAAGAACATAACTCAAGTTTTGTGTGGCAGGGATGCCTTTAAAAAGAAATGAAAGTAGATAAGAGTCAGACACATATGCACTGAAATTGACAGAGTAGTGTGCTGCAAAGACACAATTGCATTATGTAGGGAGGCTTAAGCAATAAAAGTTACCTTTAAGATGTCTGAATGTAATTCTTTTGATTTTAGCATCTTATCCTATGGATAAGAAAGTTTCATCTTTCACAAGGGATTTCATCTTCTGTTTTTTTAAAAATATGAAAGTTAAAATGACCCAATACTTACTTTCATTTCCATCTTGGATATCTATAACTTAGTTAAAAATAGATATATTTGAGATGCTTTGGAACATTGTGACTGCATGATTTCAATACACTCATGATGGCCTAATTCTCGGGATTAGATCCAGTGTGTAAATAGACACATGGATAGATCACTTGGCAGAAGAAAGAGATCATAAATAGTCCATATATATGGTGGGTGCCAGTGGCTTATATCTATAATCCTAGCTAACTCAGGAAGCTGAGATCTGAGGATCATGGTTTGAATCCAGTCCAGACAAATTAACTACAAACATTTACCATATATCATACTAAATAATTCACTTAAAGTGAAATATAGCTCAAAATAAAAATGTCAAAACTCTAAAATATCCAGAGGAAAAGAGACCTTAAGACATCAAAAACCATGCCATCAATAGCCTGATCTTGAACAAAAGCCTTCTTCTAAACATTGTTAAAATCAAAAGGTGAAATGACAACATAATGATACAGAAATCTGACAAAGCTATATCCAAACTATATGCAAAACTCATAACATAGTAATATATCCATCTAAAACATGGGCACGAATTACAAACCTTGGACTCTCCTAGAAGAGGATTACAATAGCTCAAAACCAAGATACAAAAGTCCATATAGAATGAGGCTAAATGGAAGGACCTCCAGGATATGGAAACAAGAGCTATATAATGTGTGATTGTTGTTCTTAATGTACTATGTTATTTATCATCTCTTTTGTTGTCCCTTCATTATTCTCATATTGTTACAGTATCTCATCTTGTTATCTGGTATATTGTATATATGTTTATTTGTTTATTTGAAATAGGAAAGGGAAGGGGTGAAAACAAGATGAGGGGATAGGATGGGGGAGGGAAATGGGAACAAAAACCCCTTCTCATGAAGGGGTATTAATGTATGTGAAGTAATGCACCTTCTGTCTGGAGAATATAACTGTAACCCTTCCATTAATTCCAATAAAAAAAGAAAAACACACACTTCTCACAAAAAAATAAAACATGGGCAAAAGGTTTCAAGGGCACTTCACAAAAGAGTCTTAATCATTAAGTTTCATAATATATTGTTTATTTTGCAAATATACAAAAGTACCTTAATTACTTATGTAAAGGTTTAAATTTAAGAAGTAACTTTCAATATTCAAACTAAAAATGAATTGTTAGTAAGGTGTTGTAGTGCACTCCTGCAATCTTGGGAATGTGAAGCAAAAAGATTGTAAGTTTGAGGCCAGCCTAAGCTATATTACCCAAATAAGTAAGTAAATAGCTAACATATAGACCTAAATCTCATCCAATTGGTAGCTTCTTCCAAATAAGAAAATCAAATTGATACAGCTATCTAGGATCATATGCTAAAATCAGATTAGTTAGTATAATGTATTGTTAATTATTCTTGTGGAGCTACTTTATGCTGTTCTAGAAAAATGTCAAACAAATATCAATATCATTAAGAACTAGGACTGCTGATCCCACAAAAGCATAGATTTGATACAGACAATCATACTTTTGAGTAGGAATTAGCAGTGGATGATCTTTATAACATATTAATTCATTCTGAAAACTGGAAAGGCCTGAAGATCAGCAGCCATAAACATTAATACAACAACCAAGATTCTTTGGACAAATACTTAAATCTAGGTTTTCAAACACTCCCATATCATATGGAACACCTTGTCAAAGCAGATTGTGATCAAGCTATAAATAATGATGAACAGCATCTAAGGGATTCTGTAACAATTTGGGGGAAAAATCTCTAAACAAAGGTGTGACAATGTAAACACAAATAACCACAGTAGATTCACACCATATACTAGGTTTTAATGCAGATGTGCTTAATAATTTTAATACCAAAACACTAAAAAGTATATACATGTTACAGAACCAATCAAAATTTGAAAACTAGTAAAGAAGAAAGCATGTATGTATCCTTTCTTCTAAGAATGAGGCTGTAGATTAATCAACTGAGTGATGAGAACCTGAGATGCTGTGGTGAAACAGCCGTCCATAGGGCTGGGCTGGTACCCACTATATCCACTTCTGGCACCCTGAGATTGCAGTGAAGCTGAAATGGAAAGCTCATGCAGTAAACTATTAGATCCAGCTGGGCCTCAGATTTAACCATTACTTAGGACATTTGGACCATTTCCTAGGTTGGCTGTCCAATGTAGTTATGCTCTAAGAAGGATAAAGAAAGGCAAGAGTGGAAACAGTCATCTGAAGGATAAAGGAGAAGGGCAAGAGTGGAAACAGTCATCTAAAATAATTATTGCAGGGACACCAACAGCCCATGGAAATCTTGAACTCTACTATGTGCATCCAGTCCACCCCTCAGTACCCACAGGTGTGTACCCCCAGCCCATCCCCAGAGCGGGCCACACCAAGGGCAGCTTCCTCTTGTGCATAGATGGAGCATGGAATAAACAAGTCTCCAACAAGAAAACTTTTTGTTCACTTGTTTCTTTGTTGCTATTGTGACAGGGTCTTTTTATGTAGTCCAGGCTAGTCTGGAACTTTCAATCCTTTTGCCTACACTTCTCTAGTGATACCATTAGAGACATCTACTTTAACACTCAACAAAGACTTATCTTTTTTCTAATTTACTTTAATTGTAAAGCTTATGTACAGAGGGGTCACAGTTACATAACTCAGGTAATGAATACATTTCCTTTTGAAGAGTGTCACTTTCCTCTTGTTTTCTCCAGGTTTTCCCTCCCACTCCTACAAGTTGTATAGTTCATTTTTTTTCTTTTTAATTTTATTTTATTGTTGGGGTGATGTACAGAGGGTTGCAGTTACATTCATCGGGGGGGTGGGTACATTACTTCTTGAACAATGATACTGCTTCCCATGTTTTTCTCCCACTTTTCCTCTCCCACCCCCTCCCTGCCAATCATCTTGTTTTTCCCTTACCTTCCCATTTTCAAATACACACACACACACACACACACACACACACACACACACACACACACACACAATGTACCAAGATACCAAATATCAAGGTCAGATACAATAAAAACATGAGATAAACCTTAAGGGGAAAAGAAGAAAAACGAAATAGCTTCATTGATTGTTGTTCTTAATGTACTATGTTATTTCTCATCTCTTTTATTGTCCCTTGTTTATCTCACATTGTTACAGTATTTTACCTAACAAGGTAAGATACTGATATCTGATATATTGTATATATGTTTAATTGTTTATTTGAAATAGGATAGGGAAGGGGGTAAAACAAGATGATTGGGAGGGGTAGGGGAAGGAAATGGGGACAAAAACATGAGAAAGGGTAGCAATGTCTGTGAAGTAATGCACCTTATATCTGGTGAATATGATGTAACCCTTCTATTAATTATAATAGAGATAAACCTCTTGTTTCCATATCCTGGAGTTCATTTCACTTAGCCTTATCCTATATAGACATATGTGCATAGCTTTTGAGCTATTATGATCCTCTGTTAGGAGAATCCTAAATATATACTAATTGTTACAAATGAGGGAAACAACGGATCCTATGTTTCTTTGGGTCTGGCTTACTTCACTTACTACAATTTTTTTCCTCAAGCCTTTCCATTTCTTTACAAATTGGATAATGCCATTCTTTCTGATGGCAGCATGGAATTCCATGGTGTAAATATATATTACATCTTCATGACCCATTCATGTACTGAGGGGCATCTCAATTGGTTCCATATCTTAGCTATGGTGAATAATGCTGCAATGAACACAGTTGTGTTGATAAGTTTAGTGGGGCTTTGTTTCTGGATATTTGGGAAGATGTCCAGAAGTGGGATTGTTGGGTCATAGGGGAGCTCTATGTTAAGTTTCTTGAGAAACCTCCAGAGTGGCTGGACAAGTTTACATTCCCACCTATTGATCCTCAAGCCTGTACTTGTGCCAGTACCAAGCTGTTTTGATTACTATAGCTTTGTAGTAGAGTTTGAAATTTACTATTGATATTCTTCCAGCGCTGTTCTTTTTACTAAGGATTGTTTATGCTATTCAGGTCTTTTAGTATTCCATATGAATTTTTGGATAGCTTCATCTATTTCATTAAAGTATAATGTTGGGATATTGATGGGTATTGCATTGAATTTGTAGATAGCCTTTGACAACATTGCCATTTTCATGATGTTAATTCTTCCAATCTGGAGTCTGGGAGGTTTTTCCACTTCCTTAGATCTGTTTTAATTTCCTTTTTCAGATTTTTAACTTTTCATTATAGAGGTCCTTGATTAATTCCTAAATATTTTATTTTCTTTGTGGCTATTGCAAAAGGAATTGCTTTCTTGATATCAGCCATGATCTTTTCATTGTTGGCATACAGGAAAGCCATTGATTTCTGAGGGTTAGTTTTATACACTGCTACTTTACCAAAGTTTTGTATTAGTTCAAGTAGTTTGGGAGTGAAGTCCATAGGGTTCTTTACATAGAGAATCATGTCATCTTCAAAGAGGAACAGTTTTACTTCCTCTCCTCCATTTGGATCTCTTTTATGTTTGCTTCTTACCTTATTGCTTTAGCTGGGAATTCTAATACTATGTTAAAGATGAGGGGAGAGAGCTGACATCCTTGTCTCATTCCTGATTTTAGTGGGAATAGCTCTAACCTTTCAACTTTAAGGATATTGTTAGCTGTAAGTTTGGCATATATAGCCTTTATTATACTGAGGAATATTCCATGGATTCCTAGTTTTGCCAGAGCTTTTAGCATAAAGGGATGTTGGATTTTGGCTGGGAGGCAGGTAATGGGGCTTGAACTCTGGCCTGGGCGCTGTCCCTGAGCTCTTCAGATCAAGGCTACTGCCCCACCCTTGAGCCACAGCCCCCCCTTCCAATTTTCTAGTGATTAAATGGAGATAAAACCAATTATCATGTTCCAACAAATTGGAGAAATGCTGGTTTGGACAATATATATTGTTTTAATTATCTCTGCTGTGAAAGGTTTTTATCTTTCCCTCAGCTATGAATGAGAGCTTAGCTGGGTATTCTTGGATGGTAGTTGTTTGCCTTTAGGGCATGGCATATATCATTCCATGCCCTTCTTTCTTGCATGGTCTCTGCTGAGAAATCTGTGGTTATTCTTACTGATTTTCCTTTGTAGGTGACTGTTCTCTTCCACCTGGCTGCTTTTAGGATCCTTTCCTTGGTCTCTATTGATCCTGTATAGATTATAATGTGGTGGTATGATATCCTGTTCTGATCTGGTCTGTTTGGGGTTCTGAAAGCTTCCTGTATCTGTATGGGTCTCTGCTTTTGGATATTTGGGTAGTTTTCTGTAATGATTCCATTTAGTGTATTTCCTATTCCATTGACTTGTTTCTCCAGTCCATCTTCTATACTTGTTAGGCTTAAATTAGACTTCCTAATTGTATCTTGGAGCTCCTGAAGTGTTGTCATATTTCTTGTTTTAGTTTTTGAGTGATTTTCTGGTCTCTCTCTATAACATCTAGACCATCTTCAGTTCCAGAAATTCTATCTTCTGTACCTTCTATCTTGCTGTCAGTACTTTCTACTTTGTTTTTTATCTTGCATCCTTTTCAATGGTCATTTCTGATGACTTGCATCTCTTATTTTATTTCTTGCAGGTCTTCTTTTGCCCATTAATCTGCATTTGAATGTTGTCTCTGAAATCCTATAGCTGAGCAGTGAACCTTTCTTTTATTAATCTTTTATTATCCTCATGTAAAATCTTACTTTTTGTGTCTTTTTATTTGTCATGCTATCTAGTAGTATCTTTAAGGCCTCTTGAGGGCTCTACTCTAGGGTTCTCATTGTATGGTCTACTGCTTGCTTATTGTGTGTAGAAGATGTGATTCCTTGATTTGCCAATTGTCTTGAGCTTCTCTGGCTTGTTCTGCCCATTTGCGGTGAGAGCAAGGGTAATACTGCACAAAATAGTGATTTTTAAGGTAGGAGTTAACCCAGACCTCAATAGTCAAACTTTACAGGTTCTCAGTTTTAGACAGGTATTTTCACTCCCTCCCTCCTTTTGCAGATTTAGAAACAGAAACAGAACCACTGCTGTATATGGGTTTAAGGCAAAAGCCAACCTGATTCCTGTGTGATTAAATCCATCTAGACAGCAAGGATACCTCCACAAGTACAGATAAAGTCTGGGTCAACAACAAACAATTGTAGATCAACTAACTAAGGAACTCCTCTAAGGGACATGGGACCAGAAATATATATGTGTAATGAAGGATAAGCGGAGAAAGTAAGAGAAGAGGAGTGTATGGAGGAAAAGGAGGAATGTTAACTAAGGCCTAAAATTCAGTAAAAGGAACAAAATTGAATAGTAGAACAAATAATAACTATAACAGAATGTGTAAAGAAAAATTGATATATATATGTAAAGAAAAAATCAATCATTTTTATTTTTTATTGTAATTAATAGAAGGGTTACATTATATTGGCCAGATAGAAGGTGGATTACTTCACATACATTAATACCCCCTTCTCATGTTTTTGTCCCCATTTCCCTCCTCATACCCTCTCCCTCATCGTGTTTTCCCCCTTTCCTATCTGATTTCAAATAAACATATGTACAATATACCAGATAACAGGATAAGATACTGTAATATGAGAATAACTAAGAGACAACAAAAGAGATGAGAAACAACTGTACTTTAAGAGCAACAATTACACATTATATGGCTCTTGTTTCCATATACTAGAGGTCCTTTCATTTAGCCTCATCCTACATGGCCTTATGTATCTAGGTTTTGCCCTATTGTAAACCTCTGCTAGGACAGTCCAAGGCTTATACTAATTATGACAAATGAGGGAAATCATTGAGTCTATGTTCCTTTGAGTCTGGCTTTCTTCACTTAATATTATTTTTTACAAGTCTTTCCATTACCTTACAAAGGGGGTTATGCCGTTCTTTCTGATGGTGGCATAGAATTCCATTATGTATAAATACCACATCTTGTTAATCCAATCATCTACTGAGGGACATCTGGATTGGTTCCATATCTTTGCTATGGTAAATAGTGCTGAAATGAACATCATTGTGCTAGCGGTTTTAGTATATCTTTGTTTCTGGACATTTGGGAAAATGCCAAGGTGAGGAATTGTTGGGTTAAAGAGGACCTCTATGTTTAGTCTTTTGAGGAACCCCCCCTATTGCTTTCCATAGTGCTTGAAAAAGTTTACGCTCCTACCAACAGTGCAATAGTGATCCCTCCTGGCCACATCCCGGCCAGTATCTGTTGTTATTAGATATCTTGATAATGGGCATTCTAACTGGAATGAGGTAGAATCTCAGAGTTATTTTGATTTGCATGAAATCAATCATTTAAAAAGAAACTTTAAAAGAGTATGCTGGTATAAAGAAGTAATACTAAAATTGAAAAGTACTGAGATCGAGATATATGGGACTGGGGAATGAAAAGAATAGATATGTGCATGATTAATAAGAAAGGCTATATTTCAAATCACAGACAAAAATGGTAATACCATGACAGAAATTACCAAGATCCAAAGTATCATGAGGGAATACTTCTCAAACCTTTACACCAACAAATTTGAGAATCTAGAAGAAATGGATGAATTCCTAGCCAATATTAACATACCCACACTGAACCAAGAAGAATTAACCTAACTAAACAGGCCTATTTCAAGCACTGAAATAGAAATGGCAATAAGAGACCTTCCACGTAAGAAAAGTCCAGGGCCACATGGATTCACAGCTGAATTCTATAAGGCCTTCAAAGCAGAGCTCACACCAATACTCCTCAAGCTCTTCAATGAAATTGAAAATGAAGGCTCTTTACCAAACTCATTCTATGAAGCCAGTATAAGCCTCATTCCCAAACCAAACAGAGATTCATCAAAGAAAGAGAACTATAGATCTATTTCTTTGATGAACATTGATGCAAAAGTTCTCAAGAAAATACTGGCCAACCGGCTACAACAACTCATCAAAAAATTATACACTATGATCAAACAGGATTCATCCCAGGGAGGCAAAGCTGGTTCAACATATGCAAATCAATTAATATAATTCAACACATCAACAGGAGCAAGGACAAAAATCACATGATTGTCTCAATAGATGCAGAAAAGGCATTTGACAAGATCCAACACCCCTTTATGTTAAAAGCTCTGGAGAAACTAGGAATCCATGGAACATTCTTCAATGTAATAAAGGCTGTGTATGAGAAACCCACTGCTAGTATTACACTTAATGGCGAAAAGCTAAAGCTATTCCCTCGAAAATCAGGAACAAGACAAGGATGCCCACTCTCTTCACTCCTCTTCAACATAGTATTAGAATTCCTAGTCAGTGAAATAAGGCAAGAAGCAAGCATAAAGGGCATCCAAATAGGGAAAGAGGAAATGAAACTTTCCCTCTTTGTAGATGAAAGGATTCTGTATTTAAAGAATCCTATAGACTCCACTCCCAAGCTCCTTGAGCTGATTCAAAACTTTGGAGGGGTAGCAGGCTATAAAATTAACCATCATAAATCAACTGCCTTCCTCTACACCACCAGTGAGAGGAATGAGGCAACAATCAGGAAAGCAACTCCTTTTGCAATAGCCTCAAACAAAATAAAGTACCTAGGAATTATCTGAACTAAGAATGTAAAGGACCTTTTTGATGAAAACTTTAAAACCCTGAAAAAGGAAATTAAAGCAGAACTGAGGAAATGGAAAAATCTCCCATGCTCCTGGATTGGAAGAATCAACATCGTGAAAATGACAATTTTGCCAAGGGCTATCTACAAATTCAACGCAATATCCATCAATATTCCAATGGCATTCTTTAAAGAAATAGAAGAGGCAATCTAAAATTTCATATAGAATAATAAAAGACCCAGAATAACAAAACACTTAGCAGAAAGAACAGCTCAGGATGAATTTCAATACCAAACTTTAGACTATAACACAGAGCTATAATTATCAAAACACCTTGGTACTAGCACAAGAACAGGCCTGAAGACCAATGGAATAGAACTGAGGACCCAGATATTAAACCTCAGACCTATGGCCACCTAATGTTTGACAAGGGAGCCAAAAAAATGGAATGGAAGAAAGACAGCCTCTTCAACAAGTGGTGCTGGCAGAACTCGTTAAGCACCTGCAGAAAACTAAAGTTAGATCCTTCTTTGTTACCCTGCACTGGAATTAACTCCAAATGGATCAAAGACCTCGAGGTAAAAGCCGACACACTGAGAACTTTACAAGAAGATACACTAGGCCTCTTTGGCACAGGTCGAAACTTTCTTAATAAGGACCAAGAATCACAACAAATCAGAGAAAGGCTGGATAAGTAGGACTGCATTAAACTGCAGAGTTTTTGTATGGCAAAGGACATACCTAGTAAATTCGGAAGCCTAGAGAATGGGAGAAGATCTTCATTCATTCTACAATGGACAAAGGCCTCATATCTAAAATATATCAACAGCTCAAAAAATTGAGTCACTCCAAAACTAATTTCCAAAGTAACAACCATCCCATTAAAAGATGGGCCAAAGACTTAAAGAGAGTGTTCTCTGAAGAAGAAACAAAAATAGCCTATAGACACATGAAGAAATGCTCAACATCTCTGTTCATAAAAGAAATGCAAATCAAAACAACTCTAAGATTCCACCTCACTCCAGTTAGAATGGCCAGGATCAGGAAAACTAATAACAACAGATGCTGGAGGGGATGTGGCTACTGTTGGTGGGAGTGCAAACTCGTTCAACCACTATGGAAAGCAGTATGGCAGTTCCTCAAAAGACTGAAACATAGAGATCCCCTATGACCCAGCAATTCCACTACTAGGCATTTACCCAATTGTCCAGAAACAAGGACAAACTAAATGCACTAGCACAATGATGTTCATTGCAGCACTATTTACCATAGCAAAGATATGGAACCAACCCATATGTCCCTCAGTTGATGAGTGGATCAACAAGATGTGGTATTTGTACACAATGGAATTCTATGCTGCTGTCAGAAAGAATGACATCGCCCCATTTGTTAGGAAATGGAAAGACTTAGAAAAAATCATATTAAGTGAAGTAAGCCAGACTCAAAGGAATATAGGCTCAATGGTTTCCCTGATTTGTCACAATCAGTAGAAACTTTGGGCTCTCCTAGCAGAGATTTACAATAGAGCAAAACCTAGATACATAAGGCCATATAGTATGACGCTAAACGAAAGGACCTTTTGGATATAGAAACAAAAGCCATATAACAAGTGATTATTTTCCTTAATGTACTATGTTATCTCTCATCTCTTTTGCTGTCCCTTGGTTATCTCATATTGTTACAGTATTTCACCTTGTTATCTGTTATATTGGATATATGCGTATTTGGTTATTTGAAATTGGATAGGGAAGGGGGGAAACAAGATGAGGGGTGGGGGTGTGGGGGAGGGAAATGGGAACCAAGACATGAGAAAGGGTATCAATGTATGTGAATTAATGCACCTTTTATCTGGCAAATATAATGTAACCCTTCTATTAATTACAATAAACAATATATGAAAAAAAGAAAGGCTATGTTTCTAGAAATGAAGAGAGCTTGAATGACATAGTAAAGGAAAGAAGAGAGAGGCAAGAAAGGAAGAGGGGCAAAAGGATGAGGCCAGGAAAAACAAAAACAAGAATAGAGAAAGGAAGAAAAAAAACCCAGCAGAACACAGACAAACAAACAAAAAAGACAAACAAAAACAAAAAGGAAGCAGGAGAATTATTATTATCATTATTATTATTATTATTATTATTATTATTATAAATTTACCAATCCTGAACTTTAACTCAGGGCTGGAGCACTGCCCTTTGTCTTTCTCAAGGCTAGAACTCTACCACTTGACCCTCAACACCACTTCTGGCTCTTTTTCTATTTATGTGTTACCTAGGAATTGAACCCGCGTGTTTGTGCATGGCAGGCAAGTTCTCAACCACTAGGGCAAATCCCGGGTCCAGAATAATTATTCTTGAGTTTATTTGGGAGGCTTGAGTCTCCTTTACTTGTGATGATCAGGTCACCGGCTAGTGCAGGTGGATATCTCCCTGGTCTAGGGGCTGGCCAGCGGGCAGGGCACCTTCCCCTGTGCTAGACTGGAGCTCCTCATGCCCAATGGCCAGAGAATCAAGGAAGTTGGGATTTGTAGTTTCCTTGCCCATGGGCGGAGTTGTGACACGATTTTCCAGTATGTGAAGAATGTCTTCCGGAGAGGTTCCCTCCTTTTTGGCTGGAACTCTGGTTCGATGAATTTGGGATGCCCTAGAAATCTGGCTACCCCTGGAAAGGGTACTGAATGGGTTGCTCATGAAGTCTGGAGCTGGTGGTCCATTGGCTCCAAGACCCACAGTGCACGTGGGTGTCTTATTGGCTGGTGTGTGCCAGCAAGCAGTGGCCTGTCATACAGTGGCAGAGGTAGTTCAACGGATTCACGAGCCCTTCTGTGCCCTTAGGGTGGCTGGTGAGGTGGTAAAGATGGAGTTCACGCAGCAGCATTGCAGGTAGGTAGCACAGACTACCTGGATCTGGGAGAAGTCTCCTGCATGCTGGGTCACTTTGGGTACCAAGGCATCTCTAGTTGGCTGCAAGTTGGTGTGTCCTGGCTGCAGAGGTGGTGTGGGAAGAAGAGCGTGGAGCGAGGAGGGGATGGTGGCTGCTGGGGGGTGCAGGCTGTCTTAGACTGGGAGCAGCCACTCACCAACGGGACCACGTGGGATCTGAAGTTTTCAGAAACTGCTCCATGGTCCATGGTGTATAGTTCATTTTCGACATAGTATCTAGTGAGCATCATTGCTAAATTAGTCTACCCTTTGTCCTATCATTTCTGTACACCCTCCTTACCTTCACCAAGACAACTAAACTAAAACTACAAATCCAAAGGTATAGATATCAAAAATAACTACAAATAAAAATAATTCTTTTTTTGCTATTTCCTGTGTGAGCCGACCTTAAGATCCTCAGTTTTATCACCTAGAAGTACCCACAGTGATCCAAATACCAGCCTTCTACCATGAGAGATCCCCAGGGTCCTCAGAAAGAGAAGCAATATGACACTGTTCCTCTCTCCTGTGGGGTCTGAGTGAAAGAGGATGGGTCAGGATGCTATAGAGGATATTCAAGTCAGGCCTTAGTTTTGAAGACTCCAGCATGCAGCTGTTAGGTAGTTTTGTCTTGGATAGAGCACTAAAATTATGAAATGATTAATAAAATTATTACTAATATGAGTGCCTAGAGTCTTGCTCTGAGCTATGTTAAAGGTATCATTTACATACTTTTAGCCTTTAGTCCTAAGCACAATTGAAAGTCTAAAACACGTATATAAGTCTGATTTAGGGAAGCAAAGAGTAAGCACAGAAACAAGTGAGACAAAGGGTAAACCAATTTAGCAGGAACATTTATTAGACACTATGTTGGAAATGGACTATACGACTTGAGGTGGGGGAGGAAGAGAAATTGGAAGGAAAAACTGGGAGAAAATGAACTATTCAAAAAGAAATGAACTGATTATTTGTCTTAGGTAACTGTAGACCCTCTGTACATCACCTATACTATAAAATTTAAAAATTTAAAAATGGTGTAATTCATTCTTACCTTACTTCTATGCCATTTCCTTTGATCATATCTAGCCCTACAAATAACCCCACACCTCCTACCTCCTTTGCATAGCTACACACACATACACAGAGAGAGAGAGAGAGAGAGAGAGAGAGAGAGAGAGAGAGAGAGAGAGAGAGAGAGAGAGAGAGAGAGAGAGAGAGAGAGAGGGAGAGAGGAGAATGCAGAGGAAAAACAAGCAGTGTAAGTGCTGAAGTTAGATACTGTGTGTAAGATTGAGGCAACGAAGTGGAGTCTCCATGCCATTTCTAACAGGATTGTAAATCTCTGAGACCTGGAATAAGGTCTTCCCCATTTTCCAGGACAGCATACTTGGTTATTTCCATAAACAGTGGCAATATCATAACAAAGCAGCAATAGTAATTATGGCCACTGACTTTAGATTTCTCAGGAGGAAGATGAGTAGCTACTTCTGTTAAAGGAGAATGAATAAAATCTGTATTTAAAAAAACGCATCGCACTTTTAGCAATTCCTTCTTTCAGGCATGACATATATACACTACACTCTTTTGAAAATATTCAAGCAAAGATGAAGATATAATAGTTGTTAATAAAACTTAATAATTTTATGTTGAAGCCTACTGAAATTCAATAAATAATATGCAAGAAATAAAAGTAGTGATAGAATTTAATTTTAAAATGACCAATGTTTTATTCATTGTAGATTATACAAAATAAAATATTATTGGATCTAGTTAGAGTCAGTGTCTCAGCTACTCAAGGAGGCTGAGATCTGTTGATCCTTATTTAAAGCCAACACTGGGCAGGAAGATTCATGAAACTCTCTTCTCCAATTAAACACCATAGAAAGTCATAGGTGGAATTATGGCTCAAGTGGAAGAGCATAACTTTAAGCACAAAGGATCAGGGGCAGCACCAAGGCCTTGAGTTTAAGCCCCAGGACCAGCATCAAATAATCAAAAAAGACATTGGAGCTATTTCTTGTGCCAAATAAAGGATCACAGGTAACTTTGTACTATTGTCAATAAGAACAACCCAAAGAACTAGTGAGATGTAGCGATCTCTTATATTGCACTTCTATCACTCAGAAGGAACTATACATTACTTTTAAGACAAGGCTTTAGTTTGCTGGTTCATTCTGGAACCCATCTCAATATACTACTTCAGTTATTTTAGGGCCCAAAAAAGGACAAATTCCTGTCTTAACTGCGCAGCACTTATGCCCAGCATGATTTGAAATTAGAAACTATGGTTTACTCAAGGAATAAACCTTCTTCCTTTCTCTGATGATTCTTCTGATTAGACGGAATAGGACACGCTCTCAGCTCTTTTGCCAGGCTCTTGATCACTGGAACTAGCAAGCATTTCTGACCTCCTTTGTCATTCCCTGTGTGATTCCTCCAGTGAAGAAGGCAGCTCCCATTGGTATAATCAGACCTCTCCTAATTGCCACCAAAGCAGTGGAAGTGATTGGAGAAATCACTTGGTAGAGTCTGGAGAGTTAGTACCTTATTGGCAAGTATATCTTTGGTTCAAATGGTTTTAACAGTAGAAATTTATTCACACATTTCATTATGCATTCACCCAATGCTCTCCTCTACAAATATCTATTGGGTAAATTCTATTTTTCAAGCACAATTTTAGGTGTTTAAGTAATGTCTTGGGGGATAGAAGTAAAAACAATAAAATTAATAGATTCCATTTGTTTAAAAATGCTGGAGCTTATGAAATTTATATACAAAGTAATTTCTTGCTTACAACAGAGTTTTGTTGTGTCTTTATGTTTGAACAGTCAGTACCCTATGAGTTATGAGTATTGAAAAGCACATTTCTTTGACCAAAGTCCAGCTTTCTGTTGCATTGTCCAAAGGCAGCAGATACATCTTGAAACTTTTGTATTCCCTAAGACTATTTCCAGCTGTTGAATGGTAGAGAATTCTTCTATAAAATCAGTCTGCTATTGTTATATATATATATATATATATATATATATTTAATAATGTTGAAACCAAATCATGGTAACACAGGCAGATTTTTTTTTGTCAGTCCTGGGCTTTAGCTCAGGGCCTGAACCCTGTCCTTGGACTTTCTCAAGGCTAGAGCTCTACCACTTGAGCCTCAGCACCACTTCCAGCTTTTTTTTATGCACGTGGTTCCAAGGAATTGAACCCGGGTCTTCATGCATTCTAGGCAAGCACTCTTACCAACAGGCCAAACTCCTGGCCTCTATTGTTATATTTTTGAAACTAATTCTAAAGCTTCCCTTTCTCCTATTTGTTTCTGGAGCTCCACTTCTACCTTACCTTCTCCAATAATATCCACACTGAAGAGTGCAGGAGTGTGTAGAGAAAGCTGTACTGTTCCAATATAGTCCTGGTCGTTCCCCTTTTTTTCTGAGGGGCTCTGAGTCAGGTCCTGTTTGAGATTTTCATTTCTCTTATCTAGAGAAGTTACCTGGACTGGACTGCATTTGACAGCAGTCATTAGCAAAATTAAGCCGGAAGCTTTCTATCAACAGTAGTTATGGTAGTTGTAGGTTGAAGGGAAGTTCTGAGCAATCCTTTTGGGAGACAGAGTACTCCTTGAGAAATACCTTTATTTGCAGAAGACCTGATCCTAAGGACCCTAGAAACTCCACCATCAAGCTTCTAAAACTGATAAATAACTTTGGCAAAGCAGCAGGACACAAAATCAACTTATAAAAATCAGTAGCTTTGCCATTTACCAACAATGAGCACAGAGAGAGAGAAATCAGGAAAACAATTTCACTTGCAATAGCCTCAAAAAAAATAAAAGTGCCTTACAAAGAAAGTGAAGGACCTCTATAATGAAAACCATAAAGCTTTGAAGAATGAAATTGAAGAAGACACTAGGAATTGGAAAGGCCTCCAATGTTCCTGGACTGGCAGAAGCAATATCAGGAAAATGGCAATACGGACAAAGTCAGTCTACAGATTCAATGTAATACCCATCAAAATTCCAATGTAGATTCATGATATCACATTTGGAATAGGCTGTTGGTTCCATGCTTAGAAATAAAGAGATACAGAAAGAGAAAAATAGAGATAGATTTGTAGGAAATGTCCCTAGGGTCACACAAAAAAGCATACTTTAATGGCACCAGGATTTTAGACAAAATTGCAAATTCGTTTATAGAGATCAATATATAATTAGAAAAAAACCCCACATATTTGATAGTGTTTTCTTCCCTCTAAAGGAAAGTGTATTTAAGTCAATAGAAACCTAACACTTTCTTTGAAGTAAAAAGAATAAATCTAAGTAATTTCTTATAGCTCTCCCCATACTTCTTGCTGCGTAGAGGGAATGTTATAGCCTTAGGAAAGCTTTATAGAGAATGCTCTGATTCTGCCTTGATTACCTCCTTAAACGGTTTGAATAACCAGCCTCTGAGTAGCCTTTAAGTACACCCTATATGGAAGGTTGAGGTCTACCTTCTATAGATGGAAAACTTTTGCAGACACCTGAGCTTGTATCTGAGTATGCCTATGTAAGGTCTGAAATCTTGACTTCATGGTAAAGGAAAGTAAAGATACTGCTTTCCCAGTGATTGCATATCTGAATCCATGAGATAGGAGCAGACACTTGGCTAAGATAGGTTTCTAAATCCATCAATCAAGTGCCTGGAATGCCTGGGCATTTTCTGTGACCCTGTCCCCTGACTGACCCTGTTTAGTCCTAGACCAGCTCAGGCACAATGATGCCATGCCATGTGTCTCTGTGTTCATGTCCTGTCTCCTATCTCCAGGCTCTTCTCCAGTCACTATGATATCCCAATCCAGATGTCCACTGAGCTGATTTTTTTTGTTGGCATTGCTGTTATTTCTTTCCTCTTTGTCTTTCATAGCACAGTTTCCTAATAGTGGTAAGTGTATTTTCTGGCTGCTGGTCTTCGAGACAGGAGTTCACCATGTAGTCACTGGTCAACTAATAAAGACTCTAAGATTCAATATCTCAAAATGTAACTTTTCTGTTTTCTCCTCTTACAGCGTCTTGAAATGGAGAGAGATGCAGTTTCCAGACGGGCTTTTCTGACCCATGGTCACAATGGACTCCTCGAGAAAGAAAAACTTCTATTGGCAGGCATAAAAACAGCGTTTCTAGCACAGGCATCTACTTTCCTTTTTTCTTTTTTCTTTTTTCTTTTTTTGTAGGTCATAGGGCTTGATGTCTGGGCCTGGGCACTATCCCTGAGCTCTTCAGCTCAAGTCTATTACCCTACCTTGAGCTATAGTACCACTTCCAGTTTTCTTGTGGTTACTTAGAGATAAGAGACTCACGGATTTTGGTGCCTGGGCTGGCTTTGAACTGGGATCCTTAGATCTCAGCCTCCTGAGTAGCTAGGATTATAGATGTGAGCCACCAGCACCAGGCCAGCATCTACTTTCTTAAATTCCCACATCTTCTTCTTTGCCAAAGGCAGCCTTTCTAGTTCTGTTATCATTTACAGCAATGAGTGTGTGGAAAATCATACCATATTATCTTGTAAAAACAATTTCAATTCAGAGCACAGAGCACTTTGAGGCCTCCTTTCAGTAATCAACTTCCCAGAATCAAGAGAATCTGTGCATTCAGACAGTGGTTTAAATAATTGAACAAGTTATGCTATCAGGATAATTTTGTTTTTGTTTTTGTTTTTGCCAGTCCTGGGGCTTGAACTCAGGGACTACACACTGTCCATTTTCAAGACTAGCGTTCTACCACTTAACCCATAGTAGCACTTCCAGCTTTTCTGTGTATATGATACCTAGGAATCAAACCCAAGGCATCACGGTTGCTAGGCAAGCATTCTACCACTAGGCCATGCTTTCAGGTTATTAGGACAATTTTTATGACCACCAACATCAGTGGAAATATACTTTCATAAGTCTCTTGCTCATTAGTTAGTTATATGTGCAGGCTTTAGTAGCTGGGAAGGAGGACCTAACCTGCCAAACATTAACTGTTTGCTGGACTCTAATTTCCCATTACACACATGAAATAGAAGATAAGACTGGTGATAATCCCAGGCTTGACCACATGGGTAAAATATGTGATGCCACAGAACTTTATTTTTTTCATTTATAAAATGAATGTTAAAATATCTACTTTATAGGGCCAATTTCCAGACCAGAGTGCATTTGTATAAAATTAACAATAATGTTTTCTGGGAACACAAAGTCTCCTTTAAATGGGATAGATTATATATCATTTCACTGTTTCTAGTTCAAAAGAGAGGGCCAGTTTCTCATTTTTTTTCCTTTTTAGTGGGAATGGCCTGGGCCTGAGCCAGCCCCCAGTCTGCTCTGGAGCCTGGTGATGAATGGTGCACATTTTCTGTAGGCTTCTGATTAATAACCCTGAAGCCAAGCATGAATCCCTCTTACATGATGGATACTTTTGGTTCTGGCCTGTAGTTAAGTGTACCCACTAGGTTGAGGCCATTGGCTTTGTCATCAGGACTAGCAGGCCGCCTTCCCCATGGATATGTATTGCCCCTGGGTAATAAGAGCTAAGAACAGGGAGACAGTTTAGAGATGAGTCCCAGAGCCAGTTAGAAAAGATAAAGTATGGGTTACTTGGTTGAATAAGGGATCAGAGACATGTCAGAGGACTTAGATTTTATTAGTCATTGAATGTGCAAAGGATTGGGGTGAGTTGCTGGATTTTTCACTTATACCTTTCAAGTTAACATCCAGGCTATCTAATTTTCACTCTTCTTTTTTGTTTCTAGTAAAGCAATTCAATGAAGTTGTATAATAAAAAAATCAACAAATATGCATGAAGCCTTATCATTAATGACTTTTATATTTTATTTCCAGGGCATAGGACATTCATGGGCCAAAAAAAACCAGAGCTTGTTATGATTGTAGCTATTCCCAAACGGTATCTTTACCAGGATGATTGTCAGGTATAGGAACCTTAGTGTCCCGTGGGCACTATGACTAGGTGCAGAAAGTATTAGTGGATGATCTACATAGAATAAGCCCAGATGTCAGTGAGAAACTGCTGATCACGATTGTGTCTTAGTAAAGACACTGGATTAAAGTATTTGTCTTTCCATACTAATCCTGTCAGAAGACAAAACGAGTACCTGTATGTACTTCTTTCACTGCTTTCTGATATTATGTTAACTGATTCTTGGAATGTGCCCTTTGATCTATAACCAAAATGCTACTCTCTGACCCCTTAAGAGCAGAGGATGGAGAAGAGCCTACAGTTTAATCGTTTCAGTCAAAACATTACCTACCAAGGTGATAATTAAGTATTCAAGATTGATATGATCATATCACTGCATCATGGGCAATTCTTCATCTGCCATTACAGAGTTTGCTAGACAGAACCCGCAGTAAGTCACTGTGGATTTGGAGCAGGTGGCACACTGATCAAAAACTCAGTCTTTATAGTCAGTGATGTCCTACTCTCATAAGCCCTTGAATGATACAGAAGTGAGAGAAAAAGTAACGTGCCATCATTTGAGGGGCATGTGCAACCCAGTCTCTAACATACTTGCAGCTCCATGTTACAGAAGAGGAAAGCAAGGAATGAGAAGATGAAATAATTTGTCCAAGTTTGTCCTGCATTAAGGATTAAAAGTATAACCTCATGAATCCTAGACTCAATGGTTTCTTCCCAGTGCTCTCATCCCCTCACTGAGATCCCAAAGTTCCTGTTGTGGCCACACATAGATCTCTGTTAAATTCTGCATCATCATGTGCAGACTTTTTTCTACCTTGACTAAAAGCACATTGAAGACAATGACAATCTCCTAAATGTCTTTGGACATGTCCTGAATGTCTTTGCAAGCTTCTCTGATTCTTCAAGAATTAGGAAACTCTGCTGCTTTTGAGCTCTGACCCAGGGCTTTTCAGGTTCTACTTACTACTGGAAACTCTTTAGTTGTCATTGACCTTCCTTCTTTGGCATAAAACTCTTCACTCTGCTCATTGAAGTTTCCAGGGTGCATGCCTCATCTCTGGGAGATCATGAAGGAAGTGTTGATGAGAGCAGAAGGGGAAACTAGAAGGGCAATCAGTGCAAGAAGGCAGCATGAAAGAGGCACAAAATTGTCTGTGCTAGAAGCCATGGAGTTATTGGGAATTAGAGTTGCTGGGATTCAGGCCTCAGTTTCTGGGAACTTATTTCCCATTACAGGGGCTAAATTCATGCAGAAAGCCAAGCACATCACTTATCTTGTGCTGCTGGACTGTAACTGGCACTTAAATCTTCTTTGCCTTACAAGCACTCCTTATATAGACTACGAATTAACTGAAAAGGGGAGAAAAGTTTCTTTTACCTTCATTCATATTTTTTATGTCTCTTATTTTAAGCCATGAATCTTATAGCTACCTTGAATCCACAACAGATTGCTCCCTCAAGTGGTAAAAAGTGATAACAACCTCTCTAGAACTCCCCAAACCATGATAGAGTTAACAATCAACCAGATGACACCTCTAAAAGGGATTATTCAACTATATATACTTTTTATCCCTTAACACTAATTATTATTCTACTTGAACCTAAAGCTCATGTATATTTCTTGAAGATGGATGAAGATGGACTGATGTGCTTACTTTGCCACTTACTGTGGTTCCCTGTACCATGTAATAAACCCTCTTTTCCTTCCCTTCACCATTACTCATTTACTTATTTGGCCCATTAAGAGAATGAGCCCAAAGGGAAAGAAGAGACTCCTGTTGTCAGAAGCAATATCATTAATGTTTGTAAGGAAATGCTTGTGCTTATGACAGAAGATGGAAGTCTGTTCGTCATTCAAAAATAAAGTGGTAATAAAATAAGAATGAAAACAAAGAGCAAGAGTCCAGCCAGTGCAGTGATTTCCTTCCCGTTATCTCACTACAACCCCTTTGTATTCCATAAAAGCCCTTCCTACCCCATCCTCCCTACCAATAAAGATGGAGGTTTAAGACAGAAACATCTCTTCTGTTTACCTTCAGGTCAGCCTTGAATAAATCTGTTTTCTTGCACTAATTTTGATTTATTAAGTTTTTTGTTTAATGGCCTGACAGAATGAGTCAGACTGCAGTAACAGTCATTCAAAACAATACCATAAAGTCAAGGAACTAAAGGAGACTAATAATTGCTGGACATTTGTTACATATTGTGTTCTTTCTATGCACTGACTTTCTAATATGTCTTTTTGCTTGTTTTAGTCTTTTAAAAATCAAATACTAATTTCTGAATGATAAAATATTTTCATTAAAATAATTTTGACTTGAGTTAGTTTTGGTGGTGGAGCTGTAATAGCAGCTTGTACAAGAAAGTAATCCTTTTCCTCTTCACAATGAAGAGGCCAGGGCACAGAGATCTGAGCCAAGGGAAGTGAAAAGTAGAATCATAATTCAGATCTAAGGTTTTTGCCTTCCAATGTAGCAAAGTAAAACTATGCTTTCACAAACACAACCTATTTGAAAAGATATAATATCTTTATATATAACAAATATATATATGCAATCTTTTCTCTTTTGCAAATGACAGTTCATTTTCAAATTTAAAATATCAGGGGGCTATTACTTTTTTTTGTAAATATGGTGAAAATTTCCATGAATTAGTAAAAGAAAAGGGTATGAATTTGGGAAGTCAAGATTGATAGGAAAATGGAGGAGAGAGCTGGGCATTGGTGGCTCCTAACTACTCCAGAGGCGAGATCTGAGGATTGCCATTCAAAGCCAACCAGATTACAGAAGTCTGTGAGATTCTTATCTCTAATTAATCACCAGAAAACTGGAGGTGGCTTTGTGGCTCAGGTGGTAGAGTACTAGCCTGGAGCTGAAGAGCTCAGGAACAGCGCTTAGGCCTAGTTCAAGTGCCATGACT